>NW_023994066.1:692500-1285413 GCF_015586225.1 Lucilia sericata
TTAGGTCGCTATTTCGGCGATTCTGAACACAATATCAATGGATCAGATATGAAAACCTTAACTGTGAGAAATCCAGTGAACACTAGTCATAATCCTGAGTATTGTAGAGGTACATGGATGCATAGAGGAGCTTCAATCATTATCTGTAATAACTTTTTCGATATTGGACTCATTTGGCAAATAACATCGAAAATGGACCTAATTTAGGATAAAAGTCTCTTTAAGCGGAAAACAAACCGATTGTTGTAACATTTTCGATATTCTATCTCGATAATGGCCAAAAACAGACCATAAATGTTGAAAGGTGATAGGTGGAGGCATCAAATGTTCACGTTTTTCATCGAACAACTCAATCCCTTGATCTGAACTCCAATTGAATCATTTTGGATTATTGCAAATCGTTTCGCATAATGAGATAGAGAAACTTAAAGGCAGAACATCTTTGATTACGTAAAATACCAATGGAACAACATTCAAAATGTTTATGAAGAAGTTGCTTTAGTTTTTGTCAATTCAAAGCTAGTATGAATTTCTTTCTGTGTATTTAAATCATATATAACCAATAAAGTGTTGGAAAATTTCTTATAATTTTTTAGTTGGTAATATACAAGGCAATGATATTCATGCACTTAAAAAATAAAAATATGCACTTATACATGCACTATAAAATGGGAAAATATGCACTAAAAATGTGGAAAATATGCACCAAAAAATAATAATTTATTAATAAAGTAATATTAATATTTTATAATAATAATATAATATATCGTATTTAAGTAGATTTTTATTATAAATATTTAGAACTTAAGTTTTTACAACAAATATATAGGTTCTTGATAACAGAAATATCGCTTTATGTACCCTTATACCAATTTAACAAAATCACGATCTCGAGAATGGCAATAATTATAAAGCCTAAGGAACGCCTTGCACCAAGGTTAGTACTATTGGATAGTAGGCCATACACGTCGGTCAAGAACTGCCGGAGGTAGATGGCGTAAAAGTTGAACATTTTGGTCATACGGGATTTTTCAAATGAGTGTAACTTTTCGCCTATTGATCCTAGCCAAAATTTCCGAAAGAGTTTAGATAGCTATCTCTTTACTGTTTACAAATCGTCATTTAATTCTTTTATATTTAACATTTTTTTTAATAATTTTAATAATAAAACCACAATTTGTGTTCGAAAAATTAAAAAATATGCAAAATATGCTATAAAAATGCTATAAATATGCAAAAAAAAACTTAGAATTAGATATACACGGTTTTACATAATGCATTTTAAAAAATGTTAATACTACTACGGGATCGCGGGATTTCAGGATTACATAAATTTCATTATTTTATACATGAAAATCTTAAATCTTCATGTTTGTGAAGAAAATTGTTTAATCATGTGGAAATTCATCAAAGATAAATTTAAATTAAAACAATCCAATTAATTCCAAAAAAAAAACTTTTAAAATATCATAATTTCAGTAATTTGGTAACTACATTACATACATACTTCCTAAATAAAAATAAATATCACGTTTAATCCTTTGAATATCAATTTAGATCATAAATGAACCTCTTCTTTGGAAAATGTTATCTACATTCAGAACAATTTAATTTACCTTTACCGGTATCACTCAGATTTGTAGAAAGCTTGAAATGCAAAAACTTCTAGATATTATTTAAAAAATAAATTTATATTCGACTGTGCCGAAATAAAATATTCCGGTATGTGATGGAATTCGAACGATTTGAAAAGGTATGATGAATTTCGATCGAGGAATGGTTTATTATTTTCTTGCAAAATACTACGCAGACATACTTTCCATTTAAGACAATCAATTTAAAAAAATATGATAATTTGTATGAAAAGCCGCAGAAATTGAATACAGTAGTTTTCGTTTATAGTCATCACTGTTATAGTCACATTAGTTATATTGACAATTTTATTAGATTTAAATGTCTCTGTCGATAAATTTTATATAAAAGTATCTATGTATGTATGGATGTATGTATGTATGTATGTATGTATGTATGTATGTATGTATGTATGTATGTATGTATGTATGTATGTATGTATGTATGTATGTTAAAAAAACTGCAAAAAAATCTATCCGTTACCTAATTCGTCCAAATTAATTTCTCCTCTATATTCTTTGATGCGCAGTAGATCGGCTACATGTTGATCGGTTAATTTATTTCGGAGTTTAGTTAAAATTATTTTTAAACTTGAAAAGGCCACCTCGCAGTTATATGTGGTGCCGAACATAGAATATAGTTTAAATATTTCATTTTTAAGCTTATAATATTTATTTTCGTCGATAAGTGTCCAAAACTTTTCTCCAGTTTCCAACGGAATTTCTAAATCGGATCGTAATTTTAGAAGTTCATCTTGAAGTTCTATATCAAAATCTTCTATTGCACAATTGAGAGGATTATCATGTAATTCTATAACATTTTTAATTAATTTTAAATCTTGAAATCTATTTTTATAATTTTGTCTTAAAGATTCTACTATTTCAGCATATTTTTGAATTTTGATAAAACTATTGAAATTTAATTCGGAGAAAATTAATGAAGTTTTTTTAAGATTTACAAAGCTATTGTTTTTTAAATGGTGGATTAACAAGTCTATTTTTTACAAAAATTGTTTATTATTGTATTAAGTTGAAAAATTTGTATAATTTTGCCTTGAAGTGTCAAATTAAGTTCATTCAAAATTTCCGTGATGTCACATAAAAATGCCAAGTCTAATAGGAAGTCGTGGTCTTCTAGTGTTTTTAAAAAGAGGATTATTTCGTTTTTTAAATTAAACAGTCTTTTTAAACTTTTGCCTCGACTGAGCCAACGAACTTCTGTATAAAGCAATAAATCACCGTAGTCAGAATTAAAATTTGCAAGAAAATCTTTAAATTTTCGGTGGGTAAGGGCATTGTGACCACCTCTAATTTTATTAATAATTTTAACAGCAATGTTCATAGCATTATTCATTCCAATTTCTTTGGAGAAAAGGGCTTGCTGGTGTATTACGCAGTTTAACCGACACACTCATTAGAACAACATCCGGGTGGATAAGGTATGTATAACCATATATTCATCTCATATGATATACATTTGACAACAACTCATTTTTAACGCTTAGTCCGACAGTCACTTCTCTGCGGGGTATATATTGTCTCGGCAGTTCGGTACTAATATTTAATATAAATATATCGAATGAAAAAGTATGTTATTGTTAAAAATTGTTTTAAGCAAATCATATTTTAAATTGATTGGTGATGGACCATCTGTCCTCCCCAAGTTTTAGTTTGACTCAAGCTGAGGGAGAGTAGGTTGTCCACCACCTGGGAATATTATATTCCCCGCGGACCAAAATACTAAAAAAAAACAAACATGGAAAATAAAAATAAAGAGATAAAAGTTACGGTGCAGACCCTAAATAACTTAGTACTGGCGCACAGTGGGGCAGAATCGAAATTTTTTGGAAATAAATCTGGCATTTCTAAATGGCTGATCCGATCGGGATAAAATTTGGCGTGAGCATAGCCAAGGAGTATTCGAGTTTAAGTTTTGAAGATGAACCCTGCAGATGCCCCAGAGACGGCGCTGTGGCGGCTCAAAGTAGGGTACCTACGACATGTAAAATTTTTAAACTCGTGCCATTTTTTTGTTTTTCACCCAAATACAAAGATCTTGAAAAAACATGCTTGGACATACTACTTATCTCTTATAATATCCGAGTTATAGGCATTTAAAAATTTAGTGATAAAAAATTTACCATACCTTGGTCCGCCTTTTTTTTTTTGAATACCGGGCGTAATTTTGGACCAATTTTTTCTTGTTAGTTAGACAACAAAATTTCCAATAATATACAAAAAATTTCAGATCAATATCATTTACAGATCCAAAAATATACATTTTTTTATTTAAAAATTCAAAAAATTTTAGATTTTTGCCGTTTTTTTGCCAAAAATGTGTCTTAACTCTTTTATTAATAAAATAAAATTTTCAATAAACGAAACAGAACGAAATGATCTGTCGAAAAAATTTAAGTAAAAAATAGTTATAAATTTCTGAAAATTTAAGCATAATAGGACCTTTCAATTATAAGGATAAGCAAACAAATAGAAAATAGGTAAATATAAGTTTTAAATATGTTCTGTCATATTTAATACTAAAATATGAAATTAAAGGATACAGGTTTAAATGAACATATTTTTGAATGTAATTGAGATATTGGCTTGAAAATTTTTGTAAAGAATCGAGAATTTCCATATCTAACTAAAAAAACTTATTAAGGGATAAATATGGACAAAATTGTTATAGCTATCTGCGACCCTATTAAAATTTTGATATAAATCATAGTTTTAGAAATTAAACAAATATGTAATATATGACAAAATCTTTATTTATGAACAAAACTCAATGAAATTTTCAACGCTTGTTAAATTTGTCATTTCAAATAAGAAAATGCAAAAAAAAAAAATTGAAAAGGTCAAAGGGCATCCCGCAATTCCCAAAAATAGGAATGAAAATCCCATTTTTTTACTTTTTTGCCCATAGGGTCCACATTTCTTTCAGGGCTGGGAAAATACTTTTGGAGTAAATAGAAAACATATTGAGGTTTCCAAAACTGCTTTCAGTTTTCTGATCCCAGCTTTGGGATTTTAGAACATGTCGCCCAAAGTTGAAGTTTTGTTAAAAAATAGGTCATATTTGGAAGGACGCAGTGGCAACATTTTCAAAAGATAGGACAAGTTTTTTACGCCAAAGCGTTCTGCGTAAAGATACCTTTTAGAAAACTATAAAATTGTTATATGTTCTTAATAAAAATTTTATTTTATTAATAAAAGAGTTAAGACACATTTTTGGCAAAAAAAAACGGCAAAAATCTAAAATTTTTTGAATTTTTAAATTAAAAAACGTATATTTTTGGATCTGTAAATGATATTGATCTGAAATTTTGTTGTCTAACTAACAAGAAAAAATTGAGTCCATTTGGTCCAAAATTACGCCCGGTATTCAAAAAAAGGCGGACCAAGGTATGGTAAATTTTGTATCACTAAATTTTTAAATGCCTATAACTCGGATATTATAAGAGATAAGTAGTATGTCCAAGCATGTATTTGGATGAAAAACAAAAAAATGGCACGAGTTTAAAAATTTTACATGTCGTAGGTACCCTACTTTGAGCCGCCACAGCGCCGTCCCTGGGGCATATGCGGGGTTCATCTTCAAAACTTAAACTCGAATACTCCTTGGCCACGCTCACGCCAAATTTTATACCGATCGGATCAGCCGTTTAGAAATGCCAGATTTATTTCCAAAAAATTTCGATTCTGACCCACTGTGCGGCGGCAAGTGTTGATCTACTATCGAGACAGGTGTCATCGTCATCCTGCAATCGTGAGCAAAATTCTACTACGGAGGCCAAGGTGGGTACATTGGACTGCTCTGCCTTCGATTCTCCGACACTACAACCAACGTCAGATCTGATGAAACTGGTTGAAGAGGCACAAAGGAAAAATAAGAAAATTGTAATAGGTTGTAATGCAAATTCCCACCATGTAGCTTGGGGTAGTACAAACACCAATCGCAAGGGACAAGCCCTTATGGATTTTCTTAATTCTAAAGACTTGATCACATTGAACTTAGGGAATAAAGCTACCTTTGTCAATAGAATCATAGAAGAAGTATTAGATATAACTGTATGTTCAGAAGAGCTTAAAAACGAAATTGAGGTTGGAGAGTTTCGGACGAGCACTCCTTTTCTGACCATCGGTACATAAGATTCAAAGTACTAAGACCACCACCAAAGCCGATACACTACATAGGTGCATCCTTTGATAGCAAACTATATACACTGGCGGTATGCATTGACATCAAAGGCGCCTTCAATAACGTGCACAATGATACTCTTATCCAATCCCCAGACCAGTTTTATGTTGACCGGGTGCTCTGTAACTAGATCAACCACATGCTAAGCAACAGACGGATAAGCTGCGAGATGTACGATTTAACTGTCAGGAAAAAGGTATTTCGCGGTATACCACAGGGTGGCATTTTGTCACCTTTACTCTGGGTTACCACGATTAATAGCCTCCTAAGGACCCTAACTTAGAAAGGACTTAGACATGTCGGCTATGCAGATGTCGTAATACTTTTAAAGGGAAAGGATCCAAATTACTTGTGTAGAAGAACTGATGAGTCACTGAATACGGCCTTGAGCTGGGCTCAATGTTAACCCGGCAAAAACGGAAATCTGTCTTTCCAAAAGAAAGACAAAAAGTTCTACGTATACTGAACCTTTCTTCCTGGGCAAGGAGATACCAGTGACAGACAAAGTTAAGAACTTAGGTGTAATCCTCGACCGGAAATTAAAATGGAGACACCACATAGAGGGTAGGATCAGCAAGGCACATCGGTTCTGGGCGATATGTAGGATAACTATAGGCATGAAATGGGGTCTTAGTCCTACTATGAAAGATTGGCTTTATAAAAGTGTAATTAGACCAATTCTAACTTATGCTTTAATAATCTGGTGGACTGCTTTAGACAAAAAGTGCAATATCAAACTACTACAGGTAGTTCAGCGTACATGCTGCTTGGGTATAAGTGGAGCCATGAGCACTACGTCAACCAAGGCTCTGGAAACAATGCTAGATATTCCACCCATTGAAACATATGTAAGATATGAGGCGGCGCTTACAGCCGAACGGCTCTTTACTTTAGGCGAATTGGCCAAAAGCGGTTATTGGACACGTCAATAATGTATACTGGACACATTGGAAGGTTATATACAATCAGTGGACGTGTCTGATCGCATACCAGACACAGAATATGTCGGAAACTTTGAAACGCTGATTCCAAATAGAATGTCTTAGTCAAGCGGAACATTAGAGAAAATACCAGTAGGAATCTGTTGTTACACGGATGGCTCTAAATGGGGGACAAAGTAGGACTGGGGTTCTATATTGAAGACCCAGAAACAGAAATATACTACCGTTTACCAAATCATAACACAAGTTTCCAGGCAGAAGTACGAACAATAACGGAATGCGTGAATTGGACTAGAATAAATATGGCGCCCACAGCGCTTAATATATTTACCGACAGCCAGAAGGAAATTAGGGTGATACCAGGTGATAGAATTAAATCTAAGACCGTATTGGATTGTAAGAAAATTTTTACTGAATACTCTCTCAGAGGTAAGGTTTACAGCGACTAGCTTTAAAGGGAAGGGAGCTCGAGGCAGTTAACCTGACAAACGCAAAACCATTCGACGCAACAAAAGCTGAACTAAAAATATGGGTGAGAGAATCCCATAAGGCCTCTTGGAATAATGAAACAGTGGATAGAACTCCAAAGATCCTATGGGATGACCCTGATGAGGGCAAGACGAAAAATGTCCTCAAAATGAGCAAGTCTGAAGTTAGTATGATGGTACGTATTCTGAGTGGACACACAGGACGAGCATATCTATGCAAAATTGGACGTACGGATTCAGACGAATGAAGAGCGTGTGGAGAGGTCAGTGAAACTCTGGAGCACTTTCTTTGCCACTGCCAGGCATTCGTCGAAGTTAGATCCAAGTATCTTGGAAGTGGTGTTATTCCGGAAACTGAGTTTTTGAAAACTGAAAAATAATGCATTCAGTGAACTTTTTTTTTCTTTCATGAAAAGGAGCGCACTACAGGCCCGATAGTGGCCTAGGTGTATTTCTTCGGATTTGATGTAGTATGCATCCTCCTATCAACCTAACCTAACCTAATAACTAAGTTTTTAATACAATAATTCTAAGGCATTAAATGGGCTAGGAATTTTCTGCAAATAATTTGCAATCTACAGGAAATGAAAGCTCATTCTATCTCCTATTAAATTTTTTAGTTTATATGTTGTGTATGTATGTATGTATGTATGTATGTATGTATGTATGTATGTATGTATGTATGTATGTATGTATGTATGTATGTATGTATGTATGTATGTATGTATGTATGTATGTATGTGTTTATGTATGTATGTATGTATTTATGTATGTATGTATGTAGGTATGTAAGAATACTGGGGGGGGGGGTTATGGTCGAACTAGCATTAGTGGGTGGAGCACATCCCACGTCTATATTGCTATCCAATACCAAACGACGTAAATTTGGAAAACTATAACAGCTACAGTTCCCAATTTTTTTATTATAAACTTTAGTGTCAATATAAAAATTTTGGGAGCTAGAATGATCAAATTTTGCAAAAACAATTTGGACATTTATGTTAGTATTTGCCTAATGAATTGGCGGATCACAATGGTATGGTCTCTTTCATGTTAATTAAATATAAGAAATCTAAAATTTTGCACAGGCAACAATTGGAAAAATGGGTAAACTATTAACAGCAGGCGTTGCATCTCCCATATTTATTTTAATGTGTTTACTATGGCATTGAAATTATAGAATTCAGTGTTAACAAAACATTTGCCTTTTGGTCGATGAAATTATTTTCTGAGTCACCGTTTACTGAGAAGTGGGAGTGGATTTTTCCGTAAAATGTAAATATGAAAAATCGTAATGTTTCTAGGGTAGCGAAGCACACTGTGTATAGCTAGTAATAAAATAAACAAAATAAACGTTTTTCAAACGTTCTATTTTGTGTTTGTTGGGTTATTTCAACTATGGGTAATAAACTAATACTACCATAAGTTATTCTACTACTACATTTAGACAACTTAGGTTTTTGACAACAGACTTAGGTCCACTGAACATCAAGAAGTGAAACGCTGTCAAAAAGTACCCTTAGTCTACTGTCAATCGGTATCTAACACTATGAGTGTATTAGTAGAATTCTCAAGCCAACATAGTGCAAAAAGTCGGATTTAAAAATATTGAAAAAAATTATCCATTTAAATTTTTATTTTAAACGATTTCTTTAAATATTTTGAAACATAATTAATCTATAAACATTTTACAAGAATGTATGTTGGCTTTTTAATCTGCAATATTGAGAAAATAAATAATTTATTTGAAATATTTTTTTCGTGTAACATACGAAAATTTAAAACATTGTCCTTTTTCAGTTTTAATTTCAACAACAAAAATTTAATGTCAAAAAAATAAAAAATATTTTTTTCGTTTGTAAAAAATAGTTTTTTTCGGGCTATTAAATGTATTTAAATTGTGCAAAAAATAATAAAATATAACATTAAGTAATCAAAAATACTTAATGTTATTATTCGTGGCTATAAGCCACGAATTTTCGCGACAAAGTTTTGAAGTTTTGAGAGAGTGTGACATTCTTACATGTGTGTTGGAGTTACACAGAACTCTGTGAGAAGAGCGTAACGTTATTGTTGTAAAAAAACGTCACAGTTTCATTTCTTGGTGTTCAGTGCTTAGGTCCTTGATAGCAAAGTTTCCTCTCTATGTACTCGATGGTTCAGATAAAGAAATTGGTGCTTGTCAGTTGGTACCTAAAGGAGTTGTCAATCGGTACTTAACTCTAAGAATGTATTGGTAGAATTTTTTTATAAGTATTGTAGCACCAACCACTTTCACCACTGATTACAAACCTTCATAGTTGCATAAAAACGGACTTAAAAATTTTAGGAAAAATATAAAACATTTAAATTTATACTTTTACAGATTTTTGAATCTTTTTATTACACGTTTAATCTGTAAACTTTTAATAAATACATTTTTCAATTTGTTTATTCATATATTTGCAAAATATTATGTTTATTTTAAATTTATTTCCCATTTTCAATACCCAAATTTACAACTTCGTTTTTTCAAGTTTTATTTAAATTCAAAAATTAATTGTCAAGAATTAAAAAAAATATATATTTTTGTTTACAAAAAATAAAACTATTTCGGGCGATATAAAAATGCGCAAAAAAATTAAAAAATTTGTTGTGTGTAAGAAAATGTGTAAGAATGAAATTATCTTCATATTTTCGCGAAAAAGTTTTGAATTAAGTTTTTTTAGTTCTTATTAATTTTAAAAATGAAAAGAAATATATGTTGAACAAAACATCGAATATAATTTAAAAATTTAATTTTTTATTTTTGGGTAAATTTTTTCATCAACGTTTTTTTAAAATTCGATGACATTTGCATTGGTAATGATATATCGTTATTCATTTGTTCATTCATTTGATTAATTATTTATGTTCTATTTTCGAAAAACGCTAAAACGCTTTTTGCAATTTGTTAATAAATCTTATAGTACTTTTATATATTCATCTAATTTAATGGTAAAATTTTCATTGAATTCTTCTGTATTTCTGTTAAGCGTTATTAATTTTTTTTAAATTAGTCATTAATATTTCCGTTTTATGTATATATTTGTAAATAATTTAACCGCACATACAAGTTTAAAAATGTTTTTATTTTTGCCTTGTAATTAAAGTTTTAAGTTATTTACAAATTCTGTAATATCAGTTAGATGTGCTAAATCTAAAATAAAGTTACGGTCTTTTAAAGACATTAGTAAATCATTAGTTTCTATCATTAACTTAGCACCATCAGTACATACGGTAGAAAGTTTTTCCCTATCAGCAAATGAAAAAAATGTTTATAGGATTATATCAAAAATTGCTTTTCCCTTAACATTTCTATGAATGGCGACCAATGACATTTCTTCGTGGATTTGAAGATTTGCATCTATCGTTCTTACTCATCCCAACAAAATCTTTGCTTACAATGTGTAAAGGGTGTTTAAGTTTCAAGACTGTATATTAGAAATCTTATATTCACAATCTTATATTTGAATGACTATAGGTCGGCTTGACCCGTCTTTACCAGGTAGACTCAGTATTGTGGTTGGTTCTTGACCCTCGTCACTCAAAAACACCATTAACTTTTTATTAAATGACTAGTTAAATGAATATATTGAACTTTAAACCAGAATCTATTTTGTGTAAAACATAAGGAGTAGATCTTAAATCCCCGTGCTCTATATAATTAAAAAAATATAAAAATTATATTTGCTTTTTCATAAATTTTGATATTTTCTCTTTCTAAATTCTTCTTAAAAAAAATTGAGAAATTTTGTTTTTATGTTCCATTTTTAATTTATGCTACATTAAGAGGCCATTGGTCAAATCTTGTTTAAGTATGAATTTAGAAATTTAGAACAACAAAATAGAGTATAGTTATTTTGTTGTTATATTTAATCAATATGGTGATAAAGCAATTTTGATTGGTGATCGTGGGGATTTGTTACATTATGTATGCCAGTTCAACATAATCAATAATTGTGCATAAAATTTGAAATATGTATAAGTAATTATTTTGTTTAAGTTAAACTATTATTATGGCATAATTAATTGTAAACAAATATTGCAAATAATGAATAATAAAAATAAAATAATAACAACAAAAACTTACTTGCAAGTAAACGTTGAGAGGCCTTCCAAGGTTCTGTTTGATCTGATATAGGATGATGAAGTAGTTGATCAGGTAATTTTTATTGTTTTCTTTATTTGCTTCATTTGTTTATTTAATTTTTTCTTTAATGTTTCCTACTAAATTTTATGATCACTGTTTTTTTAATTGTTTCGTTTTTCTCTGAATTCTGCACTGAAACAAATAAGTCTCCGTACAAAATGTATTTAAAAACATGTAAGGGATGAGACTCGTTTTAATATTTAATATTAAAATAAAGAGTCTTAACCAGACAGAGTCGTCCAAGTTGACGTCCAAGTTGATATTTTAATATTTTTTTATTAAATTATAATATGGGGCTTGAACAAACAGAATATCGTTATATTCCCCACATATAGGATTTTATTATTGAAAGATTTATGTTATTTTTCCGTTTAAGATCTTTATTTGTTGAAGGCTTATCATAGAATAGCATAGATTTATACATTGATCTGTTCTTATAATTAAAAATTATTGCAAGACAAAAGAAGACAAAAAATTGAGTGATATACAAATATTGAGAATTAAACAGAATGAGAATGAGTAAAACAACGAATTGAGCGATAATATGTAATGAGAATTGAGCACATGCATTAAAATATAAAGGAGAGATATAGAGTAATTACTTTTAAACATTAAACAGTAAAGGAAAAATATTTATGGGAAAGTTTAGAAAATAAATATTAGCAAAATATAACAAATAATAACGATCAAATAGTTTAATAAAAACGATTCATAACAATATAAAAATTAAATAATAATATTAATAATAATAACTAAAATGAATGAATTTCTAAATTTCCGATTTACAAAAAAATAGTTTTTTATCATAGGTAATAATGAACTTATAAATTTTCTAAAAATTTTAAATAATACTCTATGTTTTTGCAAATTATTTCTTAAATGCAACACCTTTATAATTTAACTCAAAAAAGTCTCCGTACAGAAGAAAAACATTAAAAGGATACAGTTCTACATATAACGGTGCATTAAAATGAGGTGTATTCTAATTTCTAATGTTGTCAGGAAATAGCCAAGAGTTGTACAGAAAGTGAAAATGTATCTGCAAATGCACATACTAGACAACATTTTCATCATCTGAATCAATATAAGGCATGTGTTCCACCTAAGAAATTGTTTATTTCAGTAAAGAATGTGAAGTAACACTTGGAGTATCACAAAATTACGCAAACAAAGCGGAATACAGCTGGAAAACTATATTTTTTGACAGATTAAAGTATGTACAACATTTTCGGATCAGAAAGCCAGAGATTTGTATGCCGTGAAGAAAATACCGTTTGTGAATTAAAAAAATCATAAAGAAAGTGTGAAATTCCTTGATGGTATAGTGATGGTGTGGGGTATAATGTCTATAGGATGTTTCGGAAATATCATATTCGTGAAAGGACAATGGACTATATAATTAATTAAATATTTTAAAACAGCATTTGGAAGCCAATGCAGTAAAATTAGTCATAGGAGACGATTTTCAGTTCGTTTATGATAAGAACCCAAAGCGCTCATTGAGAATTTAAAGTAAATGGGTACGTGACAACGTAAAAGAAGTACTTCCTGCCCTTCTCAAGGTCCAGATCTTAATCCCATAGAACAAAATTTATAACAAACCAATGTTAATCAAGGCGAACTCGCTATTAAAACGATGCTTATCTAATTTAGGACTCGTTTAAGTTTTAATCATTATGATGTAGGGAGACTTTTTTGAGTTTGATTTTAGAGGTGTTGCACTTAAGAAATAATTTAGAAAAACATAAGAGTATTATTTTAAATTTTTGCAATTAGAAAATTCATTAGGACATTATTACCTATGATAAAAAACAATTTTTTTTTGTAAATCGGACAAATATTTTAGAAAATATTAAAAATTATGTTTTTAACTACATACTGTACGGAGACTTATTTGAGTCAGTGTTATAGGTTACATTCTTATAGATTTTTTATACACATTCTTTTGTTTTTTTTATACCCTCCACCACCATCAGTGGTGATAGAGGGTATATATAATTTTGTCATTCATCTTAGACCCAACATAGTATATATATATATTCCGGGTCCTTATCGAATTCTGAGTCGATTAAGCTATGTCCGTCTGTCTGTCTGTCTGTGTACAACACACTCACGTAAAAACGATGCTAAATAAATTAATGAAATTCGGTCAAAAGATTCACTATTGTCCTAGGCAGTTTGGTATTGAAAATGAGCAAAATCAGTTTACATCGGCAAAAGTTATGAATCAAAATTTAAGAAAACTCCGAAAAATTAAGCTTATTTAACACATTCTAATACAATTGTCACAAAAACTATGCGATATATTTTCATAAAAATCAGCACACAATTGTTTGTATATGAAAGCTTTATTCATATAGTAGGGATATAGGCGAAACTGAAGGGGTTGTCAAACAAATTTTTTTATTCTCTTCACACAGACGAGTTCTGAGAGAATAAAACACACTTGAGAGAACTAAACGCTCTCACAAAACTTCAAATTTTCTTCGCGAAATTGCGAGGATATTAGCACTTATTAGTTTTTCTTATCACTTAAACTTAATATTTATTATTTTTTGCCACACTTTTAATGTATTTAAAACCCCGAAAATAATTTATATTTTACAAACGAAAAAAAAAATATTTGTTATTCTTTGACATTTCATTTTAATTAAAACTGAAAAAAGAAAAGTTGTAAATTTTCGTATTGAAAATGAAAAAAGTATTTCACATACTTTTTTTCTTTTTCCATTAGTGCAGAAAAAAATAACAAAAAGACGTGTTTATAATACGTTTTAAGATAAAATATCTTCTGAAAAAAATTAATTAACTAATATTTTCATTCACTAGTATATGAAATCCTAGTAATAACATACAAAAAATAACGTATCAAAAATACATTTATTATTTAGTACCTTTTGAACAACTGTGCTTATTTCTGTGCTTCTACTAATACATTCTCACCAGTTAGGTTTTTGACAGGGGACTTAGGTCTTTGACAATACCTTTCGCCTATATGCTACTATATGGCTTTATTCCTGTTAAAAAGGGGCGGAACCGTCCACAATTTCATATACCTCCCATACAAATGTATATATTCCCGTAAAATGCATTAATTGTTAATAACTTCCGGTAGAATGGCAATATCTTTATTTAGAAACTTATACAAGTAAACGTTTTATGTCAATTGAATTCATATAGAGTAAATGTTAGGTCACCGTATAACATTTAATAATATTATTTTATTTTGTTTTACTATTAATTTGCAATTTGAATTGTATTTAAATTTTGTTCATATTTATGGCTCAATGTTGCCACTGTAATTTTTCATTATTTTTTGCTCTTACTAACCACTGTACTTATTTTTGGTAATGACCCGTTAGTTTTTATTATTTGTTTCTCACTTCAATTCTTATTACAAGCATATTGTTATTGTTCTTAAAAATGCAATTTATTATTTTGGAGGCTTATTGCATGTATTTTGTTTTTGCATATTTTGAATATAAGTAAACAAGTTGAGTTGGTACATTGGAAGTGAGAAACAAATAATATTACAAAAACAACAGTGTAGCCCTTATTTAGATGATCAATTGTTACTATTAAGGAAATTATTTTTAAATAAAGAAATCATTGTCATGGTTGAAGTCAAACAAGCATCATCGGTCTTTTAACTTGTCTCGGTACCACGGTCGTTATCTTTTGTTCTTAGGAATTAATCACTGCCCAACAACCTATAGACAACAATTCAAAGAACCTGAATTGCTCTATATCGTTGCCGGTGAAGAAAAAGGTCTTCATCGTACAGTAAACATTTTCCCATACAAGGTCCCCTCCCGAAAATCACTTAAGCGCACATTACACATTAACAAATAATGATATTGCACAAATATTGCCTATTTGATATAGCTTCCATACAAGGTCCACTCCCAAAAATCACTTAAAAATAACTCATTACCAAATAATGGTATCCATACAAATTTGGCACAAATATAGCTCTTCTACATAAAATTTGCCACAAATATTACTTTTGTATACAAAAATTTAATCTTAAAATTGTTTAATAATCGCTCCATATTTGGTCATAGCTCCCGTAGAAGATCTCCTTCAAAAAATCACTTAAACGCACATAACTCATTATTAAATAATGATATCCTCACAAAATTCAGCACAAATATTAATTTAGTTTACAAAAATTTTATTTAAAAAAAATTTCACGATCGGCCCATATTTGGTCATAGCTACCATATAAGGTCCCCTCCCAGATATCACTTAAATTCACATTACTCATTACCAAACAAATATATCCATACAAAATTTGACACAGACATTACTTTTGTATACAAAATGCTATTTTAAATTATTTTCACGATCGGACCCATACAAAGCCTCTTTCGAAAATCTCTTTATTACCAAATAGCTACATACAGTGATGTTCCGAAAAATAGAGCCACCTCCTCTTTCGAAGTTTCTTTTTACTTAAAATCCCTCTAATGAAGAATTGAGTTGGAAAAACTAACTGAAATTTTGTATTGATCAGTTATGAATATAATACCATTATTTTTGCAATAATTTACGCGTCACTTTTCGTAATTTTAATGAAATTTTAAATTAAGCTATATAAAATGGTGTGACAAAAAATAGAGCCAGTACCCCGTTTCTGTAACTTTGAGTGAGAAGTTCTCACATCGAGAAGTGTGAAACAAAAAATTCCATCGTTTCTCGATTTGTGAGTAAAAAGTGTTTCTGTAACTTAAAGTGAGAAGAGGCTGCACGAATTACGTTTTTATTGGAAATTTCCAATAAAACAGCTGTCAAAAACATAAAAATTAAAAGAAGAAAACAAAAATTGCCGAACAAATTTATAAACGAAGAATAAATAAACAAAAAATATAGAAATTAAATGAAAATTGTTCGAAAAATTATCCCACTAAATTTGCCCTTGGCAAATTCTAAGTTTATATCCACGTACTTGTTTAGCATTTGCTTTTGTATATCCGAAATTCCTCCTATTTTCTAAAAATTAGTGAACAATATTTATTTTAATCTTAAATAATTATAAATATAACATTACTTTTTCATTGTTACATATAATTCATGTTTAAATTAAATTTTATTTACTTAAAAATTTCCTTTCCGCAACGTTTTAAAATGTGAGTTTTTTTGACAGTTCATGTGAGAAACTTCTCACAAAATTTTCTTACAGAAACACTTTTACTCACAAATTTCCAATAACTTAAGTCAAAAAACATAAATGACAGATAGTTCTCACAAAATTTTCTTACAGAAACACTTGCATGTGAGAAATGATATTTTGTTTCAATTCACATTGTTTTTTCTTCAATTCCACTGTTTCATGCGAGAAACTTCTCGATGCGAGAGTTACAGAAACGAGACACAGTTTGCAAAAATATAAAAATTTAACAATTTGTAGATAATTTTCAAATTGAAATCGATACAAATTGTAAGTTTAAGGTTTATTATTAGAATCCTAATATAATCTCATTATAAACAATAATTTTGAGTCCAAAAAGAAGCAGAAGAAAACTTTGCAGGCGAGACCGCAGAAATATTATAACAATACGCCATGTTCAAGTCAAATTGTTGAAATAATTCTTTGGTCCAAAAAAATAGTATAAACTGTAAAAATGCATAAGTTTAATCCAGAAAATATCAAGAAAGAATAAGAAATAACACTTCTTTTTGGAGCAAGAAATATGGAGTCATGTAAAAAAATTGCGCGTTTGAGGACACAATAGTAGGAATCTCCTAAAAAAGTGCTATTTCTCATTCAGCATAGCATCATTAATTATAATTATGGGATATTTACAGTCCTATCTTCCCTCAATCCGAAATAGAGACCATGTTCCAAACAAGAAAAAATAACCCCATACCATTACGTATCCGCAACCATGTTCAATGATCTTCATAGCACATTGGGGACAAAATCGAGTGTTGGAACGTCTACGTATAGCTATACGGATCATATCAGAATAAAATAAATATACTTTTTTACATCTGACCACAAAATATTTCGATTCCTGCTCAAGGGGAGATTTCAAATGGTTTTGAAAAATTTTATTTTTTTTCAGGATCTTTAAAGTCCCATATAATACTACTCTACTAATTTTATCCTTTTAATTTTTTATACACGACAGGTCTTACTATTAAGCTGGCAACATCTAAATTATATTCCCTTTTAAGGTTATACGGAGTACACAAAAGTGTCATCCTCTGCATGAGTCTGATTTTTTCGCTTAAAAAATGATGTAATTTTTTATTCCTTCTCCATATTTTTTGGCTTAAACTTATATTTTACAGCATCTTCTATTACTTTCTTGGAGCACCTAATTATTTCAACAGTTTGTCTATAGCCCTTTCCTAGATCAAGGAGTGTTTTTATCGTTTTTCTGCTGTATGGCCATCAATGTTTGCCTCTGCCCCTTTTGTGCTCAAAATTATAATTTTTTAATGAGATTCTTTTAAAATAATAATAAAAAGCATTAAACTTACTATTTGGATCTATTTCAATTTGAAAATTGTCTACAAATTGTTAAATTTTTATATTTTTGCAAACTGGCTCTATTTTTTGTTACACCATTTTATATATCTTAATTTAAAATTTCATTAAAATTACGAATAGAGACGCGTAAATTATTGCAAAAATAATGCTATTACATTCATAACAGATCAATACAACATTTCAGTTAGTTACTCAACTCTATTCTTTGTAGGAGAGATTTTAAGTGGAGAGAAACTTTGAACGTGATGGTGGCTCTATTTCATCGAACATGACTGTATATAGATACAAATTTTGACAGAAATATAGCTTTTATTTACAGAAATGTTACTGAAAAAACACTTTAACCGTATACATATAATTAATTGTATTTTTTTGTAAACAAATTCTGAACAACAGTACACATATCTAAATTAAATATCTTTAAAGCATATTTTAAAGCGCTATAAAATCTATATATATAACAAGAAGGAATGTATAATCGGGCATGGCCGACCATATGATACCCTACACCACTGAGTATGTTAAAAATTTGGATTATATTTAATAACAAAGCATTTAAGTTGTTTACCTTAATTCCGAAATATTTTAACAATTTGTTGAAAAAAGTGATTTTCTAAATGAAATGGCTTTACGTTTACATTAGAGTTATGTATGCTGGATTTCATAGTGATACTAGTGCTTATTAGTGAATTATTGACCTTCAAGCCATTTTCTGAAGGGGACTTTGTATGGGGGCTAGGGTCAAATAAAGTCCGATAATTAAGAAAATTGGTAGTATTATTAAGACGTATATAGAACTAAGCTTTGCCGTTTTTTGTAGAGATACTACAATATTTAAGATAATTATGGACTCAAAAGTCCATGACAAAATGGGCGCAACGGCTATAAAGGGCGTTGCATCTTCCATATGAAGAAAATATTAAATAAGTATATCTGAGAAAGTATAACAGATAGAGTCCTCAAATTTTGTTGGAACCACTTTAGTGTCAATACGATTATTTAAGGAAAAAGGGGGCGGACTAGAAGTAGGGGGCGTGGCACCTTCAATTTGAATTAAATACAAAAACTCGATTATCTGGGAAACTATTAGAGTTAAAATCTTAAAATTTTGCACAAAGAACTTTAACATCCATGTAAAAATTTTGGGTAATAAATTGGCGGACTACCATACCATATGAATAAAATATACAAAAATTCGTTTATCGGGGAAACTAATAGAGCTAGCTTCTTAAAATTTTGCACGAAGAGCTTTAATATTTATCTGAAAATTTTGGGGAAAAAGGGCGGACTTTCACTAGAGGGGCTTGGAACCCCCCATATGAATTAAATAAAAAACTTCGTATATCTGAGAAACTATTAGAGCTAAAATCCTGAAATTTTGAAATAACTACTTTGACATCCATTTGGGTAGTAAATTGGAGTTGTCGTTTGTCTGGGAAACTTATAAACCTAAAATTTTCAAATTTTGCACTAAGAAATTTAACATTTATTTCAACATTTTGGGGAAAATAGGCGGACTTTCATTAGGGGTGGTTGGAACCTCCCATATGAATTAAATAGAAAAATTCGTATATCTGAGAAACTATTAGAGCTAGACATGAAAAACTGTGACATTCATGCGAACATTTAGAGAAAAATGGGCGGACTTTTGAATTAAATACACAATTTCGTATATCTGGGAAATTATTATATTATTCAAATTTTTCATAGGTTACATTAAAATCTAAATTAACATTTGGATAAATTGGCAAACTTGCAATAATATGCGTGGCATTTAGAGAACATTTAGAGAAAAATGGGCGGACTTTCAATGGGACCTTGGCATCTCCCATATGAATTAAATACAAAATTTCTTATATCTGGGAAATTATTATATTATTCAAATTTATCATAGGTTACATTAGAATCTAAATTAACATTTGGATAAATTGGCGAACTTGCAATAATATGCGTGGCATCCCCAATATGTAGAAAAAGTGTATCTAAAAACTATATACCCTACACCACTTTAGTGGGGAGGGTATATTGGGTTTGTGCTGATGTTTGTAACATACAAAAATATTCGTCCTATACCCACCTTAAAGAATACCAATCGGCTTAGAATCGTTTTCTGATTCGAATTGGATGAAATTTGCCATACAAGCCAAGGACGACGAAGCCTATTGAAAATGGTTAAAATCGGTCCATTATTTCACCTAGCCCCCATATAACAGAACCCCACGAAAAAGGCTTCTGAGCTCATAATTAGGTTAAAATATACCTGTATATCGATAAAAAGTGGCAGAACTAAGTTTTATACAAGCCTTGATGACCTTGCCAAATTTCATAAAGATCGGGCCTCGTTTAACCCTAGCTCCCATACAAAGTTCCCTTCCGAAAATTACTTGAATGTCCAAAATTAACTTATAAACACAAATTCGAGATGAAATTCAGCACAAATAAATATTATATAAATATAACAATATTTACAAAATTTTATGGGGCTTGGTCCTTATTTGCATCTAGCCCTCATATAAAGCCTCTTTCAGAAAATTAGTTTTTCATCCATAAATTGCTTAAATGTATCGGAATAAGGTAATATTGAAGATAAATGCATTATTATGAAAAATAAATCACATTTAATATTCATAACTGGTGTAGGGTATATATATATATCGGTCACGCCCGACTATACATTCTTACTTGTTTTTTATATACATTACTTTTAGGGTAGCAAAGAGTATAGCTAGTATTATATAAAATCGTGTTTAAATTGCTGCGAAAAAATTGTAAAAGATTTAAAATATTTAAATCTTAGCTTGTTCTATTAGAAAAGATAAGAAATCCTATTTCCACAAATATTTGATTAACTAAAAGGTTATTAATATAGAAAGAATGAGCTTAATACCTCTCATAGTTGTACCGTACCTGTGATGTGAATTTGAAGGATTTCGGGAAAAAGGCAATTTTTGCCAATAATTAAGTAAAAATTATATTATTACCAATTGTTGCTTAATTTTGATCAAGTAAATTGCGATTATTATTTCTGAGTCCATGGAAAGTTAGTTCTGATCAAATTTCCGAAACTAAAAATCATTAACCCTCTAAATACCGGGGTCAACATCAAAATTTTGAATATTTTATGTTCTTGAAGAAATAAGAGCATGATGTTGTTAATTTGTTGATGGATATTGATTAAACTTCTTAGAAGTTATTTTTACTACATTCAAATAATGCGATAAACCAAATACTGGATATATATCCATTAATTCTTTAAGAAAATTAATTTTAAAAAATTCCTTTTTAAAAGTGTTTTTTGTAGTGTTTAAAAAAATCGGTCTTAAATTGACCCCAAGTATGACAGAGGGTTAATTTTTGAAGAAGTTTGATTCCTAGATTTCTGGATATATTTTCGTGTAGTTTGTCAAACTGAATTCATAATTAAATACACAATATTTTGCTATTTTTAATGAAGAATATTAAATATACAAAAACTTGATTTTGACCCCGGTTTTTAAAGGGTTAATGATTTTTAATTTCGGAAATTTTATCAGAAATAACTTTTCACGGACTCGGAAATAATAATCGCAATTTAATTGATAAAATTATGCAACAATTGGTAATAATATAATTTTTACTTAATTAATGGCAAAAACTGCCTTTTTCCCGAAATCCTTCAATTTCACATCGCAGGTACGGTAAAACTATGAGAAGTATTGAGCTCATTCTTTCTGTGTTTAATTCTTATATATATCCTTTATAATATCCAGTATAGAAAATTTTAATTTTTAAAAATCCATTTAACAAAATTCTTTAAAGTTTGAAAATGGAGTTTTGGAGATGCTGCTAAAATAATGGCCCTTTTTTGACCACAGACTAAACCAAGTAAGCGTTATCCAATTTGAACAAAAATTCGTACTAGTACATTTATGAATCTTATAAAGATAAACATAATATTTGTTTGTAAAATTTTTCAAAACTAAAACAAATTTTCTTATATATGTCTTCAGAATCACAAAATTCTCGGGGGAAATTTTTCAACCATTTTTTAACCATTTTTTTTTTCTTGGAAAGACAATTTTGTAGACATTACGATTTTGCTATAAAATTGTGCAATAATTAATACTTAAAGCCTCAAGTATCAAAAAAGTGCCATTTTTCCCATATAAATGCATTTACAAACTTTGGCGGCGATGCGCGGGCTCTTACCCTCAAAATAATTGAATAATATTTTACAGTCTTCCATTTGACGTTAAAATACAACAAAATTTCACTATTAGAAGTTGATCCGAGCGAAAATCCTATTTTCGACCCACCCTAGTATACATGTCTAAGAGAAGGTTTGGACTACACCATAGTGTAGGACTTTTTTGTTCTCTCTTGTTCCTAGGAGTTATGGACAGTGTGACCATTTTAGCAGCTAGTTTTAGTATTTTTTATTTTGATTTAGCTGTAAAATTTTAATTTAGCATTTGGCATTTCATTTTGCATTTTTATAAAATATTTTTAGCATTATTTTAGTATATAAACAAAAAAAGACAAATTTTTGCAACCATAAATTGCATTAAATATATATTTTGTTCTATAAATGTTCCCAGATGACCAGAAAAGAGTTATATATGGGAAATAGGTTTAACCGGAAAAAATCTGAATTAAACAATAATTAAAATAAAGCAAAAAAATTCATGTATATAAATTACTTACGATTTCACATAAAAGTATCATTTGTTATTTGAAGTTATCGAGGGACTATTTTAAAAACTTTATATTTTCGCCAATACAAGTGAATACTTTAAAATGTTGTATTCTAAAATATTTTTCTGGAACCCAATGCTTTTTAAATTCGAGGTAATAGAAATAATTCAAGATATTTCAAATATTTTTAGAAATACGTACGCTATTTTACAAACTAATACTTTTTGTTTGCTCATGGAATGAAACATAATTTTGGAAAAACCTATGTACGATTGTTAGTTAACATATTTTATTTTTTTCCTATACCAAAATTTTGAGATAAAGAGGTGTTAATTTTTATCATCCTTCAGGAGTTCTTGTTAATTTATTGAAAATGGCTATTGAAAAAAATCAATAATATAAAATTTGGATTTTCTTATCCTACTTTCTATTCTTTTTATTTTTACCAAATTTATAGTAAATTTTGTTGTCACGTTTTTTTTTTTAAATTAAAAAAAAAATACATAAATTTTGCAAATATTATTGAAAATTTATTCCAGAATTACAAATTACGTACATTCTCATTTATATTTTTTCCGAAAAAATCTTGGAAGTATTAGTTATAAACCTGACATGTATTCACCGAGATTTAAGATTATTTCAACGGAATTGTCAATATTTTTGTGACATGAAAACCATTTTTGAGGAAGACAAATAAAATTGTTTATATATTTAAAAAAAAAAAAACTAAAACTCGAAATATTAAATTTTTCCTTCCAAAAACCCATATAGGTTTTATGTAATGAGCAACTAGTGTTATTAATAGAGTTTTAATGTAGTTTTTGCATTCTGAAATATAATTAAATTAGAGACATTACGTAATTGCTAAATTAAAAAATTTTAAATAATTTATAGCATTTCTGTTGTTTTATCTTAATGCCACGGAACTTAATGTTTTTACCCTACACCATGTAAGCCATGTAAGTCTGACCGTCTGGTAAGGTTGAAATTGTCAGAACAATTTTATGATCTTTGCTTTTTTGGTCCCTTTAAAAATGGTTAAAGTCCGTCCTTTATTTTACCTAGCCCCATACATATACAAATGTATAAAGCCTGTCTCAGAAGGTACAATTCAACATAAATGCTTTATTTCGAAAAATAAATCACATTTTATACTCATATCTGGGGTAGTTTATCATATGGTTAACCAGGGCAGAATATATGTAATTCCATATTTGTTATAAATTACAATGATTTACAGTTACAAATTAATATGAATTGTTCATGAAAACACTTAAATGATTTTAGCATTTTTTTGTCATTTTAAAATCAATTTAGCATTTTTTCTAGCATTATTTTGGATGGGATTTAGCCTAATAGGGATTTAGGACTCATAACTACCAGATTTTATTAAATTTAAATGTTTTAAAATACGTAAAGAACTATTTTTTTTCTAGAAGTGGTCTAACAACTACCATATTTTCGGTAAATTCTGAACTTAAAAAAAAAATTTTTTTTTTTTGCTAAAAGTAATAGTTGGGAAGTCATATAATTTTACAAAATGTTGTAACAGTTCATGATTGATCACTCTGTTTGCTGTGATAAAGCTGAAAAAGTGTTGTAATTTTTTTGCTCCCGAGGTTTACTAGTGTTTACTTTCAAATAAGTAACATAACTCCGAATCGGTGTCCATAAAAAAATATGATTTTTGGCCGATATTTCAAAAAATTGTCTCACAGTGCGGCAAAAATCAAAATAAAGAACTTACTTATCTGATTATATGTAAGTCATTATATGATTACTTAAAAGTAATTCAGATGGTAAGTAGTTGTCATTGAAAAGTATGTTGTTGAGTAAGTACAAGTCATTACCAGTACTGAAAACGGACACAAAATGACCGAGCCAAAAATATCAGAAAATGTGCCAAAAATTCAAAAACCTGTTTATACCCTGCACCACTTTAGATAAAAGGAAATATTAGTTTTGTGCTGATGTTTGATTGTAAAGGATACTAGTTGGCTTATAATAATTTTCTGAGTCGATTAAGCCGAATCTGTCCATTCATGTAAACCTTATAATCAACATCAAGTCGCAACCTAGCCCCAAGAATTCCCGCAGGAATTTACTTCAGATTTAGTAATGAATTCTTATCGACTATTTTGAACACATTTCCGAAGTTTAGATAAACAGTTACGATTTTTTCGCAGCCTGCCATACGAAATTGGCAATTTGTGCAGACGATTGATTAGTAGGTTGGTTTTACATACTTACCTACTACTAATAAATGTAAAAAAATTGATGTGGGGGGATGAGTAGATACTTGGCACTCATATATTCCTGCATCACGCTGCTGCACGAATTTTATTTGCAATGTCCAATCCTGAAAAATTAATTAAAAAACATGTTTTTAAGCATTTATAGATCGAATATTTAATATAAATTAGTAAAAATGTATATGTTTGGTATTTAAAAAGAGCAATATCGGTTATTGATTTCATATACATACATATATGTGAAAAACTTACATTGAAAAGTAATGAGTTGAAATGCTAATAAAACCTCTTTTCACTACTTCTTCATTAGCATTTTAGATGGTAATTTTAACGCTAAGTTAAAGTAGTAGTACTTGCAGTTTCGCTTACAAAGAAGTTGTTGAGTAAGTTCTTTTGTTTATAATAATAACAAGTAAGAGCATTATATTCGGCTATGCCGAATCTTATATACCCACCATCAAACCGTATGCCGTAAAAGGAATGTTCCCATATAAACATCAGGGTGATATTTGGGATAGGGCTTAAGTCTATTATGGACAGAGCTTTTTCGATTTAGCAAAATATTATGGACCGATCCTCATAAAATTTGGTGCAGAGATTTTGGCTCGTAGGAAAATCACTTATGTCGAATTTCATCGCTACACTCGTATTGTTTTAGCCAGGAATGAGTGTTAAAGTAATTTTCTAAAGTGGACCTTATATGGGGTGAATTATGGACCGATCCTCAAAAAATTTGGTAGAGAGATTTTAGCTGATATGAAACTTATTTATGTCGAATTTCATCGCTATACTCTTATTTTTAAAAAAGTTATGACTGTTAAAGCTGTTTTTCGGGGCCACTTGTATATATGCGAAAACCTTGACCAATATTGGCCATTTTCAATACCAAATAAACCGTACCTATAGGGAATATTTGAGTAAAATTTTAACGTTCTAGCTCTTTTCGTTCGGACTCTATCGTGTTTTCAACAGACAGACGGGCCACATGACTAAATTGTCTTAGATTTTAATACGTTCTTAGAATATACACTGAATCAAATAAGTCTCCATACAGAATGTATTTAAAAATATAATTTGTAATATTTTCTAAAACATTTGTCCGATTTACAAAAAATTTGTTTTTTATCATAGGTAATAATGTCCATATATAATTGCAAAAATTTTAAATAATACTCTATGTTTTTGTTAATTATTTCTTAAATGCAACACCTCTATAATCAAACTCAAAAAAGTCTCCGTACAGAAGAAAAGTATTAAAAGGATACAGCTCTAAAATGTAACGGTGCATTAAAATGAGGTGTATTCTAATTTATAATGTTGTCTAATGTTGTATTCTAATTTCTAATGTACTTTATTTACATTTAAATGTACGGAGACTTTTTTGAGTTTGGTTATAGAAGTGTTGCACTTAAGAAATAATTTAGAAAAACATAAAGTATTATTTAAAATTTTTGCAATTAAAAAATTTATTAGGATATTATCACCTATGATAAAAAAAAACAAATCTTTTGTAAATCGGACAAATATTTTAGAAAATATTAAAAATTATGTTTTTAACTAAATACTGTACGGAGACTTATTTGAGTCAGTGTATATACTTTTGTGGGTCTATGACCGGTATTTTGATGTGTTAGAAACGGAATGACAAGAATAGAAACTAAATGACAAAAATATACCACCAATCTTTTTTGATAGTGGGTATAAAAAGAGCCAGAGATAATACGAACCAGGGATTTCGGTTTGTTAGTCAAATGTTCTACTCACTGCACCATTGCTTAGCTATTTTCAAATAATGGTTTTCACAACAAATACTGGATGGAGATATTGTGTATTTTCTTTCTAATACTAAAATAAGGAAATCAAAAGATAAAATAATAAATGCAAAAGGAGGAAAGTTTTTAACTTTTTGTAATAAATACGGCTTAGTGATTTTAAAAGGAAGAACGTTAGACCTGGTCCACACTAGAAAACATTTGTTGAGAAACTTTTTCTTAATTCACTTTTGAAAATTTCTTAAACACATAGAAACTTTTGTTTCAGATACTACGTATTAATTGCATTGATTTGTTTTTGTACGAATGAGAAGAATAACAAAACAAGTTTCCGAGTACGATAAATTCCGTACACGCAGAGAAAAAACATGGTTCGACATTGTTGCTACAACTAAATTGTGTGCTTTGTAACAATATATTGCTGTCGTATGCAAATAATAGTTATTTTAAATTGATTTCAGGTATATTTTAGTTAATGTAAAAATTCTTATTTTCATTGCAATAACAACTTTGAGTATGGTTCACTGAAACATGGTTATTTTTCCAACATCTAAATAATAATAACCTTAGAAACATATTATATTATGTACGCCCATTTAAACTTATAAATAACTATTAAATTTTAAGTTTTTATGTGTCTATCACAATATTTAAAGTATAAACAAAATCTGTTTACTTTTAACAATAAAATTATTTTTTTAAGCTGTATTTATTTAAAATTTTTTTTTAGATATTCTCATTAACTTGTATTGTAAATTTATGTTAATTATTTTTAAGAGTGCATAAGAAAAGGATTTTAAAATTTAAATGTAAATTTTAGTCTAATTTGCATTTTACTTTAAATTTACTTAAACAATTGCATTTATAATGCCCTTGTTGCGACAAAAATTAAATTGTTAATAAGTTACACTATAGTCCAACCGTATTTTGTTTAGCGTTTTTCGTAATTATTTCTCTTACTTATACAAAACAATTCATTTTTAGACACTATGTTATAATAAAACAAAACATTTCATGTTTAGAGAGACCATATCATTTTTTTTTTTTATAACCTTCACCTTCGTGAGAAGGGTATATTTAAGTTTGTCATTCCGTTTGTAATTTCCAAAATATAATTTTCCGACCCTATAAAGTATATATATTCTGAATCCTTATAGATAGCGGAGTCGATTAAGCCATGTCCGTCTGTCTGTCTGTTGAAATCAGTTTTCTGAAGACCCTAGATATCTTCGGGATCTAGATCTTCAATAATTCTATCAGACATGCTTTCGAGAAGTTTCCTATTTAAAATCAGCAAAATCCGTTCATAAACAACGGAGATATAAGCAAAAATCCGAGACAACCTCTGAAAATTTCATAAAAAATAAACAACAACAACACTGCTTATTCATTGCCTTTGTATTTTGTTTTTGTTTTTTTGAGTATTTGGTTTCGTATGTTTGGAAATCTGTTTGTTTCATTGCTTTGTGTATATTGTTTTTGTTTCTTGGTACATTCAATTTCGTATGTTTGGATGGCTGTGTGTTTCATTGCTTTGTGTATATTGTTTTTGTTTTCTTGGTGTATTGAATTTCGTATGTTTGGATGTTTGTTGGTTTCATTGCGTTGTATATTTTGTTTTTGTTTTTTTCTGTTTTTCGTTTCGTATGTTTGGATGTCTGTTGGTTTTACTGCCTTGTGTATTTTTTTTTTGTGTTTATTTCGATTACCGTTGTTGTTGTTCATTATGTTTTGCTATTGCTATAATAATGATATAGTCGGGAAAATGCATTTTTAAATACACTATGGTGAAGGGTATATAAGATTCGGTACAGCCGAATATAGCACTCTTACTTGTTTATATAATTATTTCTCTAAAAAATGCAAGAGACGTAATTTGATAATAAAAACTTGATAATGGAATGCTAACGGCCTTAGTCAACACAAGAATGAAGTAGAACAATTCCTGCTACTTCAGGAAATTGACGTACTACTCGTCTCTGAAACACACTTTACCCTAAAGAATTGTTTCAGAATTAATGAATACTACACTTACGATACAAAACATCCAAGTGGCAGAGCCTGTGGTGGAACAGCCATTTTAGTGAGAAAAAATATTAGACATTTCCCAATGCCAGAATACAAAAAGGACCATATCCAGGCCACCTCTATAAATATACCTGATAGTCGAGTTACAATATCTTCAATATATTGTCCTCCTAGGTATAATGTTAATCGAGAGCAGTTTCTCGAATACTTTAAAACTCTTGGCCCAAGATTCATAGCAGCTGGTGATTATAATGCAAAACATACATTTTGGGCCTCTCGCCTCATTACTCCCAAAGGCAGACAATTGCTAGAAGCAATATCGTACAACAGACTAGATGCCATATCTAGTGGCCAACCTACCTATTGGCCTACAGACCTCAATAAGATTCCCGATCTAATTGACTTTGCTGTAATCAAAAATATAAAACGAGAATTTATTTCAGTGATCCCTTCATTGGACCTCTCGTCAGACCACTCGCCTACAATTTTAACGTTATTAAAAACCCCAAATAAATTGGAAAACTATTGTTCTTGTTTCCCTAACAAGAAAACGAACTGGTTAAAGTATAAAATGTATGTTAGCTCACACCTGCCACAAAACATTTCATTGAAGAATGACCATGAAATACAATTCGCTGTCGATATATTTACGGATATCTTACAAGATGCTGTCAAAGTGTCTAAACCCCCAGTCACCTTGGGAGACTTCAAAAAATCGAAATGTCATAGGAACATTGAGTCTCTTATTAAAGAAAAGAGAACACTCAGACGTCAATGGCAACAATCACGATCTCCAAACATAAAGGTTAAACTTAATCAGTGCCAAAGAAGACTTCACATCGCTTTAAAGGATAATAAGGAATCTAATCTGAGAAATTATCTCAAAAACTTAGATCCTACTAAGAAAACAGAATATAGTCTCCGGAAAGCTGTTAAAAATATGCAGTGCCCTATTGCATATGAGTCACCTATACGCCTTCAGAATGGTCAATGGGCAAGAAATACGTCAGAAAAAATTGAAGCATTCGCTAATCACTTGGAGAATGTGTTTACTCAAAATGATACAGATTCTTCTATTAGTGCTAACATTATAAATAATGTGGTTCCACACCCAATAAAATTCCGGTTCTCTACCGTGAAGATGACAATCAAAGGTCTAAAGGCAGGAAAATCACCTGGTATAGATAAAATTACTACCACGATGATAAGTAACCTGCCCAATTCAGCACTGAGAATTATTTTGTTCATCTTTAACTCGATGCTACGTATTGGATACTTCCCTAACTCATGGAAAGTATCCGAGATTGTTATGATACCAAAACCGGGGAAAGATGTCACTCAAGTGACATCATACCGTCCCATTAGCCTGTTGTCTTTATTCTCAAAACTTTTTGAAAAGTTATTGCTTGAAAGCCTTTTAGTACACTTTAACGATAATTGCATTATTCCTGGCCATCAGTTTGGTTTCAGAAGAAAGCACAGCACTATCGAACAGGTACATCGAATAACAACTCTTATTCGAAAGGCCTTCGAGAGCAAGCAATATTGCTCTGCATTATTCATAGATATTTCTCAAGCTTTTGATAAAGTCTGGCACGATGGACTAATACACAAAATTATCACATTACTACCTGCGAATGTTCACAAACTGCTTAAAAATTACATATATGAAAGATCTTTTCAAATCAGATCTAAAGATGTGATCTCTTCACGTCGAAAAATATCTGCTGGAGTACCCCAGGGGAGTATTCTAGGTCCGCTCCTATATATTTTATATACTGCAGATATGCCAACGAGAGCACTGACTCACACATCTACATTTGCGGATGATACCGCTTTTGTAAGCATACATGCAAACCCTTCAATAGCTTCTGAACAACTCCAGTTTCACATCGGCGAATTGGAAAAATGGCTGGACAAATGGAAAATAAAAGTCAATGCTACAAAATGTACTCACGTTACATTTACTTTAAGAAGGGAAAATTGTCCTCCCGTGCAGATAAACAATATACGAATTCCTGAACAAAGCCATGTGAGATATCTTGGTATCCACCTTGATCGCCGCTTAACATGGACTCACCACATTGAAGCCAAGGTTACTCAAATAAAATTAAAGTCAGCTCAATTGTACTGGCTAATTGGACCACGGTCTGCTCTAGACTTGGAGTACAAAGTGCTTTTGTACAAAACAGTTATAAAACCGATATGGCTATACGGCATTCAACTGTGGGGAACAGCCTCCTCATCTAATGTTGAAAAATTACAAAGAAAGCAGTCAGCACTGTTAAGGTCAATAACAGGTGCCCCGTGGTACATTCGCAATAGTAATATTCATAGGGATCTCAATGTCCCCATAATACGCGAGGAGATCAAACTCTCTTGTTTAACCTACCTGTCGAAACTAATGGATCACCCAAATCCCCTTGCCAGGTAGTTGCTGTCATTTGAGGGTCATAGACGACTGAGAAGAACGGAAACATTGGATTTTGCCAGATAATCAAATTATCGAGAACTTTTGTTGAAATTGCAGTGGCAATAACGACGTTAGTTATAGTTTAGATTAAGATTTCAATACTTATTGTAAATTTTTATGTAAGAAAGATTCAATAAATAATAACTAAAAAAAAAAAAGACGTATAACTAAAACAAGTAAGAGTGCTATATTCGGCTGTGCCGAATCTTATATACCCTTCACCATAGTGTCGTATCGGCTTGAAATTTGGACTTTGCTTTTAGAGTAATGTTTTCTATACATTTTCCAAAAATTAGTTAGATTTATATATATTAAACCGATTATGACCGATTTTATATTTTTACCTTGTGTATCAATACCCAACATACCCCGGTATGTATACAAATTATATGTCAGTTATCGGACAAAAATTAAGGTTCATTATAAATTTTATGTTTTATTATTAGAATTATATATATTCTTGTATGTTATGAAAAAAATTTAACTAAACAACAAATTTAAGCTACGTTCACACCTATGAAATATTTGACGTTTTTTTATCAAATATTTGTTGGCTGTAATGTGAACACAAAATATTTTTGAAGAGCAAACAAAATCAGCTGTTTTTCGTGAAACATTTTTATTTGTCAACCTACAAATATTTTTCCAATGTCAACACAGTGTGAACACCAAACATGAACAATTTTTGTTTAACGTTAAAAAAAAACGATTTAATTGAACTTTTATAATAGTTTTTTACAATTTCATAGAAATTTCTGACTATAAACAAACAATTAAATAATTTTTATTTCATAATGTGCTTAAAATGAGTATTTCTGTTTTGACGTTTTGTTTGGAACGGTTTATAGCGATTTAAAAAAATCGCTATAAGCCGGGAAATAACCAAATTATAAATTATTTTCATTAAATTATCTATAAAATTTAAAATTATTGAGAATTGTTTATTATTAATATACTAGCTATACCCAGTGTGCTTTGCTAACCTAGAAGGAATATGTGTAAATAAAAATCCCACTTAACGACTTTGAAGATTCTAACCACAAGAGAGATGTCAAGCAAACTATTGCGAGTTCGCCAGTTTCTATATATCGCCAATTTCTATCTATCTATGAAAAATTTGAAAAATATAAGAGTTTCCAAGATACACGAAATTTTGTAATTAATTCATATATGTGGTGCCAAGCCACCCATTGAAAGTCCGCCCCTTATGCTCTAAATGTTCACATGAATTTCAAAGTTCTTCATGTAAAATTTGAAAATTCTAGCTCTAACAGTTTCTCAGATATACGAATTTTTCTATTTGATTCATGTGGGGGCTTCAAGCTCACCACATGAAAGTCCAAAATCTTCAGATGAATACTAAACTAATTTGTGCAAAATTGTAAGAATCAAGTTCTATTAGTTTCCCAGATAAACGAATTTTATATTTAATTCATATGGGCGGTGCCAAGTTCCCCATTGAAAGTCCGTCCATTATATTCTAAATGTTCAGATGAATGTCAAGATTCTTCAAGTAAAATTTGAAGATTAAAGCTCTAATATGTTGTGCCAAGCCACCTATTGAAAGTCCGCCCGTTATGCTCTAAATGTTCACATGAATTTCAAAGTTCTTCATGTAAAATTTGAAGATTCTAGCTCTAATAGTTTCTCAGATATACGAATTTTTCTATTTGATTCATATGGGGGCTTCAAGCCCCCCAGATGAAAGTCCGCTTTTTTTTCCTCGTGGTACATTCGCAATAGTAATATTCATAGGGATCTCAATGTCCCCATAATACGCGAGGAGATCAAACTCTCTTGTTTAACCTACCTGTCGAAACTAATGGATCACCCAAATCCCCTTGCCAGGTAGTTGCTGTCATTTGAGGGTCATAGACGACTGAGAAGAACGGAAACATTGGATTTTGCCAGATAATCAAATTATCGAGAACTTTTGTTGAAATTGCAGTGGCAATAACGACGTTAGTTATAGTTTAGATTAAGATTTCAATACTTATTGTAAATTTTTATGTAAGAAAGATTCAATAAATAATAACTAAAAAAAAAAAAGACGTATAACTAAAACAAGTAAGAGTGCTATATTCGGCTGTGCCGAATCTTATATACCCTTCACCATAGTGTCGTATCGGCTTGAAATTTGGACTTTGCTTTTAGAGTAATGTTTTCTATACATTTTCCAAAAATTAGTTAGATTTATATATATTAAACCGATTATGACCGATTTTATATTTTTACCTTGTGTATCAATACCCAACATACCCCGGTATGTATACAAATTATATGTCAGTTATCGGACAAAAATTAAGGTTCATTATAAATTTTATGTTTTATTATTAGAATTATATATATTCTTGTATGTTATGAAAAAAATTTAACTAAACAACAAATTTAAGCTACGTTCACACCTATGAAATATTTGACGTTTTTTTATCAAATATTTGTTGGCTGTAATGTGAACACAAAATATTTTTGAAGAGCAAACAAAATCAGCTGTTTTTCGTGAAACATTTTTATTTGTCAACCTACAAATATTTTTCCAATGTCAACACAGTGTGAACACCAAACATGAACAATTTTTGTTTAACGTTAAAAAAAAACGATTTAATTGAACTTTTATAATAGTTTTTTACAATTTCATAGAAATTTCTGACTATAAACAAACAATTAAATAATTTTTATTTCATAATGTGCTTAAAATGAGTATTTCTGTTTTGACGTTTTGTTTGGAACGGTTTATAGCGATTTAAAAAAATCGCTATAAGCCGGGAAATAACCAAATTATAAATTATTTTCATTAAATTATCTATAAAATTTAAAATTATTGAGAATTGTTTATTATTAATATACTAGCTATACCCAGTGTGCTTTGCTAACCTAGAAGGAATATGTGTAAATAAAAATCCCACTTAACGACTTTGAAGATTCTAACCACAAGAGAGATGTCAAGCAAACTATTGCGAGTTCGCCAGTTTCTATCTATCGCCAATTTCTATCTATCTATGAAAAATTTGAAAAATATAAGAGTTTCCAAGATACACGAAATTTTGTAATTAATTCATATATGTGGTGCCAAGCCACCCATTGAAAGTCCGCCCCTTATGCTCTAAATGTTCACATGAATTTCAAAGTTCTTCATGTAAAATTTGAAGATTCTAGCTCTAACAGTTTCTCAGATATACGAATTTTTCTATTTGATTCATGTGGGGGCTTCAAGCTCACCACATGAAAGTCCAAAATCTTCAGATGAATACTAAACTAATTTGTGCAAAATTGTAAGAATCAAGTTCTATTAGTTTCCCAGATAAACGAATTTTATATTTAATTCATATGGGCGGTGCCAAGTTCCCCATTGAAAGTCCGTCCATTATATTCTAAATGTTCAGATGAATGTCAAGATTCTTCAAGTAAAATTTGAAGATTAAAGCTCTAATATGTTGTGCCAAGCCACCTATTGAAAGTCCGCCCGTTATGCTCTAAATGTTCACATGAATTTCAAAGTTCTTCATGTAAAATTTGAAGATTCTAGCTCTAATAGTTTCTCAGATATACGAATTTTTCTATTTGATTCATATGGGGGCTTCAAGCCCCCCAGATGAAAGTCCGCTTTTTTTTCCTCCAAAATGTTCAGATGAATATTTAAGTTCTTCGAGCAAAATTTGAAGAATTTAGTTCCATTAGTTTTCCACCATTTTTAACTGAATTTGGGAAAATTCCACATGAAATTGAGAATTTCCATTTAATATTGAGGAAATTGTAATTGAAATTATGATTTTCAATTTGATATTGAGAAAATTTCAACTGAAATTATTTGAAATTGAAAAAAATTCTGAATAAAATTGAGAATTTTTATTTAAAATTGAAATATGAAATTGAGAATTTCAAATTGATGTTGAGAAAATTCCAAATAAATTAAGAATTTCCGTTTTATATTGAGAAAATTCCAATTGAAATTAAGATTTTCAATTTCAAATTGAGAATATTTCAAATAAAAATGCGAATTTCCATTTAATATTTAGAAAACTTCAATTGAAATTGAGAATTTGTAATTTAAATTGAGAAAACTCCAATTAAAATTGGGAAAGTTTCAAATGAAATTGAGAAAATTTTAAATGAAATTGAGAACCTTTTATTTATATAACACATTTTAAAAAACAAATAATAAAGAAATTCCAATGTTAATTCACCGATTGTAGAGGAACAATGGCTGGTTTATCATGAATACTATGTGGGAATATCACTCAAGCGATATGTGTTGGTAGTCTGAATACGTCAAAGTAAAAAAAAATATATATTAAAATGTGGTCTGAATTTCCCGCAGATTAGGTTAAAAGTTCAGATCGCAGTATAAAAAGTTTCGCAGAATTTTTCGAAATGATTTTCAAAATGTTCAAATTTTAAGCTTTCACGGAACATTCATGTATTGCACTACATACATATATATATGTACATTAGAGTGCTCCAAGCTTGTATGAAGGAAAAAAAATTTTATCCGACAGGCCGTCCCCCCCTCTGGAATTGTTCTATGGGTTGTAAAACTATGTCATGCAAAAAATTAGGCTGATAGGATAACGTTAACAGGTGCCGCAACGGCTCAGAAGTTTCCAAGTGCATTTACAAGGGGAAAAAATCGATTTTTTTTTCAGTTTTTGCTCAAATTTTGCAACTTAATAATAAACTTTGCACTTTATTGTAAAGGAATCGTAATGTGCACAGAATAAGCATTTCAGAAAGATATAAAACACAAAAATTGGTTGAAAATTTTTAAAGTTATTGCAAATTCCCCAGGCCATTAACGTGTCTCACAGCACATGAATTCGAAATGTGACAAAAAAATTAAAATTTTTTAGGACATATTGTAAAAAAACCATTTTGTTACTTAAAATATACTAAAAATTACTTGAATACTAGCTTTTGTCCTTATACGATAACGCAAACTTGTTCTCAGCTATGGTCAAAAAAGTTTGATTTTTTCAACGGCCGTTTCAAATCTCCAATTTCAGTTTTTTTGAAACTTTGTTAAACAAATTTTAAAATTTTTAGAAGATCTCATGGGAATTTATGGACAATAGATAAGGGAATAAAACGGTAAAAAATTAGATCAATAATTCTTACAGTTTAGCTGTACCTGCGATTTGAACTCGGCGGATTTCGGGAAAATCGTATTTTTTTGTAATATATTAGAGAATACGTATTAATTTTTTACTGTTGTACATTTTAAACAAAGTATTTTCAGAGTATTATAGACCAGATAATATAAAATATATATTCCAAGTTTTATTCAAATCGGACATTCTTAACCCATAAAATGTGGAGTTCAAAGGTTAAATTTTGCTATATTTGGGAATTCTCAGTGCACCATATTAAAATATTATTTATTTGTTGGCCATATTTACCAAAAATTACTGGAATTTATCGTATAAAGTCCGATATTTAAAATAGAGTGAAAAAAAGGTAAATTAACACTTTAAGGCACTTGGGAACAATTTAACACCAAAGTTCAAAAATTTGAAAAAGCACTATCCATTTGAATAAAGCTCTATATAATTAGAGAAATAGCAGAAATATAACAAAAACGTATATATTAAGTATAAAAAATTATACTTTAACCCTTTTCGACTATGGAGTAAACTATAGGTGTACATTTTTAAAAGAAAAATTTTGTTTTTAAAACTGATAATTTATGTAGTCCATTTTTTCGGACCATTTTCGACATAATATGTCTAAAAATACAAACTTTATATGTTCAAAAAGGGTTAATTCATAAGTTTTTATACCTAATATATATTTTTTTGTTTTATTTATGTTATTCCTCTAATTATATAGAGCATTATTCAAATGGATAGTGTTTTTACGATTTTTTGATCTTCGGGGTTAAATTTTTTCCATGTGTTTTAAAGGGTTAATTTTACTTTTTTTCGCTGCTATTTTAAACATAAGACTTTATACTAAAAATTCAAGTCATCTTTATTAAATATGACCGACAAATACATAATATTTCGATATGGTACACTGAGAATTCCCAAATATAGCAAAATTTGACCTTTGAACTCCACATTTTATGGGTTAAGAATGTCCGAATTGAATAAAACTTGGAATATATATTTTATATTATCTGGTCTATAATACTCTGAAAATACTTTGTTTAAAATGTACAACAGTAAAAAATTAATACGTATTCTCTAATATATTACAAAAAAATGCGATTTTCCCGAAATCCGCCGAGTTCAAATCGCAGGTACAGCTAAACTGTAAGAATTATTGATCTAATTTTTTTACCGTTTTATTCCCTTATCTATTGTCCATAAATCCCCATGAGATCTTCTAAAAATTTTAAAATTTGTTTAACAAAGTTTCAAAAAAACTGAAATTGGAGATTTGAAACGGCCGTTGAAAAATTCAAACTTTTTTAACCATAGCTGAGAACAAGTTTGCGTTATCGTATAAAGACAAAAGCTAACATTCTAGTTATTATAGATATATTTTAAGTAACAAAATGTTTTTTTACAATATTTCCTAAAAAATGTTAATTTTTTTGTCACATTTCGAATTCATGTGCTGTGAGACACGTTAATGGTCTGGGGAATTTGCAATAACTCTGAAAGTTTTCAACCAATGTTTTATATCTTTCCGAAAAGCTTATTATGTGTACATTGCGATTCCATGACAATACATTGTAAAGTTTATTATTAAGTGGCAAAATTTTAGCAAAAACTGAAAAAAATCGATTTTTTCCCCTTGTAAATGCACTTGGAAACTTTAGTGCCGTTGCGGCACCTGTTAACGTTATCCTATCAGCCTAATTTTTTGTATGACATAGTTTTACAACCCATAGAACAATTCTAGAGGGGGGGACGGGCAAAATTCGCAACTTCGTTTTTTTGGAGCACTCTAATGTACATATATATTTATTTGCAAATTAAAAATTAAAATTTTCTGAAAATCATTTGTAATTTCCTCAATTTCATTTGAAAGTTCCCCAAATTCAATTGGAATTTTCTCAATTTCAATTCAAAATTCTCCATTTCAATTGTACTTTTCTAAATTTCAAATGGAAATTCGCATTTTCATTTAGAATATTCTCAATTTGAAACTGAAAACCTCAAATTCAATTGAAATTTTCTCAATATAAAATGGAAATTCTTAATTTTATTTAGAATTCTCTCAATTTAATTTAGAATTACATATTAAAATTTAGAAAATACAAATTAAAGTTCAGAAATTTAAATTAATATTGAGAAAAGCCTATTTAAAAATGATAAATCCAAATTAATATTGAGAAATGTTAAAATTAAATTAAGAAATGCAAATTAATATTGAGAAAAACCAAGTTGAAATTCGAAATTTCAACATTATATTAAGAAATTACAAATTGAAATTGAGAAATTAATAAATGATAATGAGAAATATAAATTTGTATGAAATTATTTGAAAATATTTTTCTTATAAATTTTTTAAATAGGATATGAATTTAATATATTATAAATTTCAATACAAAATTATTATTTCCCAATATTAATTTAGGTTTTCTTAATATCATGTTGTATTTTATCAATTTCAATTTGTATTGTCTCAATATTAATTTCTGTTTCTCAATATCAATTGGTCTTTTCTCAATATTAAGTTGGAATTTTAAATTTCAATTTGTTTTTTCTTAATATCAATTTTGATTCCTAAATTTAATTTTGTTATGTCTCAATATAAAATTGGATTTCTGAAATTCAATTTGGTTTTTCACAATATAAATTTGGATTTTTTCAATTTAAACTTAAAATGGTGTAGTGACTAGACTATAGAATAGACTAGACTATAAACTAGAGGGGCATTTCAAAAATTTTCGAGCAGGTTTTGTACTTTACCCTCTCCGATTTCGATGAAATTGGGTACACACATTCTTCATGTAAATACGGAATTTGAAATTCTCCAAAATTTTTATCTTATATATTGTTGAGTACACAATAAGCAATCTTATGTGAAGGAATAAAGAAAATGGAAGGTACATTTTTTGAGATATCCTTGACTAAAGGACGTTGTTTGATGTCATCATCCTCACGTTAAAAATTTAGTATTTTAAATAAAATATTGGGGACTAAACGATTAAAATCGGATAAATAATTAAGAAAATATACGTCAAATTTAATACTCGTTGAAAAAAAATCAAAATCCTACTTTTTTGTTCGAAAATTTGTGAAATTACAACAAAAATAACAATTATCTTTAATTTACGCAATTGCTTAAATTTCTATTAAATGTCACAACTACTTTGTCTCAGATATTTATTTTATAAAAAATAAAATAAAACCAGTCATTTTAGCGACTATTTACATTTTTGTATGAGGTGATAACACTCTTTTTCAGAAAATAAACAAAGAACAGCTGTTATTTGACGCTGTTTGATCTTACATTTGGTTTGCAAGATCAAATAATTATTTTGCCAAAATGATGTGAATTATTTGACTTTTGGTGTTCACATTGATGAAACAATGAAAAAATATTTATTTGCCAGCAAATCAATTTGTTTTATTAACATGCCGTTTATTAACATTTAATATTTTTTATGTTCAGATTCGACAAACAAAGTTTTTTCAATCGTGTTATATATTAATATTATACACTTTTATTATATAAATTTAATTTTAAACCTAATAAAAATAGTTAAAATTAAAACAAATTTGTAAATTGGTTTTTTCTTGCATTAAATTATACGCTATACTGTGGCTGTAAAACATGTGTATGTTTGAATCAAATTATTTTTGCACTGTTTGATAAAACAATACCATCAAATATTTGTTCAAGTCTGAACATGAAATAAATATTGCGTTTGTTTGACGCAACTTCAAAAATATTTTATTACAAATATTTGGACCAAATATTTTTCAGGGGTGAACGTAGCTTTAGTTTCAAATACAGAGTCATGTGTCTTTATTCATAAATTTGAATGTGATATATTTGTGGACCCTGTAACAATAACAAATATGGGCCGATTTTGATGAAATAATTTTGTTTTATTGTATATGACTGAGGGCCATTATTGCAACTTGCCTTTAATGTTCGTAATAATAAAAGGTAACATTAATTAAAGTGAGGAATAAACTGAACTTTAAATATTTTCATTATTACAACATAATTTTTTATTATAAAAAACCGTAGCATACTTTTAGCCGTTAATAATATTTTTCATATGAAAAATTACATTGAATTTATTTTTCATTCATATTAAAAAAACAAATCCTAAAGCTTACGTTAAACGATAAAGGTAAGGTGATCTTCCCGTTAGCCTATCGGACACTTTTAGCTAAAGTTGACTTGTAATAACGAAAAACACATTATCTGTATGATAACTTCCTAACTTTAGTTATTGGCAAGTTATAATAATGGGCCTTAGTAAAGTAAAATTATGCTGATTATAATAATTTTATTCTCATACAAACAAAAATATTTAAGTTTAAATTTAAAAATTTTAATTTTTGACCATGACTTAGCAATCCTTTTTTGCAAAAAAGTTCCCTACTTACGAAAGCAAAAACAATTTCTTTAATGCTGATCGATTTTATACACCTTAATAAATAATATATAAAAAGTTTTGTTCAATTATCTTTCCTGGTCACTGAGTAATAGCTTCTTGAAGTCAACATTTTACAAAGTCAAATTGCTAAAATTTCATGGTTTATAATTAAAAACTATTTAATTTATATATACAGACGTTTTATTAAATCAGTTTTAATAATTATCTGAATTATACACTAGAAATGTATAAAAAGATGAAATAGCCATATAAATTGTATGACATACCCGGGTATGTTGGGTATTGATGTACGTAATTTTGCTCGGGTATAGACAAGACGGTTAAAAAATATCAGTTTTATAAAATTTTAATTTATTTAATTTTCCCGTCTTTAGCAATAGCAAAACATAATGAACAACAACGCTAAACGAAATCAACACACAAAAAAACAAGATACACAAGGCAGGAAAACCAGCAGGCATCCAAACATACGAAACGAAATACACAAAAAACAAAAACAAAATACACAACGCAATGAAACCAACAGACATCCAAACATACGAAACCGAATACACCAAGAAACAACAAGTAAGAAAGTATAGTCGGGCGTGGCCGACCATATGACACCCTACACCAGTTATGAATATTAAATGTGATCTTTTTTTCATAATAAAGCATTTATCTGGAATATTACCTTGATTCCGATTTATTTAAGCAATTTATTGACGAAAAACTAATTTTCTGAAAGAGGCTTTATATGGGGGATAGGAGCAAATGTGAACCGATCCCGATAAAATGCGCTGGATAGATTTATATTTATATAATATTTGTCTGTGATAAATTTCATTGCAATAACAGTGTTAATAAGTGAATTGCGGATATTGAAGTCATTTTCCGAAGGGGGGCTTTGTATGGGGGCTAGGGTCAAATGAAGTCCGATCTTTCGAAATTCGGCAAGGTCATCAAGGCTTGTATAAAACTTAGATGTGCGAACTTTTATCGAGATACATTTATATTATACAGAATTATGAGCTCAGAAGCCCTTTTCGTTGGGTTCAGTTGTATGGGGGCTAGGCTAGGTGAAATAATGGACCGATTTTAACCATTTTTAATAAGCTTCGTCCTTGGCCAAATTTCATCATATTATCTTGAAAATTGCGACCTGTACTAAATCAACTCAGAAAGTGATTCTGAGTCGATCGGTATACTTAAAGGTGGGTATAGTACTAATATTTTAGTGCCTTACAAACATCAGCACAAACGCACAATACCCTTCCCACTATAGTGGTGTAGGGTATAAAAACAATATACGCAAGGCAATGAAACACACAGCCATCCAAACATACGAAACTGAATACACCAAGAAACAAAAACAACATGCAAATGGCAATGAAACACACAGCCATCCAAACATACGAAACTGAATATACCAAGAAACATAAACAACATGCAAATGGCAATGAAACACACAGCCATCCAAACATACGAAACGAAATAATCAAAAAAACAAAATACACAACGCAATGAATAAGCAGTGTTGTTGTTGCTTATTTTTTATGAAATTTTCAGATTTTGTCTGGGATTTTTGTTTATATCTCCGTTGTTTATAGACGGATTTTGCTGATTTTAAATAGGAAACTTCTCGAAAGCATGTCTGATAGAATTATTGAAGATTTGGATCCCGAAGATATCTGAAGAGAAGAGAAAAGAGTTGTAAAAAACTATAAATCGCATAATATCAAAAATTCAAACAAAATTTATGAAAAAACGAAACAAAAACATTGTCTTGTTAATAGAAAAACTACCAGCCGGTGTATAGTTATATTACACGCACATAATTTCCTTAAAAATAATATAGTTTTTACAAAAAAAATATTTCTTCTAGAAAATACGACAAGTGAAATTAAGGATGCGCAATAAATTACTAAGAGCACTTTGGCACGTGCGATACGAGCCATGCATAGTGTCGCTTGTTGGCAAGAAAGGGAAGTAGCAAAAGACGCACGAATTGTAATTTGAGGGGTTTTTTTTCCTATCTCTTTTGTTACGCGTTCGTATTTTTGGCAATTGCTTTATTATACCCTACACCACTATAGTGGGAAGGGTATTATGCGTTTGTGCTGATGTTTGTAACGCATTAAAATATTAGTACTATACCCACCTTAAAGTATACCGATCGACTCAGAATCACTTTCTGAGTCGATTTAACGATGTCCGTCCGTCCGTGTGTCCATGTAAACGTTGTTATCAAAGTACAGGTCGCAATTTTCAAGATAATTTGATGAAATTTGGAATACACGTTTGTTTTGACCCAAGGACGAAGCCTATTGATAATGGTTAAAATCGGTTCAATATTTCACCTAGCCCCCATACAACTGAACCCCCCGAAAAGGGCTTTTGAGCTCATAATTATGTATAATATAAATGTATCTCAATGAAAGTTCGCACAACTAAGTTTTATACAAGCCTTTATGTCCTTGCCGAATTTCGAAATGATCGGACTTCATTTGACCCTAGCCCCCACACAAAGCCCCCTTCAGAAAGTGACTTAAGTATCCACATTTGCTCCTATCCCCCATATAAAGCCTCTTTTAGAAACTACGTTTTTCGCCAATAAATTACTTTTTTTGGTCATTTATGGACCAATCGTCGTCAAATTTTCTGTGAGCGTTAAGTTCATTTTCTGAAGGGTACCTTAATGGGGGATAGGGTCAATTATGGCCCGATCCTTATAAAATTTTACAATGATATTAAGGTTCCTATAAAATATGCTCATGTCGAATTTCATCGCTATAGATACTTCTTTAAGGCAGTTATGAGCGTTAAAGTCTTTTTCTGAAGGGGACCTTATATGGGGTAGGGTCAATTATGGACCGATCCTTATAAAATTTTACAGAGCGATTAAGGTTTCTATAAGATATGTTCATGTCGAATTTCATCGCTATAGAAGCTTCTTTTAGTAATTATGAGCGTTAAAGTCATTTTCTGAAGGGGAGCTTATATGGGGCTAGGCGAATTCTTGGACCGATATTGCCCATTTTCAATACCAAACGAACCGCGTCAATATAAAATGTCTGTGCAAAATTTCAGCCCGCTAGCTACTTCCATTTTGACTCTATCGTGTTTTCAACAGACAGACAGACGGACGGACATAGCTTGATCGTCTTAGAATTTAATAAGGATCCAGAATATACATATATACTTTTATGGGTCTTTCGATGTGTTACAAACGGAATGACAAAAACAATATACCCCCATTCATAACTGGTGTAGGGTATCATATAGTCGGCCAAGCCCGACTATACTTTCTTACTTGTTTTTATTCTGCACTCAAGGAGTGAAGATCGTGTGCGATCACTCTAATGAATGAATCATTGTTGCCACTTGCAATATTTTGAATTTTATTTACATTCCATTTAATCCAAAAACAATAAACATTTTAAATATTTGCTTGTTAAATTTTAGTTATTTTTAGGAAAAATATAAATAATTAAATAAATAACTATAAAACAAGCAATATTTCTCCGCTAAACTCATATTTTTATAATCAATTGTGTGTTATTTCGCCAAATTTGTATAAATATTTTAATATTATTTTAACTAACTTAAATAATTAAATGACATAAAATTTATTGTTAGTTGTTGATTAAAATGAAAATAGTATTATTTTAAATCAAATTATATAATTTATGTTGAAAATAAAATGTTTCTTCCAAAAATTTCGTGTACTATATAATTCGGTATACTATATAATTAAAAGACCATATTATAGTAATCCAAATGGCTACGTGGATCATGTTATAATAAAATTTAAACCATATTACGGTGGTTGCGACCATTTTATGATAAAGAAATAAACAAAAATTTTATTACATTACAATTGTGATCAGCATTTTATAATTAATTTAATAACTATAACATGTTTACGTAGGGATAATGTAATGATAACTTATAAGGATCATATTATGTTCCAAATTGGGAAATATTTGACATGATTGCCCTAACCATAAGACCAATCATTAATGATAGTTTCAGATTATGGTTTCCTCCACCATGTTTTTTTCTCTGCGTGTACCGTGAGGGAGATTAATGATATTTCTTTCTTTTTCTGACTCACGCAAAATCAAAAGTTTCCCAAAAAAAGTTTTCTAGTGTAGACGGACACTTACACTATCGGACAAAATAATGTGCAAAAGTGCTCTTTCAGCGAAAAATCGGTTAAATGATTCTTGAATATGGAAAATTTTTTTAAAATCATTTAGTTAATATACAATGCTACAAAAATAACAATAAAACTAAATTATTGTACTTAAAATTTTTCAGTATAACATCTAAAATTAAAGTAAATTCACTTTTTTGTCGGACAAAATAAAGTGTAAATTTTATATTTCATTATTTAAATTTATTGTATATCAATATGTTTTATCCATTTTGGTTCTGATTTGAATATCTGGATCTACTTAAGCCATTTTGGTAAGTTTTTTCCCCATTGTTTTTCGCAATCGCCTTCCCTTCCCCTTGCTTTCCCCATATGATAATTTTCAAAAGAAATCCGTTTTTGATCACTATTTCATCGAAATTTTTTGATCAATTGTGGTCCAAAATTAATCTATTGGATTTAGGGCGGTGCTTTGATCAATTTATTCCAATTTTTCAGAGTTCTTTTTTAACTTAATCAAATGCTTAAGCTTGCCGATATATAAAGTTGCCCAAGTCCATTTCGAAGGCACTGATCTTAAGATTTGAATGTAATATGCTCACATAGTGTTCACTAGAGCTTTTTCATGGGGAATTTCATGTCAAGTGACCCAACTCAAAAAATCGATTTTGACGAAATTTCCTCTATCGGTTAAGAACTGCCAGACTTAGAAGGGGTCAAAGTTGGACATTTTGGTCATACAGGTTTTTATTCAAATGAGTGTAACTTTTCACCTATTGGTCCTAGCAAAAATTGTCCAAAGGAGTTAAGATAGGTATTTCTTCATTCTTTCCAAAAAATGTTTTATTTTTTTTTTTAATATTTTTTTTTTTTAAATGGGCTCTTTTTTCATTTTTTTTTTTTTTTTTTCCTTAAAACAAAGTTTATACAATTTCCTTGAAGGGCTTTATAGTCCCATAATGGGATGCGAGTTGGATATCTATCAAAAAAATTATTTTTTAACTCAAGAATACATTTTTTTCAATATTTTTTAAAAATGGACGTTTTTGTTGTATTTTTTTTTTTTTTTTTTGCTCAAAATAAAGCTTAGGCCATTTCCTTTAAGAGCTTCGTTCGAAGTCAAACTTATGTGGATATTACTACGGATACACGATAATAAAATTTTAGCATAAATCTAATAAATGAGTAAATATTGGGAAAAATGCTTGAAGGAGCGTTTATAAGTTATATAAGTTATAGGCCGAATATAAAACTTTTACTTGTTTTATATATTTTAAATATTTTTAATGCAATTTAAATCGACTTTTAAAAACTCATCAATGACTGTTATTTTGCACTTTTTTCTGAAGGAGTTCTGGCAACACTGCTACCATATATATTTATGCTACATAATATATGGATCTATAGTCTAATTTGTAGTCTAGTCTATAGTCTAGTATGTAGTAAAGGCTAGTCTAGTCTATAGTCTTATCTATACTCTAGTAAATGGTCTTGTTTATAGAAAAAATTATAAATTATTTAATTACTCAATTTATTTAAAAAATTATACATGTATTATATTAATGAAAAAAAAAAACAATTTCTATCCAAATTGTGACCATAACGTAACAGCTTAAAGTTTAAAACAATCTAATTTGATATGTATAATCTGAGTGAATGAAAAGTGACTCCGTTCGGAAGAAACTGTTCCGCCTGTTTCAGTTTCAAGTCACTTTTTTATAACATAAAAGTGCGTAAATGTAGTAATAGTTTTGCCATAAGAATAGGGAAACTGGAAATTATTCTAATTTTACACTATTTTATGTTATACATTTTCTTTATTTCTCTTTTTTCTTACATTATGAATAACTTAAAATTTGTTTTATACTCACTAATCTCTCACTTATGATTATTATATATAACATTTTAAATTAACACAATTTATTACAAAATCAAAATATCGCAATGTATCACACAACTGATCACAATGAAATAAATATATTTACTGAAATGTGCAAACACTTTTTCTTCTGAATTTTGAGAGCAAGAATGATTTTGCATTGAATTATCTTGTAAGTGTATTAAAAAGTGTTCGTTTTTGAAATTTTTATTCTATCTAATTATTATCATTTAAGTTTCCTTTTGGTATATTAAAACGCACTAAAATTTAACAAAATTATGATCAAAATTAGTAAGCAATGTATTTTGTTTTTGTAAATTTTTTAACTTAGCACTGAGAAACATAAAGTTGAGCCTTTTTAGTGACTGTTTAGTTCATGTATCCAAAATTGAACTCAAATTTGCTGGCAGGGACAGCAATCGAAATATATTTTTTGCCATAGCAACGCACACAGGCCATCGTTGTGCTGCTAATTTTTTCCTAGCTGCAGTATATTGTTTTGGTTCTACTACTGACAGTAGCAAAATGAGCAACTGTCAGTTGCAATTTATTGGTATGTATGTATACAGTGTAAAAACTTGTTAGTAATCATACTAATACATGCATATATACATACATACATACATACATACATACATACATACATACATACATACATACATACATACATACATACATACATACATACTAGGGTGATCGATTATTCGACATTTTCCAAAAACCGGTTTTCGAATAGTTCGAATAGTTGACATTTCAAAAAAACCGGTTGATATTTTTCAAATTCAGAAAAAACCGGTTAACCGGTTTTTCATAATAAATAAAAAAATATATGTTAATTTGAAGAAATTAATGTTTATGTTTAAATTTGATTAATAAAACATGGCCCGAAATGATTTTTAACAGTTTAACAGATTATAACTTTAGATCTAGTCGTCTGATTTACATTATTTCTTTAATATAAAAAAAATTAGGAAAAAAGTGGACACTTCTGTTAAACATAAGGTACTATGTAATCCTAGCTTATTCTAAAGCCCTTTTAGGAAATTTTCATAGGCATTCCAACACTTCCATAATATTTCAGCGGTAAATTAATTATTGTAATTGGAATATAATCTTAAGATTAATAAAATTTTATTAAACAGTTATCAATTTTACAAATAAAATTTTTTAATTAATTAGGAAAATCAAAAAAGTTTAACCAATGGTGCTTTAGAAAAATATATCCTAGTTCCTGGACTCGAATATTTTTAAAATTTTAAACGGGCTTATTTACTTCAAAATTTCATTTAAATAATCTTTGAATACAAAGCAAATAAAAGTATTCGAAACCGGTTTTTAAAAAGAGAAAAAACCGGGTTATTCGATATTCGAAAAATCAACATTTAGAAAAAACCGACACTGGTAAAGCAGAAAAAACCGGTTTTAAAACCGGTTGAAAAATCGAGTCGATCACCCTAATACATACATACATACATACATACATACATACATACATACATACATACATACATACATACATACATACATACATACATACATACATACATACATACATACATACATACATACATACATACATACATACATACATACATACATACATACATACATACATACATACATACATACATACATACATACATACATACATACATACATACATACATACATACATACATACATACATACATACATACATACATACATACATACATAAAATCATTTTACAAAAACACTAAAACGGTTATTTCTCTAAAAATTGTTTGTTTATCAAAAATAGACAGCAAACACAATAACGGAAAATTTATCAACACTGTAGAATAACAAATATGTGCAATACAACGTACCAAAGAGAAGCGTGAAAACATTGACTTAATTTCTGGTTATTATAAAAACAAACAAAGTAAAAAGGCACAGCAAATCACAAAAAAGTCCTGAAACATGCATTGAATATAAAATATAAGCAGCCGCCATATTGTAAAAATAGGATAAATTGCAACTGGCACACAATGCCACAGTGGGGCAGAATGGAAATTTTTTGGAAATAAATCTGGCATTTCTAAACGGCTAATCCGATCGGGATAAAATTTGGCGTGAGCGTAGCCAAGGAGTATTCGAGTTTAAGTTTTGAAGATGAACCCTGCAGATGCCCCAGGGACGGCGCTGTGGCGGCTCAAAGTAGGGTACCTACGACATGTAAAATTTTTAAACTCGTGCCATTTTTTTGTTTTTCACCCAAATACAAAGATTTTTATATTTTGTGAAAGCGCTCGACGAGATCTTGAAAAAACATGCTTGGACATACTACTTATCTCTTATAATATCCGAGTTATAGGCATTTAAAATACAAAATTTACCATACCTTGGTCCGCCTTTTTTTGAATACCGGGCGTAATTTTGGACCAAATCGACTCAATTTTTCCTTGTTAGTTAGACAACAAAATTTCCAATAATATACAAAAAATTTCAGATCAATATCATTTACAGATCCAAAAATATACGTTTTTTAATTTAAAAATTCAAAAAATTTTAGATTTTTGCCGTTTTTTGCCAAAAATGTGTCTTAACTCTTTTATTAATAAAATAAAATTTTCTTTAAGAACATATAACAATTTTATAGTTTTCTAAAAGGTATCTTTACGCAGAACGCTTTGGCGTAAAAAACTTGTCCTATTTTTTGAAAATGTTGCCACTGCGTCCTTCCGAATATGACCTATTTTTAATCAAAACTTCAACTTTGGGCGACATGTTCTAAAATCCCAAAGCTGGGATCAGAAAACTGAAAGCAGTTTTGGAAACCTCAATATGTTTTCTATTTACTCCAAAAGTATTTCCCAGAAATGTGGACCCTACGGGCAAAATAGTAAAAAATCCCATTTTTGGGATTTTCATTCCTATTTTTGGGAATTGCGGGATGCCCTTTGACCTTTTCAATTTTTTTTTTTGCATTTTCTTATTTGAAATGACAAATTTAACAAGCGTTATTTGAGTTTTGTTCATAAATAAAGATTTTGTCATATATTACATATTTGTTTAATTTCTAAAACTATGATTTATATCAAAATTTTAATAGGGTCGCAGATAGCTACGACAATTTAGTCCATATTTATCCCTTAATATCATGTTTTAGTTAGATATGGAAATTCTCGACCCTTTACAAAAAATTTCAAGCCAATATCTCAATTACATTCAAAAATATGTTCATTTAAACTTGTGTCCTTTAATTTGATCTTTTTCATATTTTAGTATTAAGTATGACAGAACATACATTTGGTGTTGAATAAAATATTTGGACAATTTTTAAAAATTATTTAGTTAATTATTTTATTAAAGACTACAACATTGTATATACAATAAAGAAATTATAATTTTATTATGAGCCACGCACAACAACACCTAAATCACCCCACACAAACCACCTTTCCCGCCCACCGAAATATAAAACACAATTTAATTTTTTTATTTGAACTGTTTATCTTAAACATAATACAATTAATTCTTACAACCTACTTATATAGTTAATTCCTAACACTACTTATTTTCTATAAAATAATCTGTCATATCGGTATACATATCCAGAAGGTAATATAAGTCCTTTAAATCTTCCTTGTTTTGAGATGATAGAGTTTCATAACAAATCCATCTTTTTCGCATAGTTGAAAGAACAGGATCAGAAGATAGAAGTAAACTATTAAAAATATCTTCATTCTGTGATTGCCTGGAGCATTTTCTTGAGCTGAGTAGTTGAACATGCTTAAAATCTCGATTCCTCGCTTCCTGGGCTTCTTCTGTTAACTCTCCAAGTGGAAGAATATTCGATTCAATTATTATTTGACCATGACACAATACTTTGTGTACTGTTGGTGTTAGTTCCCTCCATGGATACAGAGATACAAGTAATTTAGAAATTTCAGATGTATATTCCCCAAATCGATTTCCATTAATTTTATGTTTACTATTCAGTGCCATTAAAATAGTGTTAACTCTTCGAAGCAACTCCTTGTCGATTCCAGTTATTTTTGAAGTAATTTCAAAATCACGAAAAAACCTTCTCGCCGTATTACCGTCATTTGTACTACCGCAACTTGGAAGTGGTTTGTCGATGTTTAATCCCATCTGAACTTTAAATTCTTCTTGGATTCTGCTTTTTCCGCAGCTCTCAGTTCTTTCAATTCTTCATTATTTTTTGTTGATTTAGTAAGATTCTCTGGCACACTTCTATATTTGAGGTCGTATGCTATGTGTAAAAAGTAATCCAAAAATCGTATTCTGGCATGAAGTGGTGAAATTCCGAAAGACAGGACTTCTTCATTAATACTTCTGCTTTTGTTTATATTTGAGAATTGCGACTTTTTCTCATTACATATTGAGCATCTCCAAAAGGAAGAAGTTTCTGTTATGGCATTGCTGACCTTTCCATCAATCATTGTTAAGCTTAGCTGATATGATACGTTAATAGAGAATTCCTTTATTTTTATGCAAATGGGCTCCAGTGCATTTATTTCATCTTTTAAATATTCCACTAAATCTTTTGTTGTTTTCTTTGACTCCTTTATATATTCAAATCCAATGGGTCTACAAAATTTTTTTGAACCCGGAGTTGTATTGATCTATATATCTTCAAATGAATTTCCGATGCTTGACGATGATGGATTAAGGGAATATGAACGAATTCGTAATGGCACTAATGATGACATAAATACACTTTTGTAGTCTGATAATGTCCGACTTCCACAAGCTTGTTTGTATTCTGGAAGTGCTGATAAACCGTCACATCCCCACTTACACATTAAGACAACATCACAGTTATGAATTTTCCTTAGTTGGTCTTCTGAAAAGTCTGACACAATTATTGATGCTGTGTTTTCGAGCAAAGATGATATATCATTACAAGCTTCCACATCATTAACAGCAAGAGGTGATGGTAGGATAGTTTGTTTTTCCTGGATCGCCTTGTATGATGGTAATATATTGTGTCCTTTTTCATGCAGAGCTTTCCTTAATATTTGGTACTTATTTCGACTGAGACCCAGTTCCAACATAAGCGCTATTGCTTCCTCTTCAGTAAAATTTGATTGTGATGTTGGAGTTGGTATACTTTCCACAATTCGCTTAAGTCGTTTTGGTGATGCATTAGGAAGAATAGTTGCAATATGTACGATATCCATAGGTTGGTTTTCCTTTTTCAGCATTTCGTTAAATGTATCAGCAATTTCCTCATTTGAGATTGAAAAAAGTTTTTGTGTGACCCTCTTTTTTTTACCTTGAACATAAGTCTTCGTATGACTTGCAAGGCGCTCCTGTTGATGTGTTGTAAGTTGAGATTTCCGTAGTAGTTTCCATCCAACTACAAAATTTTAATCGAAATTTCTTTTGATTTCCATCCACAGACTTACTTTTTACATCAAAAAGTTTTAAAAAGTTTTCAATTTTTGATATGCCTGTTTTGTCTACTTTTCTACTATATGTAGTTTTTATATAATTTGAAATGTCTTCAATTCTTTCTGGCCCTTTTGAAGATACACTCCATAAAACGGAACACAACTCTTCGTACTTTAATGTAATCTTCATTGTAGATTTATTAAATATGGTACTTAAAATCTAAGAAGTTTACTTATATACCAATTCTTGTCATTTCCGATATAGGTATTCCAAAGTTTTTACTGTAACCTGTAATTCAGTCATTGATATTTCTTATTAGTGAATGAATCGAAATTATCATTACCTGTATATTTTTACCTACATGATCATAAACGAAACCGAGCGAAATGATCTGTCGAAAAAATTTAGGTAACAAATAGTTATAAATTTTTTAAAATTTAAGCATAATAGGACCTTTCAATTATAAGGATAAGCAAACAAATAGAAAATAGGTAAATATAAGATTTAAATATGTTCTGTCATATTTAATACTAAAATATGAAAAAGATGAAATTAAAGGACACAGGTTTAAATGAACATATTTTTGAATGTAATTGAGATATTGGCTTGAAATTTTTTGTAAAGGGTTGAGAATTTCCATATCTAACTAAAAAAAGATATTAAGGGATAAATATGGACTAAATTGTTGTAGCTATCTGCGACCCTATTAAAATTTTGATATAAATCATAGTTTTAGAAATTAAACAAATATGTAATATATGACAAAATCTTTATTTATGAACAAAACTCAATGAAATTTTCAACGCTTGTTAAATTTGTCATTTCAAATTGCATCCCGCAATTCCCAAAAATAGGAATGAAAATCCCAAAAATGGGATTTTTTACTTTTTTGCCCATAGGGTCCACATTTCTTTCAGGGCTGGGAAAATACTTTTGGAGTAAATAGAAAACATATTGAGGTTTCCAAAATAGTTATTTTATTTTTCTGCCTTTTTAATCCTTAAAGTCAGTTCCTGGACCAAAAAGTCCCTTAAAAGTTTAGAAATTGAAAATAAGCTTAAATAAGGATATTTTGACTAATTTGTAGAAAAATTTAAAAAACATTTTTTGAGAAATAATCAATGGTAGGGAACTAAGGACACTTTCAAATGATTTGTTTTATTTTTTCCATGTGCAGTATATTTAAAGAACTGGTCAGTTTAAATTACGTCACAACGTACTTGGTGTGAAGAGGCAAAAGTCTTCGGGGCATTTTATTAATTTCAAAAATACGTACCGTATAGAATTTCAAGCGATTTTTTTGCTGTTTGAAAAAGTACATGCAATTGAAAAAACTCTGAAACGATTATGAGAAATTCTGCACAAAATCATGAAAAATTTGTGCTCATTGATTTCAAATTCCTTTAAAAAGAACAAAATTACGTTTTTTTTTTCTGCCCTAGGAAAATATGAAGAATCTTTGAATATTGACAGAGAAAACAAAACTACTTTTAATTTGACAAACAATTTTGAGTTGTTCATTAAAGAGTAAAACCATTTATAAAAAAGTATGTTCAAAAATATTATTTTTATTTATTAGCTTTTATGCATCCACACTAAAGTTTTGGATGGATTTAGACACCACTTATTAAATCCGAAGAAATAAAGGTTTAAAGATCTAATATCGGTAGATATACAAAAAAGTCACCCAAATAGTTTTACTTATTAAAATGTCCACATCTTCCTCTAATTAAAAAGTTTCGGAATTTGGTAATGGTAAATGGAAAATGTGTGCTGGAATTATTCAAAATCATTATTTAATTTGAATAGCTTGGAATAAATACGGTTCTACATACAGTGCAGAATTTTTGGTGGATAATTTTCTAAAAGTATAAAAAGATATTGAAAGATGAATTCATCTATATTTTATATGAACAATGCTTTATAAGGCGCAATTTACATGAAGACTTTTCAGACGTCTGTTTTTTCCAATTCTCTTTTGAGAATCTTCCAAAAAATCATGAACATTTATACGGTGATTTTTTACATGCAACTATGCATGTCTTTTTTTGATGTTTAATTGTATAATCCTTTTTAATTACTTATTCGTAATAAAAATAAAATGAAATTTTTAACATAAAAACCATTTAATTTGATTTAAAAAAATTTAATTACACGCTATAGTATTTTTTTAATGCAAATTTTAATGTTTTCATGTAAAAAAAAGACATAATTATTTTTTTACATGAGCATAATATCAACAGTACGAATGAGTTTAAAGAGGAATGTCAAAAACAATCATGAAAATCCCAAATCATGTTTGTTTTCTTACCCCCCATTCTTCTCTACCCCGCTCACCACCAATCATCGACAAACATGAAAACAGACGTCTGGGCAAACATGAAAAAAAATCATCGTGTAAATTGGGTGTATGCATCGTTTCAGAGGTATACCTATATAAGATTTGCAAAAGTGCTGTCTTTCAGGACACTATAATGAGTAGTCAAATACATATGATGGTTTTTCAGATTTGAGATGCATTTAAAAAATGGCAACCGAATTTATATCAAGATAATTTTTTTGATGGTTTTTTAACTTATTGCAGATTTTTATTGTTATCTCGATTTAACAATAAATTTAAATTTTATATTTTTGTATGAAAAATATGAGTGATTACGGATCTTTATTTTTTCTCGAATTGAAATTTATTTAAAGTAAATTTTTAAAGAGTTTTATAAATAGAAATTTTAAGGGGAGATATAAATGATTTTCTAGATGGATTTGTAGATTTAAATTTAAAACTCGAATTTTTGTGAAAAATTTAATATGAATATATTATTTGCCCTATTTTAGAAACGGTTTTTGTTCAGTACTGCATACAAAAGTGACATCGTAGACATTCATTAAAGATCTAATATAGTTATAGTTTTTTGTTCAGCACTGCATACAAAAGTGGCATGGTAGACATTCATTCAAGATCTAATATAGTTTATAGTTTTCCCGATCGCAGGAAACTACATCCAATTCTCTTTTAAACTTGTTATTTTCTGAGGATATACAGCAAATTAAAGGTTTTGAAATAAAAATAGTTTACCGGTAGAAAATATAAGTGATGGGAGTAATATATACATATCTACAACAATATAACTTTGATAAAAATTTCCGATTCTGTTTTAAAATAGTTTTTTTTTTTTGAGGATATGCAGCGGATTACAGGTTTTGAAATAAGAATAGTTTTCGCGTGGAAAATATAAGTGATGGGGTATACGAATCCACAACCGATTACAGATTTTTATTTTACCTAATCGTAAAGTAAGTTAAGGACCAACAAATATTTTAAAGTTTTCAAATAAAAATAAATTTTTGATTAAAATTTTAACTACCTAAATAATAATTCTCATATATATATAATTCTCATATACTATCATGAGCCTTATAAATGTAACAAAAAATGGACGGAAAAAGGTCATTACATTTCATTAAGATCACAACAGTCCCGAAATTAGTGGTATAGGTGTATTTATTCGGATTTAATGTATTAAACAATCTCTTCCTCAAACTAACCTAACCTTCCACGATAGAACTGTTGTCATGCAAAATTTCATGAAGCATAAAATCCAGATCAAAAAGTTGATTCTAAAAATACACTGTCTGTTGCCAAATTTCTTGAAAATCGGTTCATGTTTTTTTATATTTAGCCTAGAAATTTGGTGTTATAGCTGTTATTCAAAAAGTGAACATAAAAATGTGCATAGCATCCAATCAATACAATATAGAGTTTTTTTAACTTCTGAGGTTAGACCTATTAAATGCCAAATTTTATGTAAATAAGTTTATTAGTTATGTAGTGAAAGAGTAAAAAAGTCTTATATTTATTATTATATATTATAGGTTTTGAAGATGTAATGTGTCGTACTGTTCATTCCACAACATTCATTATAACAGATTTCATGAAAATCGGATCAGTAGTTTTTTGTATGCCTGAACGTAAATTTGGTTTAATAATTGTTTTACAAAAAGTTGGTGTAAAAGGGGCGTAGCGTCCGATCCAGATCCTGAGATCGGTATACCAAATTTCATGTAAATCGGTTTAGTAGTTTTTCCGTGAAAGCGTAACAAACAAACACACAAACAGTCTGTTTTATATATATATATATATAAATATATATATATATATATATATATATATATATATATGTATATATATATATATATATATATATATATATATATATATATATATATATATATATATATATATATATATATATATATATATATATATATATATATATGATTATGTATTATAGGTTTTGAAGATGTTATTGTTCGTACTGTTCATTCCACAAGATTCATTATAACAGATTTCTTGAAAATCGGATCAGCAGTTTTTTGTATGCCTGAACGTAAATTTGGTTTAATAATTGTTTTAAAAAAAGTTGGTGTAAAAAGTGGCGTGGCGTCCGATCTTTCCAATCTTATACCTATCGGTATGCAAAATTTCAGGTTAATCGATTTAGTAGTTTTGGCATATTGTGATTGCAAAATTGGTGTAATAATAGTTTTACAAAGAGTGGGCGTAAAAAGGGGCGTGGCATCCGATCAAGATCTTATATAGCCTATTGTTCGTCTTGGGGTTAGACCTATTAGCGGTCCAAATTTCATATAAATCGGTTCAGTAGTTTTTGACAACCTAAGACTTAAACCGCATTATAAGTTTTTAAGAATCTGGAAGTTTATTTTTTTATTTTCGCGCCACTAAATTGTAAATTTCTCCCACAGTGTGTCAGTTGCAATAGTAGTTCGACTGTTATGTGCGTGTGCTGCTAAAACAGAAAAATATATTTTGATTGTCTTGAAATATTTTGCGTCTGCTAAATGAAATTGCAAACAGAACAAATATTTCTAGTAGTAAAGTGATGGAAAATTTTCAAAGTTTTATATTTATTGCATAGTCGTACAAAAGAAATCTTGTGCTATTGCTGCATATTTAAACGCTGGTTTTTCGCTACATTGACTATACTAAATATCTACAACATGACAGTGCAGGTCCACCATCTCTGTCTCTTTTCCACTTGCACAAGGTATTGAAATGTAATTTTTTGTGGTAAATTTTTGATGAAAAACAATATTAAATGAAATTTTAGAATAAATAGAAGTTATTATTCAATGATATTACTTTTTAATAAATGTAAACACATATATTTTTGGCTTTTGGTTTGTTTGCGCAGTTCTTGTTATGTTCCTCTTTGCCTGCAAACAAAATCTTGTTTTTTTTCTGTTTTATCCGTCAATTGTTTTAAGAAATTATTTGTTGTAATGTGAACACCGGGCAAACAAATTTTCACTATTTGTATTGAATTGTGTTTGGCTTTGTTTCTTCAAACAAAACGTCAAAACAGAAATACTCATTTTAAGCACATTATGAAATAAAAATTATTTAATTGTTTGTTTATAGTCAGAAATTTCTATGAAATTGTAAAAAACTATTATAAAAATTCAATTAAATCGTTTTTTTTAACGTTAAACAAAAATTTTTCATGTTTGGTGTTCACACTGTGTTGACATTGGGAAAATATTTATAGGTTGACAAATAAAAATGTTTCACGAAAAACAGCTGATATTTTGTTTGCTTTTCAAAAATATTTTGTGTCACATTACAGCTAACAAATATTTGATAAAAAACGTCAAATATTTGATAGGTGTGAACGTAGCTTTACGTTTGTTTTTATACTCTGGCAACAATAATTATTTGAAAATTTCTGACAACATCGAAAAAAATATGATTTTATTTTTTTAATTTTTTCATATACATGGTTTTTGGTACAAGCATCAAGAATGTTGAAAATCGTAAAAATCTGTTTACTCCCGTACAAAATTATATAAATTTTATAACTCATCATGTTTGCCATACATTTTTCACACACATACAAATTATTTTAAATATTTAACATAGGTTAACATTTGTTAAATTTAGTATGTTCTGTAACAGTCTGTTAAGTTGTAGTTCTGTTTTTAATGGCATATTGTAAGGCGTAATGGAAGTATGTAAGTGTAAAATGTTAAGGTAAATTTGAATCAATCCTTAAAGTTTTATGATTTATGCAAAAAGTGAAGGGTATCTAAGATTCGGCAAAGACGAATATAGTACTCTAATATATTCACTAAGGTGAATGGTATATAATATTCGGTACAGCCGTATATGGCACTCTTACTTTTTTCCTTATGATTTGATTTTTAAAATATAATATCATATGTCATTGTAACAGTTTATTATAATACCTCTGAATGTTTAAGATGTGTTGCGCTAAATCTCTCATCACTGCTATATGTGGTCAATCCAACAGTTAATAAGTGATAGTCCTTTTTTCTGATCCATGAAACCTGCAAAGATATATTTTTTTAATAGAAATAAAGCACAGATGGACGTGTTAAATTTAAGTTAGAAGTAGTGTTTTTTAATATTTCAATTCTCGAATTATTTTCTTTTGTTTTATGTAATATTTTTAACAAAAATAATATAGTATAGTTCTTGTGGAATAAAACAAGTTATTTTAACACAAACTATTTCTAAAACTAATTTTATTTAGATTAAACTTTAATGTAACAAACAATTATAAATTTACGATGTCAGAAGTGTTTTCCACAGCTGTAGCAGCAAAGACAACGCGAGGAATAATTTTCTGTTTTCTTCTACTTCTATTTTCCGACGTGTTGCCAGACTCATTACCTTCACGAGCTGACGGTCTTGGGGCTGCCACATCCACTCCCTCTCCAGTGACTAAGTCAGGAACTGTTTGGAACGATCCACTTTCAGCGGCGATAACTCCAGAATCAGTGGAAGTCTCGTAATGGGGTGATGCTGTAGGTTGTTGTGACTGAAGGTTTTGTGAATTTAGTTGTTGCAAATTGTCCTATAGAGTATCGTTGATGATAAAGGCTGGTTTCAAGCTATCTACGCTAATGTTAACATCTTTACCTTTAATTTTAATGGTGTATAAACGATCAGATAAACGTTGAATAACCTCATACGGGCCGGTGTAAGGCGTTTGAAGTGGTTATCGAACTGCATCGGTGCGTAGGAACACATGACTACAATCATCAATATTTTTCAAAGCAAACATTTTTCCTTTGTTATGATGAGCTGTGGGTGTTGGTCGAAGAACATCAAAATGGTTACGAAGTTTTTTAAGAAATTCATCGGAATTTACTGTGTCGTGGAGTTGGCGAATCCTGGCCCAACGCGAAGATTGAAATCGTCCCACTGGACCAAGTACCTTTTCGTACGACGGTGAGAGTGTGGGTTCCTCCTCCTATTCTGGAGGACAAATCCATACTAACACTAATTAAGCGTCAGAATAAGGAACTTGGCACTGACGACTGGACGATAGAACGAGGACGCACGAGGGACAAGGGAGAAGGCAAGGATCTCTGGATCAAAATTGGTTCAGAATCCCTCCGACTCTTCGTTCCTCTCAAGGCGTCATAAAATACGGGCTCAACCAACTTCGGTTGATCTTGCCCGCAGAGAAACGCAGTGATGAATCCAAGCGGCCTGAGGGTGGTACAGATTAATCTGCACCACTCCGAAGCAGCAACGGACGACTTGCTGCGCTTTATGGAGAAGGAAGTTATCCACGTGGCCTTAATCCAGGAACTCTGGCTTGCAGCCAGTAAAGTTCGAGGCGTCCGGTCACGAAACTATGTGCTCCTCTCTCCAATCCCTGAAGGTAAAATAAGGAGCTGTATTTTGGTCAGGAAAGACATTAAAGTTTTCCTTCTATCTAATTACAGTTCTGGGGCCATGATCTTGTCATGGGATGTGATGCTAATGCCCATCATACTCTGTGGGGAAGCTCGGATATTAATGACAGGGGTGATTGGTTACTTCAATACCTTCTAACTACTAACCTTAGTGTATGCAATAGAGGTAATAGACCAACGTTTTTCAATAGGATCAGAGAACAGGTCATTGATATTACTTTGGTAGGGAACACTGACTCAGTCAGAATTCTGGATTGGAGAGTATCACTCGAGTGCTCATTCTCCGATCATCACAGAATAATCTTTACGATACAGCTTACGATGGCTATGGAAAACGCCTTTAGAAATCCTAGGAAAACCGACTGGGTCAAATTCGGTAATCTGATTGATACCATACCACCTACGGAAACGGATGGTATACAAGACTTGGACGACTCAGTAGATTATCTATCCAGGACTTTAAGGGAAGCCTACTATGCTTCATGTAGGGTGCGGCAGGTACCTAGGAAATTCCGGCAACCATGGTGGAATCTTAAACTAATGCAGCTAAGGAAAGAATGTAGGAAACAATTTAATAAAGCGAAGAGGGATCAGAACCCGTTAAGCTGGGACGGTTATCGTCAAAGCTTCAATACTTTCAAGAGGGAAACCAGAAGGGCTAAGAAGGAATCCTGGAAGCGTTTCTGTGAGGATCTGGAGAGTACCACGGAGGCATCACGTCTACGCCAGGTGTTATCCAAAGACCCCGGTACGCCTGAATTCCTGATGGAACCGGATGGCAACTTTACTGAAAGTAGCACCGAAACTCTGGAACTGCTTATGGAGACACACTTTCCGGGTTGCAGAGATGATGAAAATGAAGGCTCCACTTTGGAGCACCTCGCAGCTTCTCGAATCCACATAAGTGAATTATTCAATTCCATTGTTAGTATGGAGAAAATTTCGTGGGCGATGTCATCCTTCAAGCCCTATAAATCCCCAGGGCCAGATGGCATATTCCCAGCACTACTCCAAAAATCGATCACCACCATCATGCCATGGCTAATTATGATATTTAGGAGCAGCCTGGAAACAGGATATATTCCTAAAGTATGGGGAGAGGTTACAGTGGTATTTATCCCCAAAGCGGGAAAAGTAAATCATAATACCGCCAAAGACTATAGGCTGATCAGTCTGTCATCGTTTTTATTGAAACACACGCTTACCTGAAAGGAAGATCGGTGCAGACAGCCTTACATGACGTTGTCGGAAATATAGAGAAGGCACTTGACATAAAAGAATATGTTATGGCATCTTTCTTAGACATTGAGGGTGCGTTAGTCGATGCACTGAGTGACCTAGGTGTTGATCAGCGGATAAGAACTGGACAGAAAACATGCTTAAGAGTAGGGCCATCAACTCTAATATGGGTATTGGCAAAACAAGGAAAGTTGTGATAAGGCACACCACAAGGTGGTGTCATCTCTCCACTCCTGTGGAATCTTGTCGTAAATAAAATCCTTTTTAGACTCAGTAGGATGGGCTTCAAAGTAGTCGCATATGCTGACGACGTCGTGCTTCTTATTCAAGGGAAGTTTCTTCCCACAATAAGTGAACTCATGGAATCAGCCCTCAGCGTTCTACTATCATGGGCCAAGGAAAACGGTCTGGGTGTCAACCCGGCCAAAACTGAACTGGTTCTTTTCACCAGGAGGTACAAAATTCCAGAATTCAGACCTCCGCGTTTGGATAGTACCATTTTGAACACCTCAAGCGAGGCCAAATATCTCTAAACTCACGTGGAAACGTAATGCTGAAAGTCGAATAAAGAAGGCATTATGTGCCTTCTATATATGTAAGAAAACATTTGGGAAAAGATGGGGTCTTAAACCATACATTGTGCACTGGATGTACACCGCGGTCATAAGACCTATTTTGACCTACGGAGCTCTTGTTTGGTGGAGAGCAGTGGATACCCAGACTCATCTCTCTATTCTAAACAAGGTACAAAGATTAGCATGTCTTGCAATCACTGGCTGTTTGAGCTCCACCCCTCAGGCTAGCCGAGAGACGATGCTAAACATAACTCCCCTTGATATATACATCAAATGCATTTCTGCTAAATCTGCTCTACGACTTAAGCAGTCGAACGGGTTGAAGCACGACCGCATTGGTCATGGCACCATCCTACAAGAGATAAGCAGGCCTATCATGGGGCAGGAAACAGATTACATTCTATCTACACTGAATTGTAATAGGTCATTCAAGACCAAAATACTGACAAGGGATGATTGGGCCGCGAATACTGTCCTAAGGGACGACGTGATCTCAATCTACACAGATGGCTCAACGACAGAAAGGCGTACGCGATCGGGAATCTTCTCCGATGATCTAAATCTTCTACTGTCTCTTCGACTACCTGACACCTGCACGGTCCTTCAGGCAGAGATATATACCATCTATACTGCCGCGAGAAGAATCCGGGAACTAAATCTCGAAAATTCGACTATACATATATACTTGGACAGCCTTGCATCAATCAAGGCTCTTAACTCCAACGTCATTAAGTCGGAATGTCTTCTCAATTGCATTCAATCGTTGGCACAACTGACACAACATCACGTGGAGTTGATATGGGTTCCAGGACATGAGGGCATCCGGGGAAATTAAATATCTGACGAATGCGCAAACAAAGGGTCGCCCCTGGACTTAACCCTTGCACAAAAGTATATTCACGCTCCCCTGACGACCCTATCAAAACTGATAGATGAATGGGCTCTGAGTGAGACGGAACTCAGGTGGTCAAATATCACCACTTGTAGAATATCGAGACTACTCTGGCCCACTCTGACAACAGATAGGACTCTCTTATCTCTTGATAAGAACTCGATTAGGCTTCTAACTGGTATAATTACTGGGCACTGTATGATTGGACATATGTCAGAACGTATGGGCTACCCAAATCATAGCTACTGTAGAAGCTGCTTAGACGAAGAGGAAGTGGAATCGGTAAAACACCTTCTATGTGACTGTCTAGCCTTACAAGAGCACAGACTACTCTGGGTAGAGCTCTTTTCCATGATCTAGACTGTCTCAGAGATGCGTCACTCATAAACATGAACGGTTTTATTAAAAGCACCGGCTGGTTTACATGGAGAGCGAACGAACCCAGTAGTCAACGAAATTAGGGAGGGTAACCATTCTCTAATAGCTAGGGAATGGTAATTCTAAGGGTATCACAATGGGCCACAAGGCCTCCGAATGAACTCGATTGCTAGCGAGCAACCCACGTAACCTACCTACCTACTGTGTCGTCAGTATCCTCAAAAAATTCATTTGGTAAACGTACTGGGTCTCCATATAGTAAATCTGAAGGTGAAGCCTGCATATCCTCTTTGAAGGCGGTTCTCAGACCAAGTAATACTGTTGGTAATGTATCGACCCATGACGTATTAGGATGGCACATAAGAGCTGTTTTAAATGTCCAATGCCATCGTTCAACCATATCGTTCGACTGCGGATGGTATGCAGTAGTTCTAGGGCGCTTATAACCAGTAAAATTAATCAATGCTTTGAAAAGTGCTGATTCAAACTGGGTACCTTGATCCGTTGTTATTGTTTTCGGACATCCGAATCTTGATATCCAGTGGGTCCAAAAAGCTGTTGCAACGGTTTGTGCGGACATGTCTTTTAATGGAATTGATTCTGGCCATCTTGAAAATCTGTCAATCATTGTGAGACAATATCTATAACCTTGTACTAGCGGCATTACCACGATGTCCAAGTGAATATGGTCAAAACGGTTATCAGGTACATCTATTTTGTTGGGTGTAAAACGATTGTGTTTGGTTATTTTTGCCCTTTGGCAAGGTAAACAATTACGAACCCAACTGATAATTTGTTTCTTCATTCCAGGCCAAACATATTTTTTTCGGATCTGTTGAAGACTAGCTTTACCACCGGGGTGTGAAAGGTTTTGTATGGAGTTAAAAATTTGTTGGCGTAGTCCATTAGGAACGTAGGGACAAACATAACCAGTTGAAACATCGCAATAAATTGAAGAGGAGTCGAAATGAACGATTTGAACGAGTTGTTACCTTCCAGTAAAGTTTTCAATTCGTCGTCTACTTCTTGTGACATATCCCAACATTAATTGTCAATCCGTGTTGACGGAGGAGATCAAAAACTAATCGCAAGTGGCGATCATCTTCGATTGAATCGGACATTATTATAATATCATCAACGTAACAATAAACGAAGTCCAAACCTCTTAGCACAAAGTCCATAAATCTTTGGAACGTCTGCGTGGCATTTCGAAGACCGAAAGGCATATATAAAAATTCTATTAAACCAAAAGGGGAGCATAAAGCTGTTTTTTCAATGTCCTCATCGGCCATCGGAATTTGGTAATATGCTCTGACAAGATCTAGAGTGGTTAAAATGGACTTACCATAAAGCTTTTCAGCAAAATCGTTGATATTAGCTATTGGATAACGATCCGGAACAGTTTGTCCGTTTAACTTACGATAGTCACCGCATACACGCCAACCACCTGTTTTTAGCTACCATGTGTATAGGGCTAGACCACTGGCTTTTAGAAACACGGCAAATTCCTTGATCCAATAAAAAATCAATTTCCACTTTCGCAGCAGCTAATTTGTCTCCTGAAAATCTGCGAAGGCGATCCGCTACAGGCTTACCGATGATTTCGATGTGATGTATGACACACAGTGGTATAAGAAAAAAAAAGAGGGAAATAATTCGGTAACTTCTAAACGGTTACTCCGATTTTAATTTGGTATGCACAAAGAGGAGGTGTTGTCGAGTTTAGGTTTTGAATTTGGACCTTATAGGCCAACCAGGGGCCCGGCGGGGGGTCCTCAAATTAGGACACCTCGGCTATGTTAAATTTTTAAAACGATCCTATTTCTTCATTTGAGTTCCGATTTATGTTAAATTTTTAAAACGATCCTATTTCTTCATTTGAGTTCCGATTTAAAAAAAAATTCGTATATAGAATCTCCTCATCGAGCACTATAAAAAATGTCCAGAATTCAGACCTCCGCGTTTGGATAGTACCATTTTGAACACCTCAAGCGAGGCCAAATATCTCTAAACTCACGTGGAAACGTAATGCTGAAAGTCGAATAAAGAAGGCATTATGTGCCTTCTATATATGTAAGAAAACATTTGGGAAAAGATGGGGTCTTAAACCATACATTGTGCACTGGATGTACACCGCGGTCATAAGACCTATTTTGACCTACGGAGCTCTTGTTTGGTGGAGAGCAGTGGATACCCAGACTCATGTTAAATTTTTAAAACGATCCTATTTCTTCATTTGAGTTCCGATTTATGTTAAATTTTTAAAACGATCCTATTTCTTCATTTGAGTTCCGATTTAAAAAAAAATTCGTATATAGAATCTCCTCATCGAGCACTATAAAAAATGTCGTCGTAGTAGTAAATTATCTCTTATAGTTTAGGAGATATTCGCATTTGAAAATTAAAATTTTAAAATTTTTACCGTCCAAATATTCCCGATTTTCGCCATTTTTTTTTTATTCGCTTAACAAAGCAGTGAAAAAATTATGTAAAAATCATGACTGAGTCCAAAGTTATAGGCATTTTAATTTAAAAAATAAAAAAAGGCGATTTTTGTCATTTTTTTTGGGAAAAAAGTATCTTTTTCTTTTTAAGTTATTTAAAAAGTTTCTAAGAAGACGTATATAGAATTTATACTTTTTGGAAAGCTGACTTTACATAAAGTACGATAAATGAAACAAAACCTAAACATTTTTGATACCGAGGGGACCAGGTCCATCCAAAAAAACCCTATTTTTTATGGAAAATTCAATTTTGAGCAAAAATTCTCAAATCGCATAGTCAAATTATAGTGACCTGTTTTATATGACCCAATATGTTCTTAATCATTTTGTAACGGGTTTCGATAACCCCGCCCCTGGTATGGATATAATAGGCAAAAAACCAAAAAATCCCATTTTTGGGATTTTTTAAAACATTTTTGGGAATTCCGGGATTTTTAATAAGAAAATTCTAAACTCGACAACACCTCCTCTTTGTGCATACCAAATTTCATTAAAATCGGATTAACCGTTTAGAAGTTACCGAATTATTTCCCTCTTTTTTTTTCCTATACCACTGTGTGACAGTTGCACCTCCTGTGTTACGTCTCAATGTTGTTGTTGTAATACTAACATACTCCTGTAGTAAAGTTGTAAATTGTGTGTTTGACGAAATGCTTGAAATACTAAAATCTTTGGTATTACGAATTTCACCATTACTAGAAAGGTTGGTTATACCATCCAATAAGCGTTGGTTCTTGAGATCAATAATTAAATTGTAATTAATTAAAAAGTCAGCTCCAATTATTGGCGATTGGACGTCAGCAATAACGAATAACCATTTAAACTCACGACGTAACCCAAGGTCCAGTTTAAAAACAGAGTGACCATAGATTGTTATTTCACTGTGATTGGCTGCCAAAAGTTTGGCCTTCGATGGGCAGAGTTTAGCTTTGACTAATGATGGAGGTATGACCGAGACCACCGATCCAGAGTCAATTAAAAATTTAGATTTGGTCGAGTTGTCATAGATGTGTAAACGATTCTCTGAAATGATTCTATTATTACTGTTGCTGTCGTTTGCTGGAGGATTGGTTAATAAATCCTCAACAGACAAAAGTACATCGTCCTCGAGACGAACAGAAACAAAATCAAATTTGTCATCACACAAAGCAAATGATCTGCACTTTCTGTATATTCGATCTCGCCAATTCATTCGTATGATCACGCTGCTCCCGCAATGAGTTTACTTCTCGCTGAAGTTCCCTCATTTGTGTAAGAAAATTATCCATCTACGACATTGCCAAATTTGTAGTATAAAAAAATTCGATGTCGTCACTGCCAAATGAACTTTTTTCGCTTGCCACAGTTTTCTTGCTTCTTAAATTGTATTCGTTCAAATCCATAAGCAGGATTGTTCTTGTTCGTGCAAAATTTGTTGTTGTCGCATTGAAAAAACGTTGCGACTGCGCTGCCTCCAAGAAAAAAGTTCCTATCAAAATCTCACAAATTCGTGGTTTGCCACAATTAAATGTAATGAGGGGTCACTAATATATGTAGTTCTTGTGGAATAACACAAGTTATTTTAACACAAACTATTTCTAAAACTAATTTTATTCAGATTAAACTTTAATGTAACAAACAATTATAAATTTACGATGTCAGAAGTGTTTTCCACAGCTGTAGCAGCAAAGACAACGCGAGGAATAATTTTCTGTTTTCTTCTACTTCTATTTTCCGACGTGTTGCCAGACTCATTACTTTCACGAGCTGACGGTCTTGGGGATGCCACAATAGTTTACAATAAATAAAACTTATTTTCTGGAATTTGCCTTTTTTTGCAATAGATACTATTTAATATGTTTGACATAATTATGAGCTAAAAAGCCCAAATCTGTTATTTAGGTATGTGAAATAATGGTTCCATTTCAACCATTTTTAATAGGATTCATACTTGGAGTTGATATGTATTACTCAGTTCCCCCTTTATTCTGTATATATTATAATTGCTCTTTTAAAGAGATATATTATAAATTTATACAATTTGTTATGCATGATCCCGTAATATCCAATATATTTGGTTTAAGTAAGGCGACCAGATTTTGAAAATGAAAATAGATGACAAAGAAAAAGCAAAACTATTTTTTGAATTATTTTTTTTTTACATATTTTACAGAAAAAGGTTATAATAATTTTTATGCATTTGTTTTGTTAAAATATAAACAAACCAAATTTAAAGATTTTAAGAAAGAAATTTATTTAAGTAAAGTGAATGATTTGTTTTCTTATTAAAATGAGAAAATTACGTATTTAATTCCCATGTGAAAACTTCTGAACATTTTCGAGTAATTTTATTGACAACCAATTCCAATTCGCTATGTATTTTGAAAATAATCACAATATTCCTTTAATTAGAGATGTTTACGTTAAAAAATATATAATTTTTTAAAAATCTTGTAAATATAACATATAATTTTAAATTATTATTAAAAGTACCCGAATAACGAATATTTTGCGACAAAATTATCATCACTATTGCACATTTTCTTATTTTTATTGCAATTTTTGATAAATTATTGTTATATTAAGTTTGTACAATTATTCATTATTTATATAACAAAAATATTTGCTTACAAAATGCTTGGTATTTATACCCTACACAACTATAGTATTATGCGTTTGTGCTGATGTTTGTAACGCATTAAAATATTAGTACTATACCCACCTTAAAGTATACCGATCGGCTCAGAATCACTTTCTGAGTCGATTACACGTTTGTTTTGACCCAAGGACGAAGCCTATTGAAAATGGTTAAAATCGGTATATTATTTCACCGAGCCCCCATACAACTGAACCCCCCGAAATGGGCTTTTGAGCTAATAATTATGTATAACATAAATGTATCTCTATGATAGTTCGCACAACTAAGTTTTATACAAGCTTTGATGACCTTGCCGAATTTCGAAATGATCGGAATATATTTGACCCTAGCCCCCATACAAAACCCCCTTCAGAAAGTGATTTGAATATCCGCAATTCATTTATTAACACTGTTATTGCAATGAAATTTGGCACAGACAAATATTATATAAATACAAATCTATGCAGCCCATTATATCGGGATCGGTCCACATTTGCTCCTATCCCCCATATAAAGCCTCTTTTAGAAAATAAGTTTTTCGTCAAAAAATTGCTTAAATAAATCGGAATCAAGGTAATATTTGATATAAATGCTTTATTATCAAATAAATCACATTTAATATTCATAACTGGTGTAGGGTATCATATGGTCTGCCAAGCCCGACTATTTATTTATTTATTTATTTCGCCAATGAAATTACAATTTCTTACTGGCTAATTACAATTAATTTAAAACTTAGTTTAAAGTATAATGATAAAAGTAAAGTGTAATAATAATGCTGCACTAATAGGGATATTGATTTAAGAAGTTCAGAATGTTTGTTTTGATGATTTTTGGATCAGTTGAGAAGTCGATATGATTGTACAAGTTATTGACTTGGGCACACATTCTACGCATCGGATCAAAGTTGGCGTAATTGGAACGGAAGTATTGTAGCTTAAGTGGAATATAATTTCTTGTTGGACGGATTGGTACTATTAACTCGATTTTACGTAGTAAGATTTCAGAGCCAATTACTCCATTTATTAGATTAATTATGAATGATGTATTCGATTTTACGTAGCAAGATTTCAGAGTCAATTACTCCATTTATTAGATTAATTATGAATGATGTATTCATACTTATTCTCCTACTTTGTAGAGAGGGAAGTTTAATTAGAGCTAAACGGCTTTCATATAATGGAAGATTAATGTTAATGTTACTTTCTTACTTGTTTTTACATAAATTATTCAAAATACTAACGAAGTTTTTCTCAGTTTTAACGGAAATTTTTAAATATAAAAATGTAAACAATAACAAACTCTGATATCAGTGCGTACCAGTCAAGTGAAGAAAGAAATAATCAGCTGATTGAATAACACCATCTTATCTGAATTCGCCTTGTACATATACACTATGAAAAAAGGAAATAGAATTATTTTGGCCATCATTTGGTTGACAAAGGGGCATTTCCAAATTCCCTAAAAATAGTGCTGGCCAATTGAAATATTGTCAAATATAAATTTTAGATCTTATTTTTAAAGAAATCGTAATTAGTTTTCGTTATCAATCTAAAATTAATGAATAAAAATTTTAAAAATCAACTTATTGTTGGCTTAAGATAGGGTTGAGCCTACAAAAAAATCTTATTTTGTCAATGGTTTACAAAAATAAATATTGATTAAGGTTTCAAAATTTAGATGAAAAGATGATATATTATGGAAATAGATGACAGAAAGAGGACATAAATTTTAAAGCCACTTAAAATAGATTATTGTCCTCTAAAAAAAGGACGTATGGTCAGTTTAGTTTAAGTCAGACCTGGGATAAATGCATTAAATATGTTAATGCATTAACTATTTTTTCTCCATTAAAAAAAATTAATGTTAATGCAAGTTTATTGCATTAACATTAACATGGGTACTTTTAATGCATTAAATTTGCATTAACATTAAATATTTTTGAATTTAATGCATTAATTTTACATTAACATTAAATATTTTTGAAATTAATGCATTAATTTTTCATTAACATTAAATATTTTTGAATTTAATGCATTGATTTTCCATTAACATTAAATAATAAGTAATAAAATTAGTGCATTAATTTTCCATTAACATTAATGTATATAATAATTTATAAAAATAAAAATACAGCGCCAAAGACCTCGATCTAACTAAATTCAAGTAAAATTCAATGTCTTTAAGTCCTTTCTAATTAGTTCTATACTCGATATTACATATCAGAAGAATAGTATCACTTCCCACGTATTCTTTTTTTGTTTATTTTATCACACTGTGCAATCTTATACAACCTTAAATGTAAATATGTATCATATTTAAAACTCACAAGTTTGAATGGAATATAGGAATTATTAGAAAGGACTTTAATCCCTTAAATTTTAATTGTATTTATTTAGATCGAGGTCTTTGGCACTGTATTTTTATTTGTGTTTTTCAATTTTTATATATATTAATGTTAATGGAAAATTAATGCATTAATTTTATTACATAATTAATGTTAATGTAAAATTAATGCATTAATTTCAGAAATATTTAATGTTAATGCAAAATTAATGCATTAATTTTAAAAATATTTAATGTTAATGTAAAATTAATGCATTAAATTCAAAAATGTTTAATGTTAATGCAAATTTAATGCATTAAATTTTACAAATTTAATGTTAATGTAATATTTTTTACATTAAATTAATATTTTTTTAATTTAATGTTAATGCAAAATTAATGGAAATAGCCCAGGTCTGGTTTAAGTCATTGTTTTAATTAAGACTAGTTTAGTTGAGTCGTAAACAGCAACACGTGAGTTTCAATTTGTAAAAACATATCATTGGCGACGAGGATCAAAAGTGAAAAAAAACTTACAATGGCAGTAGGCCCACACGCTTTAGTTGGAACTATAGAAATATTAAATGCTGGTCTTCACCAATTGTTCTTTGTATTAATCGGTTGAACCGTCTCTTGTCTCTCAACAAAATTAAAAATGATGTGGATAAAATATTGTTTTTAATCAGAGTATGAAAACAAACGAAACATTTCGCAAACGTTTCCATAATGTACAAAACTTTTCAAATCGTACATTTGAGAACAAAACAAATGCAGAAACGTATTTTATGAACGAATCATAAAGTGTGTGTGTGGATTTCATTAAATTTGTACGGTTTTTATTTTGTTTTTATTACTACAGTATTCCTCATAGGCATCTACAAAAACTTAAACCTACAAGTCTTCTTTTAATTATACTCAAAAATGTTTTTGTAATGAGCAAAACCATCAGGAAACGTTTGCGTAAATGTTTCGCTAAAAACTTTTCGGTTTTGCTCCCATTGTTTTCTTTTCTAGCTGCGTACATTTGAGTTAATGAACATAATGTGCTCAAAAGCAAAAACAATACGAAACCAAATGAGAAAATCGATTTTGTTGTTCTGGTTTTGTTTCTGTTTTACTCACTGCAAAGATCAAAACAAAACAATTGGAAACGTTTCGTTTAGTTTATTTTTGTACTCTGTTTTTATTAAGTCTTGAAATAGCAGAACTCTACAAAACAATTGTTCAATTCACAATCAAGTTGTATATTGAACCTACTAAAGTGTAGTGTGAGAAGATTTAATGAAATCCACACACACACACACTTTATGATTCGTTCATAAAATACGTTTCTGCATTTGTTTTGTTCTCAAATGTACGATTTGAAAAGTTTTGTACATTATGGAAACTTACTTCTTTATATTACCATGTTTATTACCACTGTTTCTTATGTACATATACATATATGTAGCTTGTAAGTTACACACTCCTCTCGATTTTCGTACTTAAGAACTTACAGTCAATTTTATTGCAAAATAATATTAAATATTTTAATAAATATATACATTTAATTAGTAAAGCAAATGTTATGTTTACATGGTGCCGAAATCCGTAGTGGTATTAACAAAGAAACAATTAGTAAATTACAAATTAAAAAAAATATATGCAAACCAATTGTTTGTCTAATCGTTTAGACGCGCAGACCTATAATTTCTTAAAACCGCCGAAGCCATTGATAATAGAACACGACAAAGACATGGCCAAAGAATGGAAATTGTGAACGCAACAATATTATGAAGTCGCAACAGAACACAAAAGCGTATTTCTCGTAAAAAAGCACTGAGAAAAATATTTCCAATTTTCAAAGAAACAAATTTTATATACTATAAAAATTCTAATTTGTTCTAAATTCTGTAGATATATGGTGAAAAGTTAGTTAGATGGCAATAAAAAGGAAGATTAACAGGTCAAATATACTAGGTTCAAGGAAAAAGAGTCAGCCATAAAAATCTAACAAATATGTTTAAAACAAAAAATAAAATTTCGAGATATTTTCGTAAAGGATCAAAATTGTTATTTTACATATAATTCATAATTTTTGCTATCACACCTCCCTGTGTTTTTCCGTATGCACTATGGTTCAGACGACCACTTTTTGGGGCCAAAACTAAAAATGTGTCCAAAAAATATTTGTATGGTATTCCAGATCCTTTTTGCATAAAATTTAAGTTTAATATGAAAAAAATATTATAATTTACATAGTTAAGAAATTTAACTTTTTAATGAAATTTTAAATATGGAATAATTATTTAAACTTCTAGATATATTTCAAGTTTATGGAAAACATAAATTTGAGATATTAATTAAATAAAGCAATATTATAGTTATAAATTACAATCCAACATTAAATTTTTATTCTCCAATATTTAACCATATTTGCTAAGTTTTGGAATAATTATGACAAAAATTCAGTTTTCTCGAAAATCGAAAAAATTACCAGTTGAAACAAAATCCCACCATTTCCGACAAATAGCTTCTTAAAGTTTCATCCTGAGAAGAGGTCGGACTTTTTTTTAAAGCTTATATGAAGTTGGTGATCGTAAAGATTTAAGAAGTTATACCAATCATCATTATGTTCTACGTATCCCCATATTGTTTTGGGTCATTTTTTTGTGATAATTATTAAAATACTTTCTTTTATCTTTCATTTCCAAGCAGTGTTGCCATGTGTAGGAATTTTTCCCTTTTTGTAGGGATTTTTTTCAAAATTTTGTTATGTAGGGAAAAAGGGAAATTGTAGGGATTTTTCCATTTCACAGTTTTTAGCAAATAAATAGATTTTTTAAGAATATTAGATAGATACAAATTAAATTTCAATTAAGATGAGAAACAATTAACCCCAGCTATTTGAATCTGGATTTTTAAAATTCCTTGATTTGTTTAAAAGTTATTAAAAAAAGGAAAATATCATCGATTATGTTAGTCTTATAGAGCGATATATTATGACTCCTTATAGATAGCGAAGTCGATTTGGCGATGTCCGTCTTAATTTTTATTTTTAATTAATTTTTTGAATTTAGAGTTTTGAAAATTTATAAAAGTAGGCTTTATTTAATTATATTAATTAATAATTATATAAAAATATTATTTTTAGGGGCACACAAAATAATTTTTTTACATCGAATGACGTATCATGATACAGCAATTGTTAACTGGGTCAGGGTTGGAAGATTTGTATGATGTAAAATTGAAAGTAAAACAAGTAAGAGTGCTGTATTCGGCTGTGCCGAATCTTATATACCCTTCACCATAGTGTATTTAAAAATTCATTTTCCCTACTATATCATTATTATAGCAATAGCAAAACATAATGAACAACAACAACGCTAAACGAAATAAACACACACAAAAATAAACAAGGCAGTAAAACCAACAAACATCCAAACATACGAAACGAAATACAGAAAAAAACAAAATCAAAATACACAACGCAATGAAACCAACACCCACCAAACATACGAAATTGAATGTACCAAGAAACAAAAACAATATACACAAGGCAATGAAACGCACAGCCATCCAAACATACGAAATTGGATGTACCAGAAACAACCCAGCAAAATCTTTACTTACCCGGTAAGTAGGCAAGTAATATTGCAGTAAAGTGTAAGTACTTTCTTTTTGGGTGAATAACTACTTATTTTTGTTTGACGATGACCAAAAAATAAGTGGTTACAAATGTGCTTACCCGACTATTCCGGATTTAAAACCGGCTTTACAGTTATTTTCTGTGTTTATTAGTCTATTCTATTAGCCAATGCTCCATTAAGAAGTTGCTTTATCGTGCTATTTGGAATAGTGCAAATCAATATTTCTTCAAAAATCTTCTAATATCGACTAGGTTTAAAACTCTTAACTAATTCCTTATTAGACATACGCTCTATACATCTGGCTACAAATCCGTTCCAAAAAAATGAAATAATTTTATTAATAAAGACCACTCATTACCAAGTAATGTGTGAAATAACTACATTACCTACAATACTCATTACCAAAATTTGAAAATATTTTACTCGGAATATACACAAGGCAATGAAATTCACAGCCATCCAAACATACGAATCGAAATATTCAAAAAAACAAAAACAAAATACAAAGGCAATGAATAAGCAGTGTTGTTGTTGTTTATTTTTAATGACATTTTCAGAGGTTGTCTCGGATTTTTGCTTATATCTCAGTTGTTTATGAACGGATTTTGCTGATTTTACATAGGAAACTTCTCGAAAACATGTCTGATAGAATTATTGAAGATTTGGATCCCGAAGATATCTGGGGTCTTCAGAAAACTGAAATCAACAGACAGAGGGACATGGTTTAATCGACTCCGCTATCTATAAGGATTCAGAATATATATACTTTATGGGGTCGGAAAATTATATTTTGGAAATTACAAACGGAATGACAAACTTATATATACCCTTCTCACGAAGTTGAAGGGTATAAAAATAAAACTTTAAAATGGAAATTTTAGAAATTAAATTCCAAAACAACTAAAAAAAGATTTAATTTTTTTGCTTTTTATTTTATTATTTTTTTAAATAAACATGCAAAAATTGAAAAAGTAGTATAGGGAAAAATGTAGGGAAAATAAAAAGTGGATGTAGGGAAAAAAGTGATTTTCTCTCATAAGCGTAGGGATTTTTGAAATATATCTCCTGGCATTACTGCTTGTAAGTTACTAGGGATGTCAAACGCGGATTTTGAAAATTGCAATCCCGGGATCCCGGAATATTTCGGAATCCCAGGATTTTTCGGGATCCCGGGGTTTTACGGGATTTCGGGATTACATAAATTTAATTATTTTATACATGAAAATATTAAATTTTCATATTTGTGAAGAAAATTGTTTAATCTTGTGGAAATTAATCGACAGAAGATAAATTATTTATTTTTCATAAAAAATTTGTTGAATTTTACCTTAATTCCGATGTATTTAAGCAATTTATTGATGAAAAACTAAATTTCTAAAAGAGGCTTTATATGGAAGCTAGGGTCAAATATGGGCCGATTCTCAAACAATTGGGAAGAGGCATGTAATTTTTTATAAAGGTTAGTTATACTGAATGTCATCGCGATACTAATGGTTATAAGTAGATTTTTGGACGTTTAAGATATTTTTTAATGGGGGCTAGTGTCAAACGACGACTCAGAAAGCAATTCTGATTCGATCGGTATACTTTAAGGTGGGTGTAGGACCAATATTTGTATGCGCTACAAACATCAGCACAAACGTATAATACCCTCCCCACTGTAGTGGTGTAGGTTATAATAGATATAACGTTCAATCTTTCGAATATCAGTTTAGATCATAAATGAACCTTTTCTTTGGAACATGTTATCTACATTCAGAACAATTTAATTTACCTTTACTGTTATCACTTAGATTTGTAGAAAGCATCCCAGCAAAAATAAAACGAAATACTTCCAAAAGAATACCATTTATCACCACTTTAAAAGTAGCACTAAGTGAATTTTTTAATCTTCTGAGGAAGTGAAGTTTAAAGACTTCCGCAGATTGGAAAATAATTATATTTTTTTAAAGCTTTTTTGTTCTTACATTCTTGGGAGATAAAAAATTTAACTTTTGGGCTTCTGTTGTATGAAAAGCCGCAGAAATTGAATAATACACAATTTTTGTACTATTTTTGTAGATTCAAATCGATTCTATTTTAAAAATGAATCCCATCAAATAGCTGATTGCAATGTATTGATATTAATATTGGCATCAAATTGGTTTTCAGAGGAGGTGCTTTTAGGATTTCTTGTGTTAATTTTGGTCCAAATTTGTGTCTACTATAGACAAAGAATGTGTATACTTTTTGGGTCTACGACGAAATGAAAAAATAAATTTGTATGTCATGAATTCCATGAGAAATAAAATAAGAATTGACCGATGGTCTTCAGATTTCTTTAATTTTTTGTAAACACATACTCTATTAGACACATAAGACATATCAACGTTAAATTCTTAAAAATTTCAAGAAACGCGATTTTTATGGCGATTTTAATTTGTTCGAAAAGAACAAAAAATCAAGAAGGTATAAAACTTTGAACCTTTATATCTTTGAGAGTTCATATCGGATTTTGTTGATTTAGAACCCAATCTATTACTATGGATGAGCTCTTTCATTTAAATATAATTTTTTTATTAAAAAGTTTAAGATAGTTTATTTTTTAAAGAAATGCACTTTTTGAATGCATTTTTAAAATCGTTCTCCCTGTTTAAAATTTTTTAAAAGTGCATAAGTCGATTATTTGAAGCTTTTTATGCAAAATATAAAAATATTTTGTTGTGACGTTCATTACATCTATTTTTGCCGATTTTTTTAAATGTTTTACATTGAAAATTTTTTAAATTTTGTTAAAATATAAGTCTTAAATATTTTAATTATATAAAAAACTTATTTATTTAGCTTGAACAATTTTTTCCAACTGACAAATATTTTTTCTACAATTGAAAAATATATAAAAAACTAATATGATAAAGAATTTATATTGAACATAAAGTATAAATTGTATAAAGTATATTTACATACAAAATTAAAATATCAAATTTAAAATGATTTTGATTATTCAAACATTTTGTCAAAATATCAGCAACATTCGACTCGCTAGGAACATATTTTAATTCAATTTCATTCGCTTTGTACTTCTCTTTTATGTAATGGTATCGTATATCAATATGTTTACTTCTCTTCATATTCATATGGCTTTTTGTTAAATATTGGTCAAAATCATTTTCAAAAAATTTCACATCTCTCGAAATAACAATCTTATTTGTATTCAGATCAATCAATCTATAACCTTTTGTGTTTGTTTGATATCCAATAAATGTACAGACTTTACCTTTTGGATCCAATTTTGACCGCCCCGGTTTCTTTTCTAGAACTACAGCTTTACATCCAAAAGTTTTGAAGTAAGATACACAAGGTTTTCTTCCAGTCCACCGCTCATATGGGGTTATATTTTCCAAAACTTTAGTAGGTGACCTGTTCTTTATGTAAACGCTAGTGTTAATGGCTTCTGCCCACAGGTAACTTTGTTTCTTCAAGCATACATCTGGTCATTTCCATTAAGGTTCTATTAGCTCTTTCAGAAATTCCATTTTGTTGAGGTGTGTAGCTAACCGTTGTTTCATGAACTATACCTCGTTCTTTCAAAAAAATGTTTATATTTGAATTTATGTACTCACGTCCATTATCACTTCTTAATCTCTTTAATTTATTACCAGTTTGTTTTTCTGCCATATATAAATATTCTTTTAATGCATCAAAAGCATCGGATTTGTTTTTCAAAAAATAAACTGTAATATATCGAGAAAAATCATCAATGAATGTAATGAAATATAAGGCACCACCATAAGATTTAATCCTCATAGGTCCACACAAGTCGGTATGAACTAGCTCTAGCAAATTATTAGTTGATGTTGTGCCTAACGCTTTAAAAGGCTTTGATGACATTTTACACAATGAACATGTAAGACAGTTAAATTCATTTACGTTACCTTTTAAACCACGAACCATCTCTTTACTTGCCAACTTTTTTAAATCACAAAAATTAAGATGACCAAAACGTCTGTGCCAAAGGGTATTATCAAAATTTTCCGCTTTATTAATTGAATGCTTCTCTAATGTTGACTTTGTTTTATAAATTCCATTAAATACTCTTGCTTTAAACTGAAATTCGTTTTTCTTGAAGACTTCAACATACTGATTTTGAAATTTAACAGTATATCCTTTTTCAGCCATCTTACTAACAGACAAAAAATTTGATTTCATATTAGGAATATACAAAACATTTTTTAAATCATAGCATTTATTGTTAAATTTAACTTTAACTTCACCAATTCCCTTGACATTAAATCTATCACCAGACGCTAATATTACTTCACTATTATATTCTTTCATATCTGAGAATAATTCTTTTTCTCGACATACATGTGATGATGCTCCACTATCTAAGAGCCATTCATTTAAATTATCATCACTAATACAAGAATTTATTATAAACATTGCACTTTCTTGATTACCAACAGTCTTATTCTTAACATGGCACTAAGAACGTAAGTGTCCTTTCTTACCACATCCAAAACATTTCAAATTTTTATATTTTTGTTGATTATTCGGATTTACACACTTATTGTTGAAATTTTTATTTCGTTTCTTGATTGCAAAAACTTGATCCTTATTCTCATGGCAATTCTCACTTCTTCGCTGTTCTTCTTCTAATATTTTATTTTTTAATTGTTCCATACTTGGTAATGAATCACGACTTTCAATTGCAATAACAAAATTTTCTAATTCAGGAGGCAAACTACACAATAAAAATATTGAAAGTAATTCACTAGGATTATTTATATCAGCATCCTTCAAATCATCTGCTATTGAACAAAATTTGTTTATTTGTACACTATATTTTTCTTCAGATGAAAACTTGAATCGCACAAATTTCTTGAATAAATGAACTTTTCTTGCAGGATCTTTAGCTCTGTAAATGTTTTCCAATTTACACCAAGCTTCTTTTGCACTTCTACAGTCTTTAAGATGAATCATTTCAGTTGTTCTCACCGCCAAAGTTATTGATGCCAACGCCTTATTATCTTTAACTTTCCACGCTGATTTTTCTTGAATGGTTGCTGTTTCACTTAGAGCAGTCTCAATCACATCCCAATAATCTTGCCTTATCTATAAACTTCGCATCTGTATTGACCAAGATGCATAATTCTCAGCATGCAATTTATCAATTTGAAAACTTGAGTTAGACATTCTTGTATTTCTTAATTATCTTCGATTATATTTATTATCAACAGGATACACAGCTTATATTCTTTATAACAATCCTGGGCCCATAACCAATGTTAAAATATAAGTCTTAAATATTTTAATTATATAAAAAACTTATTTATTTAGCTTGAACAATTTTTTCCAACTGACAAATATTTTTTCTACAATTGAAAAATATATAAAAAACTAATATGATAAAGAATTTATATTGAACATAAAGTATAAATTGTTTAAAGTATTTCTAACAAATTTTATTGATATTTTATGCATTTAACAGAATTTAAAACTGCTTAAAATACATTACTGATCAGAATTGGGATGCAAATATTTAAATTCGATTACCACTAATGTACACATTCATAAAAATGCATTTCTAAATAATATTTCTTAAGATAAATGTCAACTTGCTCATAACACATTTTAAAGATTAAAATCGCACAAGAATGCGACTTTGGGTTGTTTCTGGGAAAAGCTCTCCTGATTAAATTTGTTTGTGGACTAACAAATGAAAATATAGAGCTTATGAGAAATAATTGTCAAGTAAACCGTCTTAACTATGGATTACTTGGGGCAAGGAAACAGACCGTGGATAACTATCAGGCTACAAAGACGCAAGAGAAGAATGTCAACAATGAAGAAGATGAAAATAAAAACGTAAGAATAGAAATAAGATTAAACATGTAGATTATTGTATTATTATTTGCATAAATAAGTTATATGTTTGTAATTATACAAAATCGTTATTTGTTTTTAAAATTAAAGGTGTTCGTATCGAAATGAAAATAGATATTGGAGCTTGTGTTTCCATTTGACATATTTCAAATTACAATAGTTATTTCAAAAATTAAATTTAGAAAAACAATGTGTAAAAGAAAAACAATGTGTAAAGTGGTAACTTGCAAAAATGTTGATGTTGTTGGTTCTGTTGTTGTTTGAGGAAAGAATTCATAATTTGAAATTGAAGACATGTCAGACGTCACGCATTTATTTTAAAGTTGATAGAATTGCCTTTCAGATGGCATACAACATTTTATAAATAAAGTGGTTTTGGAGCATTTATAGATAAATATTCAAATTTGTTAGGGTAAAATATGGAGATAAAGAATTAGAGTTTTATTTTATAAAACGATTTTAATACAACTGACAAAACGAATAATAAAATTTTCTTTTTGAAAAATATAAAATTCAAAGACAACTAGAATAATAATTTATAAAGTTATTTTAACAAAAGTATTTAATTGAATATTTCAACACCCGCGCCCAATTAAATAAATCCAATCTTCTCTCTAAAATTTGTAAATGGCAGCTTAGATAAGGACTTGGTAAAGAAATCAGCAATTTGTTCTTTAGTTGACTTGTACACGATTTTAATAATATTGTCTTGAACTAAATCTCGAACAAAATTATATTTTATGTCGATATGCTTCATTCGTTGATGTTCTTTAGGTTCTTCAGCAATTTTTATACAAGACATATTATCTTCAAATATACAAACAGGAGCTTCAGTGTTCACATTGAAATCTTTAAGAAGTTTCTTTATTGAAATAATTTCACACGATGTAACACAAAGAGCTATGTACTCAGCTTCAGTGGATGATAAGGAAACGGTAGGTTGCTTTTTGGTAAGCCAAGAAACAGAACATAAATAAAGTGGTTTTGGAGCATTTATAGATAAATATTCAAATTTGTTAGGGTAAAATATGGAGATAAAGAATTAGAGTTTTATTTTATAAAACGATTTTAATACAACTGACAAAACGAATAATAAAATTTTCTTTTTGAAAAATATAAAATTCAAAGACAACTAGAATAATAATTTATAAAGTTATTTTAACAAAAGTATTTAATTGAATATTTCAACACCCGCGCCCAATTAAATAAATCCAATCTTCTCTCTAAAATTTGTAAATGGCAGCTTAGATAAGGACTTGGTAAAGAAATCAGCAATTTGTTCTTTAGTTGACTTGTACACGATTTTAATAATATTGTCTTGAACTAAATCTCGAACAAAATTATATTTTATGTCGATATGCTTCATTCGTTGATGTTCTTTAGGTTCTTCAGCAATTTTTATACAAGACATATTATCTTCAAATATACAAACAGGAGCTTCAGTGTTCACATTGAAATCTTTAAGAAGTTTCTTTATTGAAATAATTTCACACGATGTAACACAAAGAGCTATGTACTCAGCTTCAGTGGATGATAAGGAAACGGTAGGTTGCTTTTTGGTAAGCCAAGAAACAGAACACCCAAAAACTTTAATTAGGTAACCACTTATAGATTTTCTGTCTTCCACATCGCTTCCCCAATCTGCATCTGAATAACCATATAAAATTTCATCATCTATTTTACCATCATATAAAAGTTCCAAGTTTATTGTTTTCTTCAAATATTTAAGCACTCTTTTTAAATGATTCCAGTGACAATCTGTAGCACAATTTTGAAATCGGCTTAAATAATTTACACTAACACTTAGATCAGGCCTCGATGTAAGCATTATATACATTAAACATCCGATTAATTCTTTGTATGGTTCTTTGGTAAGTTCATTAGATTCTTTAGGCAAGCATAATTTGGTTTCCATTGGAGTGTCAACACCATTACAGTTTTCCATTCCAAAACGTTTAAGTAAATTGACTATAAAAGATTTTTGATTAATTTTCATTTCTAAATTTTCAAAATTTCGAATAACTTTGACACCCAAATATACATCGATATTTCCCAAATCTTTCATTTCAAATTCTTTCTTTAATAACGTTTTAACTATTTCAATTTCTTTCATGCTGTTTCCAACGAGCAAGAGGTCATCTACATACAGTAGTAAATATACAATATGATTATTGAGCTTACGCATGTACAGACAATAATCATTTTTGGACCGTTCAAATTTTAATTTTGTAATATAATTATTAAATCTCTCGTTCCACATGCGTGGGGCTTGCTTTAATCCGTATAAAGAGCGATTTAATTTACATACCATATTTTGGTCACACTTAAGACCTTTAGGTGGTTTCATGTATATTTCCTCACGAAGATATCCATTAAGAAACGCAGTCTTAACATCCATTTGTTGAATATGGTATTTAAACTTATTTGCAACAGCAAGTAATATACGAAAAGTTCCAATACGTGCAACAGGAGAATAGGTTTCTTGAAAATCAAAACCTTGACGTTGAGTAAACCCCTTTGCTACAACACGAGCTTTGTATTCACCAAGATTTCCATTACCATCTAATTTTCGCTTAAATACCCACTTACTGTCAATAATACTTTTTCTTTCAGGACGTCGAACTAAATTCCAGGTCTTATTTTTCTCTAATGAATCTAATTCGTTTTTGACAGCTTCGTACCAATCACTAGAGTTATGACAGTTTTCTATATCTTCGTATGTTGAAGGAGTATCAGACACAAATTGTTCAGCATTTAAAGCTAAGGCCATATAATTATTAACTTTAGGTTTTCTTATTCTAGTACTTCTACGCAATGGTGGTTCCTGTTGATCAACCTCTGAGTTTTCAATTATTATTTCATCTTCGGCCTCTGAGTTTTCTACAGTAATTTCATCAACATCTTCACTGCTCTCAATAAGAGTCTCAGTATCTGTTTCTTGTTGACCTACAGCTTCTTCGAATTGATCATCACCTTCACTGTCTTCAGAATAATCTAATTGAGGACTGCTGGCAGATTCTTCAACTTCATTTGGAAACGATTCCATTTCTACAGATTTTGTAATATTTTAATTTATTAAGACAGAATTGGCAAATACCTTTTCATTGAAAACAACATCTCTTGACAATACTATCTCACGTTTAGTTGGATTCCATAATCTGTAACCGTTTCCACTATATCCAACCATTATAAACTTATCAGATTTCATATCCAATTTCTTACGTTTTATTTTTGGAATATGGGAATATGCTACGCAGCCATACCAAATTTCAGCTGGAGTTTTATTACAGAAAATAGCAACGGTATGACTTCTATTTGTCACATAATTAGCACAATAAACAGCTTCTGTCCATAGACTCTTCTCTATACCACAATTATGAAGTAGCGATCTTGACTTCTCTATCAACGTACGGTTCATTCTCTCAGATGTTCCATTTTGTTCGGGAGTATAAGGATTTGTATATTGAATAGAAATTCCTGAAGATTTGCAAAATTCTTTAAATGCAACTGATGAGTACTCTCCGCCATTATCGCATCTCAAAGCAGCAATTTTACAATTATGTAAATTTTCAACCATAGATTTGAAAATTTTAAAGTAATTGAATATTTCAACATTTATAACGTCTTAAAAAGCGCCAAAAAATGGCGTTTTTTCAAATTTCAGGACACGATATCTCAAATCCCAGATGTGATGAAGAAAATCTGTGTGAAAACAGCGCGAAGAGCATGTAAATCAACTTAAAAAAATTATGGGAGTGTTATAAAATATAACCCAAATATTTTAACTTAGAAGGAAGAGAAGAAAAGATGTTGTAGTCCAGATATAGAATAAGGAAGCTCGGAAAAAATATTGTATATATGTATGTATGAAAATATTCAATATATTTATAAGACTTTCATACTAAGGGCCATTATTACAACTTGCCTTTAATGTTCGTAATAAAAGGTAACTTTAATTAGAGTAGGGAATAAAGTGAACTTTAAATATTTTCATTATTACAACATACGTAATTGTAATTGTTTATTATACAAAAACCGTAGCATATTTTTTGCCGTTAATAATATTTTTCATATGAAAAATGACATTGAATTTATTTTTCATTCATATTAAAAAAATCCTAAAGCTTACGTTAAAAAACAAAGGTAAGGTGATCTTCTTGTGACGCCTCGCCGGTATTTACTACTTAAATATTTAATTTTTGTTTCCAGTAGGGTAGAAGGGGGACCATACGCCACTTTTTTTTGAGGCGGCCTCAAATTAAAACCACAATACATATTCTTAATTTTTGTCTTGGTTCAGATACTTAGATATGTTGGCTTTAGTTTTATCCCTTTCAATCTTTCCTAAGTCATCCTCATGCACATATTTTTTTAACTTTTCCGCACTGACCAAAAACGGCGATACCGCCCCATCCATGGGGTAAATGCGCCAAGGGGATGGGGCAGATTTGTCATTAGTAAAATAAAAGAAAAAATTACAAAATTAAACAAACCAGATATTTATTGTTTATTTCACAAAACTTAACAAAAAAAATTAAAACAAATTATTACTGATTTTTTCTATATTTTAACCAAATTTTGTTCTACATCACAAACATTACATATATTTGGCGATGTGCCCCACGGGCAGTTCTGTGGTTTAGTTTCAATTTTTTTCGGGCTTCAAATTATATTATCGAAAATATTATTATGTCTTATTATTCACTATTATTGACGTTCTATCACTGACCAATATATTTTTTCTATCACAAAAACTAAAAAAGTTAGCACAAAAAATTCACACAGTGAAATATTTTCACAGCCCTTTGAAAAACAATTAATCACGTCTGCCTCCCATCATATGCAAAGTTAATCTTTCAAACTTTCAGGGATGATAGATAATCCATAAACGCAAACAAAATTTGATAATGCGATAAAATCGATTACTCGGTTTTCAAGTAATTCGCTTTGGCAGATGTGCCCCTATGGCGAATGATCCCCTTTCTACCCTACACGTTTTTATTTTGTAGAACTCGTGATAATGCTTGTCAACAGGACATTGAAACGGACTTGGAACTATCCACGCTCAGTTCAGAAAGCTTGTTGTAACCTCTAACGTCCTCACCAATTCCACCAAAAAAGTGTAAGCCAACTCTCGATAGTCTCTGCCAGAAATTTGGTGATACCATAGAGAGTATCGAAAAGAGCTTAACAGCATCGCTTGAACAAGAGACGCCAGACGAAGCCTTTATGAAAGCAGTGGTATGTTTAATGAAGGATCTGCCAGTAAACATAAAGGACGAATTCCAAGCGGGTGTCATGCAGGACCTTTATCGGTTACGTAAAGATTGCAGATATGCAAAATATTAAATAGTTTTGTTTACTTTTTTTATAATTATAATTTTTTAACTATAATTAGTACAAGCATTTTTTCTTTCTTTAATTAATTAATACATTTACTAATTCATTAATTTATTCAAGTAGTCAAAGAAGATATTTTATTGTTTTTAATATACTATGTATATATCAAATACCTTGTTATTAAAAAATCACAGAATTTGAATTCTTTTTAAATAACGGTTTATTTTAGGGGGGATAAATAAATTTATTTAAAGATGGTTAAAAAAATATTATATACAGAACAAAAAATATGTTAAAAATTAATTTATTCATATAAACAAATTTAAAAAAATGTTAATCTTTTCTGTAAAAATTAAAATTTTTCTATAAAATTTTAAATTTTTACAAAACTCTTAAGTTTTTATAAAAAAGAAATTAAAATTTTTATAGAAAAAATGTTAAATTTTTATAGAAAAAATGTTAAATTTTTATAGAAAAAATGTTAAATTTTTATAGAAAATGTAAAATTTTGGTAAAAAAATTTTAAAATTTTCTAAAAAAAATTTTAAATTTTATCGAAAAATTTTAAATTTTATAGAAATATTTTAAATTTTATAGAAAAATTTGAAATTTTATAGAAAAAATATAATTTTAGAAAATAACTGGCGTCCTGTGGTCTATTTAAGAAAGTACATAAAATATTCCGTATTTCTGTTGAACTTTTTCCACCATATTGATGAAGATTTGATGAAGGTTTGATTGATGGAATATTATAACCAACATCATTTCGCCACGACCCGGCCTGAACTACACCATTTGAATCCTCCCAATCAACGTAGTTTCTTGGTATATATGATGGTTCTTTATCGTGGAACATTATAAAATTGTGAAAAACAACACATGCCAAGACTATTTTTTCAGCATTATTCGGATATAAATGTAGTGTTGTCAGGAGTACTCGCCAGCGTGACACTAAAATTCCGAAAGCGTTTTCAATTGTACGGCGAGCTCTTGATAATCTTTTATTAAAAATATCTTTATCATTTGGTAAGAGCTCGCCAGGGAAAGGACGCATTAAATTTCTTCCCAACGGGAATACGGCGTCACCAACAAAATAGTGCGGAATTTTAATTTCCGTATTCGGCAAATTTTTTGGCGGAGGTATTTGATGCTTATTGTTTACCAGCCTCTTTCCAAATCGACTCAATTGAAAAATTCCTGCAAATTATATTTTAAATAACATAAATTAAAGCAAAAGCCGTCACTTTGGCTCCCATAAGCTCCTATATCAATATATGTAAAGCGATGTCTGGCATCACATGCTGCTAACAAAACAATTGAAAAAAATTTCTTGTAGCAGAAAAACTGACTTCCGCTGTTAGGGGGCATTGTATGGCGATGTGCTTTCCATCGATAGATCCTATACAGTTAGGCATGTCCCACATATTCCAAAAGTCTTCTGCAATTTGTTGGAAGTATTCTTTGTTTGGTTCAGCCACATAGATGCTGCCTAATTTGCTCCTCAGTTGTCTCTAGAATAATGCTTCTAACCGTTTCTTTCCCCAATTTGAAGGACCATGCCAGTGATTGGAATGAATTTCCTTGAGTTAAATATCTTTTTAGAAAAATTAAAAACAGTTATGGGTTATGGAATAAGAAAATTGGGTTTAAATTAAGTACTTACAGCAAAGTCACGGCCAATCGACATTCTGGCTGCACAGGCTCCCTTAGGGAGTTTTTTTGAAGATAGGGGGAAATAAGGTCCAGCAATAGTTTATATACTTCTGGAGCCATTCGCGTATAAATGAAAAATTGTTTATGGTCAATTTCCTTCATTCGTAAAAATGATTGGACAAAAAACCCGTTTATCCTTCTGTCCCTGTTAATTTCCCTGACGGAACAGGAGCGTACTCTTTTCTTCTTTAATTCACTCACTTTCTTTAAAATGCAAAGTCCTTCGACAGATATCTTTAATAATTTTAACTTTTTTAAATATTTTAATTTTTTGTCCATTTTTATTTTCAATTGTTAAAACTTTTGAAACTATTTGTTCGTTATAAAAAAATTTTGTGTTATCAGTGCTGTATTTTTTTGGTATTTTTTCACGAAAACAAAATTGGGATACTAAATTTTCTTAAAATTATTACAAAAATTGTTATATTATTTTGTAAATTATGTTTATTTAATATGTTTTTTTCTATTTGAGAAAATATGAAATTGTAAAAGTAAAAAAAAGAATTGTAAAATTGCATTAAATAAATAAATAAATAAATAAATAAATAAGGTTTAATAGTTTCATTGTAACTTAAGTATATTATAGCCACATAAAAGTCTCTTCTGGTTTTTTTAAGCATTTGACAGGCTTTTCGTTAGGTTTTGGCATTACCTTAAGCTAGTGTATTCATATTATAGTTAGGCCTTTACTCAATCGAAGATTTTACAAACTACAATTATTTTCTAGACGTTGATGTACAAAATGTTTGATATTTCCTTTTACATGACTAATTAATGCCTTTATAATAGCAAATTGAAAGGACTTAGCACTTTTTCTTTGTATGTATATTTTTATTGTTTTGAGGACTTAGCACGCTTGCATACCACAGCAAAAATACATGTTTAAAAGTTATTTCTTGATTGCAACATGTGTATTTCAAGATGTTTTATAAAAATGTTTTATAAAAACCAAATTTTAAACTTGATCGTATTAAAATGAAATGTTCGTGTGAGAACTAAACTGTTTTAGAAATACAGGCTGATAATCTTCTTTGAGTGTGCTTTTCATCGATGTGTAACTTGTAATTTTTCAAATAACAAGTTCGCCTGTGTTTCAAATTATAAATATTTCTTAGAAATCATAAACAATATTAAACAAGTAAGAAAGTATAAACGGGCGTGACCGACCATATGATACCCTACACTAGTTATGGATATTAAATATGTTTTTTTTCATAACAAAGCATTTATCTTCGATATTACCTTGTTCCGATACATTTAAGCACTTTATGGATGAAAAACTAATTTTTTGAAAGAGGCTTTATATGAGGGCTAGGGGTAAATATGGACCAAGCCCGATAAAATTTTGTGAATATATTTATATAATATCTATTTGTGCTGAATTTCATTGTATTTATAAGTTAATTTTGGACATTCAAGTAATTTTCTGAGCTAGGGTCAAATGAGGCCCGATCTTTATGAAATTTGGCAAGGTCATCAAGGCTTGCATAAAACTTAGTTGTGCCGCTTTTTATCGATATACAGGTATATTTAACATAATTATGAGCTCAGAAGCCCTTTTCGGGTGGTTCTTTTGTATGGGGGCTAGGTGAAATAATGGACCGATTTTAACCAAAAAAAGCGTGTGCCAAATTTCATACAATTATCTTGAAAATTGCGACCTGTGATGGGTATAGGACGAATATTTGTGTATGTTACAAACATCAGCACAAACCCAATATACCCTTCCCACTAAAGTGGTGTAGGGTATAAAAAGTATTTGCTAATTCAACCTCCCTTATATTTTAGAATATTAAATCAGGGTTTCAAAAAACTGCTAATTGCAGTCGCAAATTACTAAATATTTGACTAAATTTAGTACCATGCTTAAAAAATAGTAACTCGTTAAAATTTCCCCTTACAAGCTAACTGAAGTCAGTCAACTGTGTCAACACATTGCTGCAATAACTTGCAAGTGGTTTTGTTTTTCTTCAGTAGCCACACACACAAGCAGCGGCCATGTTAAGTTTTTCAACTCAGCCGAACTGAACACAACGACTGAACAGTAAAAACAGTTTTGCGTGTGCTGCTTACGTATTGCTTAGTTCTTGGTTTCGTTTTCTTACTAAGGGACGTAAAAAAAACTGATAGTTTGACTGGTTAGTACAAATCAAGCCGACTGAACAATAAAATTTGATGGGTAGTTTGTTCATTAAGACTTTGTTATTGTATGCAATTTGTTTTAGTATATTGTATGTTTTTGTGTTTAAAATTGACAAAAGTAAACAAAGTAATTGATAATTATTGCTAATAGAAATTGTTAATTAATTTAAAATTTATAAAATTATAAAATACTATACTTATAAATTTAGATATTTTCTTTAAATAAAAATTGATTTAAATTTAATTTAAATTTAAATTTTGATGATTTTTTAGTGAGAAACTTGATTTTGACCCCGGTTTTTAGAGGGTTAATGATTTTTAATTTCGGAAATTTTATCAGAAATAACTTTTCATGGACTCGGAAATAATAATCGCAATTTAATTGATCAAAATTAAGCAACAATTGGTAATAATATAATTTTTACTTAATTATTGGCAAAAATTGCCTTTTTCCCGAAATCCTTCAAATTCACATCGCAGGTACGGTAAAACTATGAGAGGTATTAAGCTCATTCTTTCTGTGTTTAATTCTTATATATATCCTTTATAATATCCAGTATAGAAAACTCTAATTTTTAATAATCCATTTAACAAGATTTTTTAAAGTTTGAAAATGGAGTTTTGGAGATGCTGTTAAAATAATGACCCTTTTTTGACCACCGACTAAACCGAGTAAGCGTTATCCAATTTGAACAAAAATTCGTACTAGCACATTTATGAACCTTATAAAGATAAACATAATATTTTTTTGTAAAATTTTTCAAAACTAACAAAAATTTTCTTATATTTACTTTTATATGTCTTCAGAATCACAAAATTCTCGGGGGAAATTTTAATAACTCAAAATTTTTTTAACCAATTTTGAGTTTTTCCATCTTTTTGGAAAGACAATTTTGTAGACATTACGATTTTGCTATAAAATGGTGCAATAATTAATACTTAAAGCCTCATTTTGTGAAAAAAACTCCAAAAAGTGCCATTTTTCCCATATAAACGCATTTACAAACTTTAAATTTATATGTATAGTAATTTATAATTTTATAAATTTTAAATTAATTAACAATTTCTATTAGCAATAATTATCAATTACTTTATTTACTTTTGTCAAATTTAAACACAAAAACATGCAATATATTAAAACAAATTACATACAATAACAAAGTCTTACTGAACAAACAACCCATCAAGTTTTATTGTTCAGTCGGCTTGATTTGTACTAACCAGTCAAACTATCAGTTTTTTTTACGTCCCTTAGTAAGAAAACGAAACCAAGAACTAAGCAATACGTAAGCAGCACACGCAAATCTGACATGGCCGCTGCTTGTGTGTGTGGCTGCTGAAGAAAAACAAAACCACTTGCAAGTTATTGCAGCAGTGCGTTGACACAGTTGACTGACTTCAGTTAGCTTGTGAGGGAAAAATAAATACTTGAACTTTCTTCAGTTCAGTCGACATTTACAAAAATAAAACTAAATATTAAACCCTGTATTAAATATTCCAGAATTGACACTTTTTACTGCAGTTTTTATTATGTTTTGATCAATATTTGATGATTCCTCAGAAATTCCATTTTTTCATAAATTTGTGCCATTAAAGGCAAAAAAATTAATTTCTAGATATAGTAGTTAGGGAACTAAACCCAGTCCGATAGAATTGTTTGAGGCTTGTACATAACAAAGCTCGAAGAATTCATCGTGATAAAATAATGTCAATTATGGAAGTTCAAGCCATATTTGACTATTATAAATCAAATTTATAGTAATATCACGCATATCATATTATCCTGAAATGGATTTTAGAGTTCCAAATATGCATGTTTTAATATCAACAACTTAATCACTAAACCATCATGATCATACTAAATAAAATTTTCTATATTTTCTATGTATGTATGAAAAAACTTACCACGCATTCACCTATATGATGAACAACACATGGAATATGTGCGGTTGCACCTATTTGCGTCGCAATAACAGTTGAATTTTCTGTTCCAAAATACATTGGCGTATTAAATACTGATTTATTTAGAGTTTCACTTGAATTATTGATGTAAAAGTTGTTTTCAATATTGGTGTTAACTAAATCAATGACTTTATGAGCTACATGACTATTAGACAAGCGATTCGCAAACTGGTCATTGGTATTCGATGTAAAGGCGGCATTCAATTCATTTTCACTTCTTTCTTTTGTGTGTTCGATGTATAATGGCGAAGCAATTGTCCTTACACCATTACCTTTAGAATGATAATGACTTTGAGGTTGGAGAGTCAACGATGTCGGTTTCAAAGATGAGCTAGCAATACTACCAAATGATTTAGAGGACGTAAATATATGTGACTTTGTGCTCTTAAAGAACTCTTCATTCCGATCCATGTTATCCGCCATTAAACCTTGGAAAACAAAGTGATTGTATGTTATTTTTATTATATTATATTAATAACTTAAAGTATAAAATAATAAATATTTCAAAATTTAAATAATGGGAAATCTAAAGCTACGTTCACACCTATCAAATATTTGAAGTTTTTTTTTTATCAAATACTTGTTGGCTGTAATGTGAACACAAAATATTTTGAAGAGCAAACAAAATATCAGCTGTTTTTCGTGAAACAGTTTTATTGGTCAGCCTACAAATATTTTCCCAATGTGAACACAATGTGAATACCTAACATGAAAAATTTGTGTTTAACGTTAAAGAACTATTTAATTAAACTTACAATCGTTTTTTACGATTCCATAGAAATTTATGCATAAAACAAAAAATTAAATACATTTTTATTTCATCATATGCTTAAAATGAGCATTTCTTTTTTGACGTTTTGTTTGAAGAAACAAAGCCAAACACAATTCAATACAAATAGTGAAAATTTGTTTGCCCGTTGTTTACATTACGACAAATAATTTCTTAAAACAATTGACGGATAAAACAGTAAAAAAACAAGATTATATTATGGACCGATCGTGAAAAAAAATTAAAGTAACATTTTGTATGCTAAAGTAATGTCTGTGTCAGATTTTGCATGGATATATTTGTTTGGTAAGTAGTAATGTGAATTTAAGTGATATCTGGGAGGGAACCTTATATGGGAGCTATGACCAAATATGGGCCGATCGTGAAATTTTTTTAAATAAAATTTTTGTAAACTAAATTAATATTTGTGCGAAATTTTGCAAGGATATCATTATTTAATAATGAGTTATGTGCGTTTAAGTGATTTTTTGAAGGAGATCTTCTAAGGGAGCTATTACCAAATATGGAGCGATCGTGAAACAATTTTAAGATTACATTTTTGTATACAAAAGTAATATTTGTGGCAAGTTTTATGTAGAAATTTTACAGTATCATTTCTATATACATATAAAAGCTATATTTGTGCCAAATTTGTATGGATACCATTATTTGGTAATGAGTTATATGCGTTTAAGTGCTTTTTGGGAGTGGACCTTGTATGGGAGCTATGATCAAATAGGGACCGATAGTGAAAAAATTTTACAGTATAATTTCTATATATTAAGGCAATGAGTTATTTGCGTTTAAGTGATTTTCGGCAGGGGACCTTGTATGGGAGATATGACCTAATATTGACCGATAGTGAAACAATTTTACAGTATCATTTCTGTGTATATAAGAAATATTTATGCCAAAATTTGTATAGATACCATTATTTAGTAATGAGTTATGTGCGTTTAAGTGATTTCCGGGAGAGGACCTTATATGGGAGCTATGACCAAATATGGACCGATCGTGTAAAAATTTTAAAGTATCATTTCTGTATATAAAAGCAATATTTGTGCAAAATTTTGTATGGATATCATTATTTGTTAATGTGTTTCGGGAGGGGACCTTGTATGGGAGCTACTGCGAATTATGGATTGATTCAGAAAATGTTTATTCTATATGAATTCAATTGACATAAAACTTTTACGGGAATATATACATTTGTATGGGAGGTATATGAAATTGTGGACCTATTCCGCCCATTTTTAACAGGAATAAAGAAAGCTTTCATATACAAACAATTGTGTGCTGATTTTTATGAAATTATATCGCGTAGTATTTGTGAAAATTGTATTAGAAAGTGTTAATAAGGCTTTGCTTTTTCGGAGTTTTTTTTTTAAATTTTGATTCATAACTCTTGCCGATGTAAACCGATTTTGCTCATTTTCAATACCAAACTGCCTAGGACAATAGTGAATTTTTTGGCCGAATTTCAGTAATTGACTTAGCATCGTTTTTACGTGAGCGTGTTTTACACAGACAGATGGACAGACGGAAATAGCTTAATCGACTCAGAATTTGATAAGGACCCGGAATTATATACTATGTTGGGTCTCAGATGAATATTTCTTGGTGTTACACACGGAAGGACAAAGTAATGTATACCCTCTATCACCACTGATGGTGGTGGAGGGTATAACAAAGAAGAGCTGTTTGATCTTACATTTGTATTGCAAGATCAAATAATTATTTTGCCAAAATGATGTCATGTATTGACTTTTAGTGTTCACATTGATGAAACAATAACAAAATACCCAGCAAAAATTAAACGAAGTACTTCAAAAATAATAACATTTATCACCACTTCAAAAGTAGCACTAAATGACTTTTTTTACCTTCTGAGGAAGTGATGTTTAAAGACTTCCGAAGAAGTGAAAATAATTCTATTTTTCAATGTTGAAGATATATTTTTTTGTTCTTACATTTTTATGAGATAAAAAATGTTATTTTTGGGCTTTTGTATTAAATATGCCTATTTACCTTATTAATGTTAATATTATTTGGGTCAAATTAGTTGTATTCTGTACTACAATATCACTTCACAAAAATAGCATACAAATTACGTCTTGAGAATGACTTCAGAAGTAGTGAAATTGGAATCAAATTAAAAGGACATCCCTCCTATGACAAGTCTGTGTTAAAATTACCACTTCTTCAGGTATTTTTCATTACTTCCAATCTATTATTTTTCGCTTCTTTGGAAGTTATTTTTTTGCTGGGATATTTATTTGCCAGCAAATCAATTTGTTTTATGAAAATCATCCGCATTGCTGTTTGTTAACATGCAATATTTTATGTTCAGATTCGACAAAGTTTTTTTCAATCGTGTTATATATTAATATTAACTGTTTTATTATATAAATTTAATTTTAAACCTAATAAAAATAGTTAAAATTAAAACAAATTCGTAAATTGTTTTTTTCTTGCATAAAAAACGAATTCAATAATTTGTTTTAGCTGTATTTTATATACCTCTTCTCACCAAACAATTTCAAAATCAAACAAAAGCTGATTTTAGACTTTTTTAAATGTCAAAAGTGACACCTCTGTATACTTTGTGGATATACTGCGGCTGCAAACATGTGTTTGTTTGAACCAAATAATTTTGCACTGTTTGATAAAACAATAACATCTAGGCTTGCCAGACGTACTGTTTTCAGCAGTACGCGTACTTTTTTGTGGTTAGTGTACTTTTAACTGTATAACCTCTAAAGAAGTACGCAGAAGTACTTATTTTTAGTATTTGTACTTTTTTTTAAGTTTTCCATAATTTTATACGTGTAATCATGAATATAAACAAATATTCTATAGAATCGCTATTTAAGGACTTCAAAGATAGTTTGAAAGTGGATTTACTAAGCTCAAAAAGGCAAATTCGACTATAAGAGGTTTCGATGCCTTTGTTATGCATAAAATAGTGCGTTTATTCAAAATGCTTTAAAGTTATTAAATTTTGATTAAGATATCACTGTAATGAAAGTTTTTAATGAATTTTCGCATAAAAAAGACTGCAAATGTGAAGGACATGTAAAAGTTGTAACGTTTTTGTAAGAGTTAGAGATCTAGATTTTTTACTTGATATTTTTTCTCCATAAAAAGATATCAAACAATGGTAGATGTTTAAAAATGTGAACAAACCAAACGAAAGAAAAATTTGGAGAATTTTACATTTTTTAAAGAAACTATATAATAAAAATAATAATAATAATAATAATATATAAATATATAATAATAATATAACACCCCGTAACAATTTTGAGAAAAAGCTTTCACACATAGAAAAGTTGATATGCATGTGAAACTAGAGTCAATTTAGAGCAATTCTGCATAGTTCGATTTTTATAATCAACTCTTATATCCTTATAAAAGGACTTCAAAGTTTAAAGGACTTACAATTTCAAACGAATATTTTAAATATTTATGTATACATATGTATCAAATGAAAGCTGGGAATCTGTAGATACTACCTATATTATTTAATAACTCATTTAGTCAAAAAATCGAAATAAATTAAATTAAAAAATGCTCTTATTTTGAAAACAAAAATGTTTAACTACTTTTTTGTAACAAATTTTCTTTAAGCTTCCATATCTCTTTTAATCCTGATGGATTTAAATAAATAACATTATTTTGAAGCAGAAGTTCTCAGCTTCATTTGATATTAATACCAAATTTCTTATATAAATTTGGAATTACATCTTTTGAAATCGTATGTCCTTTAAACTTTAAGGTCCTCTCACAGGAGCATAAGAACTATGAAAAACTGAGTACACAGGGTTAATACTATTGGTTCACAGTTTATACATATAGATTTTTTTCATGTGTGAAAATGACTGTTGCACCGTGTAATATTAAAAAATGATTTGTAATTGGATTAATTTTATTTGTCATAAATTAGTTTTATATAAGTTTTTTGTTAAAAATCATTACAACCAATGTCAATCTAGCGTTTTTAGAACAATATAATTGATTTTTTTTTCAATTATACTGCTTTTTTAACTACGAAGTACGTTTTTTTATTTTTTATTTCAAATTTTTTATTTCAAATCTGGCAAGCCTAATACCAAAGAATATAAAGAAATTGGGGCTTGTCAGTTGGTACCTAAAGGAGTTGTCATTCGGTATCTAACTCTAAGAATGTATTGGTAGAATTTTTGTATAAGTATTGTCCAACCACTTTCAGCACTGAATCAAAACCTACATAGCTGCATAAAAAGGAACTTAAAACTTTTTTGAAAAATATAAAACATTTAAATTTATACTTTCACAGATTTTTTAATTTTATTATTGCACATTTGATCTTTAAACATTTAATAAATACATTTTTCAATTTGTTTATTCCTATATTTGCAAAATATTATGTTTATATTAAATTTATTTCCCATTTTCAATACTCAAATTAAAACTTCGTTTTTTCTAGTTATAGCATTCACCTTCGTGAGAACGGTATATATAAGTTTGTCATTCCGTTTGTAATTTCCACAATATAATTTTCTGACCCTATAAAGTATATATATGCTGGATCCTTATAGATAGCGGAGTCGATTAAGCCATGTCCGTCTGTGTGTCTGTCTGTCTATCTGTTGAAATCAATTTTCTGAAGACCCCAGATACCTTCAATAATTCTGTCAGACATGCTTTCGAGAAGTTTCCTATTTAAAATCAGCAAAATCGGTCCATAAATAACTGAGAAATGGGCAAAAATCAGAGAATACCTCTGAAAATTTCCTCAACAAGTTATAAATAAAAGCATAAAAAACAACAACAAGGAGATGAAGCAGTAATATGTTGGTAATACAGCTCATATTTGTTTGAGGGTTGTAATCAGTGTTGCCACAACAAAATTTTTTTTCTAACCAAAATTCGAATAAAAAATAACCAAATTAAGAAAAAAGTAAACAAAATTATTTTTATTTGTTTCATGTTTACATTTGGACATTAAAATAACAAATTCATTTTCTGAAGTGGAACTATGTTAAGTTTCTTCGCTAAACTGGCTAAACAGTTATGAGCGTTAAAGTAATTTTCTGTACGGGATCTTATATGAGACGTATGGTCAATTATGGACCAATTCTCATAAAATCTGACAGAGATATTTGAGTTCCTTTAAAACTTGATTATGTTGAATTTTTTTGCAGTACATTATGAGTTTTAAAGTCGTTTTCTGAGGAGACCTTTTATGAGGGATAGAGTCAATTATATACCGATCCTCATAAACTTTGACAAATACATTTCCAAAAATTTTTTTTTATATTGAATTTCATCGCTATAGATGTTTTTTAAGCAATATAGTAATTTTCTGAATAGGGTATAATATGGGGGCTAGGTGAAATCGTTGACCGATATTTCGCATTTTCTATACCAATCAAACTGGGTCAATTAAAAATATTTTGGCAAAATATTTCAGTTTTCTATCTTGTTTCTTTTCGACTCTATTGTGTTTTCAACAATAAATATATGTCTCTTCGCGGATTCGTTAATAAGTATAATTAATATTTATTTAAAAAATAACTGAGTTTTTAACGCGTTTTAGCGCAATTCAAAGATACTCCACATATGACTTTTTGGAAAACAATTTTAAATTATAAAATTCTTCCCATTTTATGTACAGATTTGGAGATTTCGTTCGAAATTTGGGTTTAAATTGTAACACCATGTAGCGGATGTTAGCAATGCTAACTTAGCATTACATTCATAACTTCAGCAATATTAGTAAACGTAATCTATCCAAATTATCCGACAAATTGACCAAAATTTAGAATTTAAGACAGTAAAACATCATCTAGAAAATGTAAATAAAGAACTAAAAGTCGTGGTGAGAGAGTAGAAGTCAAATACCATGAGTATCAAATCTTTGCATATAACGCGATTATTGTTCGTCGTACGAGTTCAGATGTTATTACAACTTTTGTACACAATACAATTTCATTTTCCTTAGCTGTGTTACTTAAAAATATCAGTTTATTAATACTTTAAAGCATATACCGGCGTATAAAGAGGCAGATAGAAAAATCACCACTACATACACAATATTGGTATTTTTTCAGAGAAATTGCACTGAAAAAAATATTTGGTTATTTTTAATTTTGAAGATGAAATTGCATTACTGTAAAATGAGAATATTTATAAAGAAAATGTAATCAATGTACATAAGAATGATAATTTCTTCACATAGAAACAACATTTCAAATTAAAATGTACAATAAAATAATGAAACAAGATGAACCTATTTACTTTCATTGTCGAAAATTATTTAGGGTGTACGTTGTTTTTGTAAATTAGGCTCTTGTTTTTGCAAGTTGTTATTGTTTTTTCAAGTTGTGTTTGCAATTTCTTTAACAAAGCGACATCAGCCTGCTTTGTTGAATGCTGTCAATCAACTAAATAAAATATTTGTATTTTTGATGCTCTTGTTTAGAAGTTCGTCTGCGATCGTGTTGTGTACATGTAATTTGCCGAAAATCTTCGTTGTCAGAGCAATACTAGCGCCGACGTCTGCTTTAAAGATATTGTGATACTATTCTTGTATCAATTAGCAGAAAATACTTTATTAATTCTTATTAAATATTTTTTCTTAGAATTTCGGCAAATTAGCACAGCATCTTTAAATTTTAAATTTAATTTGGAGGACATAATCTACTAAGTACGTAGACTATTCCCACCAAATTTTATAAAAATCGAAATGCGAAATACAGCCTACTTCGTTTTTTTTCGTATAAGTATCGCGAGTTCTTTACATAAAAAGTTTCAATAGAAATATTAACGGAAGGACGGACGAGTTTGAATCGACCTAAAAAGTGATTTTAAGTTCATGGATGCACCAAAAGGAGAGAGAGGATTCATTATTCACGGTGTTAGATTGACTAGTGTAAATCAAATAATATTACGGTGTTGTTATGATTTAAATCAACTTATTTAATATGTGGAAAGCTCATAGGTACTTTTGCTAAATCCTAACCAATTAAGATATCGAAAAATACCTTTGTGTACATAAGTATAAGTATATATATACAAATTGCAGTAATAAAAAAATTTCGAATAGTAAAAAAAAATTCCACATATTACCAAAATTCAAAACAGGACGATATGTATATTTACATAGTTGATTTAAAACTAGAGATAAAAGAAGTTTTTTTAATTTTATTTTTAGAATAGAAAAGTTCAATTCTTTGCAAAAAATAACCAAAACGAAAAAATAATTCACATGTACACATGCAAAATAAAAATAACCAATTTTGGTTAATAATAACCAAAGTGGTTGTAATACAATTTGAGGGTGGTAGTACAGTACAACGATTAATATCTCTTTCTGCGCTAATACAGTTTATATTTGTTTGTGTGTATGTTATGTGTGACATGTGTACAGAGATACAAGTCGATTCAAAATGCGGCTTGTACTACAAATGATGTATTTATTTTTTATTGTTGTTTTTACTTACTTTGATGCAGGTATAAAATGTAAAATTATAATAAAATACAAAAATTAATTGAAATTTTATAAAATTAAATTCTAAAAATAAATAAAAACTGTTTTTTAAAACATACTTGGTGAAGGGTATATAAGATTCGGCACAGCCGAATATAGAAATCTGTACCCCGTTTCTGTAACTTTTAGTGAGAAGTTCTCACATCGAGAAGTGTGAAACAAAAAATTCCATCGTTTCTCGATTTGTGAGTAAAAAGTGTTTCTGTAACTTAAAGTGAGAAGAGGCTACACGAATTACGTTTTTATTGGAAATTTCCAATAAAACAGCTGTCAAAAATATAAAAATTAAAAGAAGAAAACGAACAAATTTATAAACGAAGAATAAATAAACAAAAAATATAGAAATTAAATGAAAATTGTTCGAAAAATTATCCCACTAAATTCGCCCTTGCCAAATTCTAAGTTTACGCCCACGTACTTTTTTAGCATTTGCTTCTGTATATCCGAAATTCCTCGTATTTTCTAAAACTTAGTGAACAATATTTATTTTAATCTTAATTAATTATAAATATAACATTACTTTTTCATTATTTCATAGAATTCGTGTTTAAATTATATTTTTTTTTTTAAATTAAAATTTTACTTTCCGCACCGTTTTAAAATGTGAGTTTTTTGACAGTTCATGTGAGAAACTTCTCATAAAATTTTATTACAGAAACACTTTTATTCACAAATTTCCAATAACTTACTTCAAAAAACATAAATGACAGATAGTTCTCACAAAATTTTCTTACAGAAACACTTGCATGTGAGAAATGATATTTTGTTTCAATTCACATTGTTTTTTCTTCAATTTCACTGTTTCATGCGAGAAACTTCTCGATGCGAGAGTTACAGAAACGAGGCACTGACTTGTTTTATTTAAATTCCTCAAAAATTAATTGTCAAAAAATTAAAAAATATATATTTCTCATTTACAAAAACTATTTCGGGCTATTTAACGGTGTAAAAATGCAAAAAAAAAATGTGTTGTGTGTGTGTAAGAAAAGGTGTAAGAAGGTAAATTATCTTCATATTTTCGCGAAAAAGTTTTGAAGTATTGAGAGAGAGTCGGACTTTCACTTCTCATTATTCTTTGCCTAATACCCAGTGTGACCATTTTGGCATTTTTGCAGCTAGATTTAGCGTTTTTTATTTTGATTTAGCTGTAAAATTTTAATTTAGCATTTGGCATTTTATTTAGCATTTTTATAAAATATTTTTAGCATTTTTAGCTTTTTTTGCAATTTTAGTATATAAACAAAAAAAGACAAATTTTTGCAAAAAAGATTTATATTGGAAATAGGTTTAACCGGTAAAATCAGAATTAAATGTCTACCCAAACACAAGCAACAAGAAATATGAGAAATGTAATAATTTACACTGTAATTCAAAATAATGCAAAAAGATTCATGATGATAAATAACTTAAATTATGATAAATAAATTAATTAACAAATTTTATTTTTTCCTATACGAAATAAAGAGGTTTTAATTTTTATCATCCTTCAGGAGTTCTTGTTAATTTATTGAAAATAAGTATTGAAAAAAATCAATAATATATAATTAAGACTTTCTCATCCTACTTTCTGTTCTTTTTATTTTTACCAAATTTTTAGTAATTTTGTTGTCACGTTTTTTTTTTTAAATTAAAAAAATACATAAATTTCGAAAATATTATTGACAATTTATTCCAGAATTACAAACTTACGGATTTGAATATATCTCTCAATTCATTTCATACATTCTCATATATATTTTTCCGAAAAAATCTTGGAAGTATGAGTTGTAAACCTGACATCTATTCACCGAGATTTAAAATTTTTTCAACGGAATTTTCAATATTTTTGTGACATGAAAACCATTTTTAAAGTGTTTTGAGGAAGACAAATAAAATTGTTTATATAAAAAAAGTAAAACTAGAAATATTATACTTTTCCTTCCGAAAACACATATAGGTTTTATACCATGAGCAACTAGTGTAATTAATAGAGTTTTAATGTAATTTTTGCATTCAGAAATATTTTAAGGTTATATTGCTAAATTTACAAAAATTTTGAAATAATTTTTAGCATTTCTGTTTATCTTAATACCACGGAACTTAATTTTTTACCCTACTCCACTATACTACGTTTGAGTATACTAATCGGTTAAGAATCATTTTCTGAATCGATTAAGCCATGTAAGTCTGACCGTCTGGTAGAGGTTGAAATTTTCAAAACAATAAGCACGTATGCTTTTTGATCCAATGACAAAACCTTTTAAAAATGGTTAAAGACCGTCCTTTATTTTACCTAGCCCCCATACATTAGAAAATTAGTTTAAATATATCGGAACCAAGGTTCAATTCAACATAAATGCTTTATTACGAAAAATAAATCAAATTTTATACTCATATGGTCAACCACGGCAGAATATACTTTTTTACTTGTTATAAATTACAATGAATTTCAGTTACAAATTAATATGAATTGTTCATAAAAACACTTAAAAAATTTTAGCATTTTTTTTGGCATTTTAAAATCAATTTAGCATTTTTCCTAGCATTATTTTGGATGGGATTTAGCCTCAACATTTTTTGCGACCTGGTCACACTGCTAATACCATCAAATATTTGTTCTAGGGTACACTAAACAGATACATATATGCATCACAACAACAATACAAAAACAACATGTTACTTGTATGAGTTCAATGTCAAAATAAATAAAAATATTTTTTGATGTTTCTCTTTAAAAAAATTCTTAATTTAATATAAAAAAACAAGATTTTTGATATCTGAAATAAACTAATTTGTGCCACTAAATTTGTATACATATTTAGCTTCCAAAGTTTGGCTAACGAAAGTAGACCAGGCAACGGGCGCAATACTAACGATTGTTGATATCTAAATTGGCCTGATTTGTGCTGTGGCTACCAAACTTTGGCTAACGACAACGACCTTGGCATCGTGCGCAATACGGGGGATATTTGATATCTGGAATGACCTGATTTGTACCATTAAAGTTCCGTTTTAAACGGATAAAGTTTGGATAAAGACAGCGGACCTAACAAAGGGCGCAATGCGGAAGATGGTTGAAATGTAGTGGGAATAGTGGTATTATGCGTTTTTGCTGATGTTTGTAACGCATTAAAATATTAGTACTATACCCAGAATCACTTTCTGAGTCGATTTAACGTTGTTATCAAAGTACAAGTCGCAATTTTCACGATAATTTGATGAAATTTGGAATACACGTTTGTTTTGACCCAAGGACGAAGCCTATTGAAATGGTTAAAATCGGTCCATTATTTCACCTAGCACCCATACAACTGAACCCCCCAAAAAGGGCTTTTGAGCTCATAATTATGTATAATATAAATTATTTCGATGAAAGTTCGCACAACTAAGTTTTATACAAGCCTTGATGACCTTGCCGAATTTCGAAATGATCAGACTTCATTTGACCCTAGGCCCCACACAAAGCCCCCTTCAGAAAGTGCAATTCATTTATTAGCACTGTTATTGCAATGATATTTAGCAAAGACAAATATTAGATATATTATATAAATATTATACAAATACAAATCTATCCAGTCCCCTTCAGAAAATGACTTTAACGCTCATAACTGCCTTATGAGCCGATCCTTATAAAATTTTACAATGATATTAAGGTTCCTATAAAATATGTTCATGTCGAATTTCATCGCTATTGATGCAGTTATGAGCGTCAAAGCCATTTTCTGAAGGGGACCTTATATGGGGGGTAGGATCAATTATGAACCGATCCTTATAAAATTTTGCAAAGCGATTTAGGTTCCTGTAAAATATGTTCATGTCGAATTTCGTCGCTATAGATGCTTCTTTAAGGCAGTTATGAGCGTTAAAGTCATTTTCTGAAGGGGATCTTATATAGGGGGTAGGGTCAATCATGGACCGATCTTTATGGACGTTATATGGGGGCTAGGCGAATTCGTGGACCGATATTTCCCATTTTCAATACCAAACAAACTCAATACAAAATGTCTGTGCAAAATTTCAGCCCGCGAGCTACTTCCATTTGGACTCTATCGTGTTTTAACAGACAGACGGACGGGCATAGCTAGATCGTCTTAGAATTTAATAAGGATCTAGAATGTATATACTTTTATGGGTCTTAGATGAATATTTCGATGTATTGCAAACGGAATGACAAAAACAATATACCCCCATCTTTTTTGATGGTGGTATAATAAATCACATTAAATATTCATAATATAGTCGGCCAAGCCCGACTATACTTTCTTACTTGTTTGTTTTTGCATTTGGTTTACGTAGATGTCAAAAACCATACGTACGGCGAATTCATTTGATGAAACATTTTTGTAAAATGTTTATATTTTATTAAAAAATAAAGATAAAGATATTAAAATTTGTGAGGAAAATGTATTCTGAATTGAATAATGTTTGTTTCAAACGAAAAGATCTATTCCGGCAGATTAATTTGCAAAATTTAAGTGAGTGCCTTAAGTTAAGTAAAACTTAATTTTTTGTGAAAAATAAACATAAAAAAGTACATATTCATGAAAATATTATATTACGAATGAATGAATATTTGTTGCGAATGGATAATTCTACTCCGGCGGAGTAATCTTCAATATTTGGCCATAATGTAGCAGCCGCCGGACGGGTAAATACTTCATATGGGTTTTGTTATATAAAGCGTTCCGGAACAGACTTTTTTTTAGTTAATCTCTTTATCTACATAGTGTATATATAAAACAATATTGTTTAATTTGTTAACATTTAATAGATTTCGTAGAAGTCAGCTGCGGCCAGCCGGGTAAATACTTCATAAGCGTTTCTTAATATTAAGTGTTCCCGAAGAGATTTTTTTTAGTTAGTCACGTTATCTACACAATTTTAATATAAAATATTAAACAATATTGTGTAATATGTTAACATTTAATAGAAAAAAATATTTTTCTTAAATAACATATTTGTATACATACCAATTATGCCATTATTTAAATAAAATGATATTTGTTTACGAGATGCTTGGTATTTTCAGATTTTTTACATAAATAATTCAAAATATTAACGAAGTTTTTCTCCGTTTAACGGACATTTTTAAAGATAAAAATGTAAACAATAACAAACTTTGACAGCTACGTAAACCAGGCGAATTAAGAAAAAAATTATCAGCTGATTGAATAACACCACCTTATATGAATTAGCCTTGAAATAAATATTGCGTTTCAAGGCGAATTCAGATAAGGTGGTGGCATTTCGGCAACAACAAAACCAGGCGAATTAAGAAAAAAATTATCAGCTGATTGAATAACACCACCTTATATGAATTAGCCTTGAAATAAATATTGCGTTTCAAGGCGAATTCAGATAAGGTGGTGGCATTTCGGCAACAACAAAATTTTCCATGTAATTTGTTTTTGCATTTGGTACGCACTGATGTCATAAACAATAATTGCGGCGAATTCATTTGATGAAAATATGTTGTGAAATTTTTATATTTTGTAAAAAATACACATAAAATATAAAATTTGTGAAGATAATATACCCTGAGTGTAATAATGATTGTACCAAATGTAAAATTCTGCTCCGGCAAATTAATTTTGTAATACTTAAGTTTGTGCCCAATATTATGAAAAATTAATATTTTTGTGAAAATAAACATAAAAATGTAAAAATTTGCTGAAAAATTATATACCGAATGAAAGAATCTTTGTTGTGAATGGAAAATTCTACTCCGGCGGAGTAATTTTTAAGATTTACCTCATATAGGTTTTGTTATAAAAAGCGTTCCGGAACAGAATTTTGTTAGTTAATCACATTATACACAGTGTAAATATAAAACAATTTATTACTTTTTTTAGATCTCAAAATTTGTCCATAACATATAAGACAGCTGCAGCCGGTCGGGTAAATACCTCATGCGGGGTTTTTATACAAAGTGTTCCGGAACAGAATTAGTTAATCGCGTTATCTACAAAATGTAAATATAAAATATAAAACAATATTGTTTAATTTGTTAACATTTAATAGAAAAAATATTGGGTTTGCGCTGATGTTTGTAACGTACAAAAATATTCGTCCTGTACCCACCTTAAAGTATACCAATCGGCTTAGAATCGTTTTCCGTCCGTCTGGCTGGCTGTCCATGTAAACTTTGTGCGCAAGGTACAGGTCGCAATTTTCAAGATAATTGGATGAAAATTGGCAAGGACGAAGCCTATTGAAAATGGTTAAAATCGGTCCATTATTTCACCTAGCCCCATTAAAACAGAACCCCCAAAAAGGGCTTCTGAGCTCATAATTATGTTAAATATACTTGTATATCGATAAAAAGCGGCAATAGCAAAGACCTTGCCAAATTTCATAAAGATCGGACCTCATTTGACCCTAGCTCCCATACAAAGTCCCCTTCAGAAAATTACTTGAATGTCCAAAATTAACTTATAAACTCAAATATCGCGATGAAATTCAGCACAATAAAATATTATGTAAATATAAATATATTCACAAAACTTTATTGGGCTTGGTCCATATTTGCCCCTAGCCCCATATAAAGCCTCTTTCAGAAAATTAGTTTTTCATCCATAAATTGTTTAAGTGTATCGGAACAATGAATTATTATGAAAAATAAATCACATTTAATATTCATAACTGGTGTAGGGTATCATAGGGTCGATCACGCCCGACTATACTTTCTTACTTGTTATTTATATAAGAAAAATATTTGTTTACAAAATGCTTGGTATTTTCAGATTTTTTACATAAATCCCATGGCGAAACTAATAAGGTGAAGTCATTTCAACAGCTGATTGTTTTTTGTCTATGGAAACTTATTCTGACGCTGTCAAACTCCATATAAAAAAATTATTTCTCAAAACCGACGCTGTCAAACTACATATATAAAAAATTTAATGACTTCGCCGCAAAATGAAATGACTTCACCTTATAATCTATTCGCCTTGATAAATCCTTAAACTACTAATACGTGAAACGAACGCAATCAAGGCGAATTCAGATAAGGTGGTGTTACTCAATCAGCTGATTATTTTTTTCTTCACTTGACTGGTACGCACTGATGTCAGGCTTTGTTATTGTTTGCATTTTTATATTTAAAAATTTCCGTTCAAATAGAGAAGAACTTCGTTAGTATTTTGAATAATTTATGTAAAAAATCTGAAAATACCAAGCATTTTATAAACCAATATTTTTCTTCTATAATTAATATAACAATAATATTTTTCTATTAAATGCTAACAAATTAAACAATATTGTTTTATATTTTAGATTTACACTTTGTAGATAACGCGATTAACTAAAAAATTCTGTTCCGGAACACATTGTATAAAAAACCCACCTCAAGAAATACCTCATTTAACCGCCCGGCGGCTGCTGTCTGTCTTCTACATTATGGTCAAATTTTGAGATCTAAAAGAAAAATTAATAAATTGTTTTATATTTACACTGTGTATATAATGTAATTAATAAACAAAATTCTGTTCCGGAACTCATTTTATAACAAAACCGATATGAGGTATTTATCCGTCCGGCGGCAGCTCACTACAAGGTGTAAATCTTAAAAATTACTCCGCCGGAGTAGAACTTTCCATTCACAACAATGATTCTTTTCCATTCACAACAAAGATTCTTATTAATTTTACATAATTTTGGGTAAACACTTAAGATTTGTAAAATTAATCTGCCGGAGTAGAATTTTTCATTTGGAACAAAAATTATTCCACTCAGGCAGGCCTGTCAGATTTGACGATTTATAGGCATTTTGCCGATATTTTACCTTCTAAATAGTAAAGTGCCGATTTCCCGACTTTGCTTTAAAATGCCGATTTTTTACCCCATCGAACAAACTAACGAATTTATTATAACTTTACAAAAGCAAAAATTACATGGAGCATTTAAAACAATTGGGAAAGGAAAATTTACATTACGGTAAAACACAATTTGCTCCATCACAATGTCAATTGGATCGATTATGAAAAGGAAACACAATTTATGTATGAAAAGTCTGATCTAAGGGTGCTAAAATTTAAAAATTTTTAAGAAATTTTTTGTGGTTCGAAAATAAATTTACACATTTTTGTGGAAAAGTTAAAAAATCTGGAGAATATTTCCCATTATAAAAATTTACTCAGCAAAAATCCGGTTTTTGTTCGACGATAACCAGAAAATAACTGATTACAAATGTGATCACTTTCCCACTATCCTGGATTTAAAATGAGCTTTCTAGTAATTTTCTGTGTTTATTATCACAATATACCCCCCATCCGTTTGTAACACATCGATATATTGGTCATAGGCCCACAAAAGTATATATATTCTGGGTCCTTATTAAATTCTAAGACGATCTAACCGTATCCGTCCGTCTGTCTGTTGAAAACACGATAGAGTCCGAACGGAAACATCTAGAGGAAATTTTCCACAAATATTTTCTATAGGTAAGGTTTGTTTGGTATTGAAAATGGGCAATATCAGTCCATGTTTTGGCATAGCCCCCATACAAGTGGCCCCCCGAAAAACGGTGTAAACAGTCATAGCTGGTATAAAAGAAGCAGTATGTCAATTAAATTCCACATAAACAAGTTTTATATGAACCTAAATCTCCCTACCAAATTTTATGAGAATCGGTCCATAATTGACCCTACCCCCATACAAGGTCCCTCTCAGAAAACGACTTTAACGCTCTTAACTTGCTTCAAAATGATATCAATGCAACGAAATTCGACATAAACAATTTTTAAGTTAACCAAAGTCTCCCTACCAAATTTTATGAGAATCGGTCTATAATTGACCCTACCCCCATATAAGGTCTCTCTCAGAAAACGTCTATAACGCTCATAACTTGCTTCAAAATAATAGCAATGCAACGAAATTCGACATAAACAAGTTTTACGGGAACTAAAATCTCTCTGCCAAATCAAAACACTAAAAAATTATTAAATATGATAAAATAAGTGCTACCATCACCGTAACTATATTACTATTTATATATGATAAATAAGTTTAGAAAAAATCCAATAAATTATTAAATTATAGTACCAAAAACATCGGTTGTTATAGTATAGGTCCACTTTCCGAAATTCACCTGAAATTTAAGACATATTATTTAATGGTGGGTATATAAGATTCGGCACAGCCGAATATATGTAGCACTCTTACTTGTTCGTTTTACAACTGGTATTTTTGATTTTTTGTGTTTTAATTTTTTGTACTGGGTATTCTATTTAACACATCATGGTGAAGGGTACATAAAATTAAATAAATAAAATTATTTCAAAATTTCACAATGTTATACTATTCACACAACTGATATTAAGTCTATACATATATTTACTGAAATATAAAAACACTTCTTCTTTTAAATTTCGAAAGCAAAAATAATTCTGCATTAAATTATCTTGTTAGTGTATTAAAAACCTTTTTATTCTATCTAACTATTATCATTTACGTTTCATTTTGGTATATTAGATCGAACTAAAATTTTACAAAAATGGGTTAATTATGGGTTAATAATGGGTTAATTATAAAGTAACTAGCTATACCCAGTGTGCTTTGTTACCCTAAAAGCAATGTAAATTAAAAAACACTATACAAAATGTTCATATTGATTTCAAAGTTTTCGTGCAAAATTTGAGGATTTTTGCTATAATAGTTTCCCAGACATACGATTTTTTCTATTTTATTAATATGGGGGTTCCATTCCCCTAATAAAAGTCCGCTTTTTTCTCCAAAATGTTCAGATGGATATAAAAGTTCTTCGTGCAAAATTTGAAGAAGCTAGCTTTATTATTTTCCCAGATAAACGAATTTTTGTATATATTATTCATATGGAAGGCGCAACGCCCCCATTGGTAGTCCGCCAATTTATTACCCAAAATGTTTACATGGATGTTAAAGTTCTTCCTGCAAAATTTTAAAATTCTAACTCAAATAGTTTCCCAGATAGGCGAATTTTTGTATTCAATTTATATGGGAGATGCCACGCCCCTACTGCTAGTCCGCCCCTTTTTTCCTTAAATAATCACATTTCCCAGGTAAATGAATTTAAGTATTTAATTCCTATGGGGGGTGCCCCGCCCCCTACTGCTGTCCCGCCAGTTTTTTGTCCTAAATATACGTGTCGATACTAATGTGGCTCCGAAAAAATTGAGGAAAATTTACATTACGGTAAAACACAATTTGCTCCATCACAATGTCAATTGGATCGATTATGAAAAGGAAACACAATTTATGTATGAAAAGTCTGATCTAAGGGTGCTAAAATTTAAAAATTTTTAAGAAATTTTTTGTGGTTCGAAAATAAATTTACACATTTTTGTGGAAAAGTTAAAAAATCTGGAGAATATTTCCCATTATAAAAATTTACTCAGCAAAAATCCGGTTTTTGTTCGACGATAACCAGAAAATAACTGATTACAAATGTGATCACTTTCCCACTATCCTGGATTTAAAATGGGCTTTGTAGTAATTTTCTGTGTTTATTATCACAATATACCCCCCATCCGTTTGTAACACATCGATATATTGGTCATAGGCCCACAAAAGTATATATATTCTGGGTCCTTATTAAATTCTAAGACGATCTAACCGTATCCGTCCGTCTGTCTGTTGAAAACACGATAGAGTCCGAACGGAAACATCTAGAGGAAATTTTCCACAAATATTTTCTATAGGTAAGGTTTGTTTGGTATTGAAAATGGGCAATATCAGTCCATGTTTTGGCATAGCCCCCATACAAGTGGCCCCCCGAAAAACGGTGTAAACAGTCATAGCTGGTATAAAAGAAGCAGTATGTCAATTAAATTCCACATAAACAAGTTTTATATGAACCAAAATCTCCCTACCAAATTTTATGAGAATCGGTCCATAATTGACCCTACCCCCATACAAGGTCCCTCTCAGAAAACGACTTTAACGCTCTTAACTTGCTTCAAAATGATATCAATGCAACGAAATTCGACATAAACAATTTTTAAGTTAACCAAAGTCTCCCTACCAAATTTTATGAGAATCGGTCTATAATTGACCCTACCCCCATATAAGGTCTCTCTCAGAAAACGACTATAACGCTCATAACTTGCTTCAAAATAATAGCAATGCAACGAAATTCGACATAAACAAGTTTTACGGGAACTAAAATCTCTCTGCCAAATCAAAACACTAAAAAATTATTAAATATGATAAAATAAGTGCTACCATCACCGTAACTATATTACTATTTATATATGATAAATAAGTTTAGAAAAAATCCAATAAATTATTAAATTATAGTACCAAAAACATCGGTTGTTATAGTATAGGTCCACTTTCCGAAATTCACCTGAAATTTAAGACATATTATTTAATGGTGGGTATATAAGATTCGGCACAGCCGAATATATGTAGCACTCTTACTTGTTCGTTTTACAACTGGTATTTTTGATTTTTTGTGTTTTAATTTTTTGTACTGGGTATTCTATTTAACACATCATGGTGAAGGGTACATAAAATTAAATAAATAAAATTATTTCAAAATTTCACAATGTTATACTATTCACACAACTGATATTAAGTCTATACATATATTTACTGAAATATAAAAACACTTCTTCTTTTAAATTTCGAAAGCAAAAATAATTCTGCATTAAATTATCTTGTTAGTGTATTAAAAACCTTTTTATTCTATCTAACTATTATCATTTACGTTTCATTTTGGTATATTAGATCGAACTAAAATTTTACAAAAATGGGTTAATTATGGGTTAATAATGGGTTAATTATAAAGTAACTAGCTATACCCAGTGTGCTTTGTTACCCTAAAAGCAATGTAAATTAAAAAACACTATACAAAATGTTCATATTGATTTCAAAGTTTTCGTGCAAAATTTGAGGATTTTTGCTATAATAGTTTCCCAGACATACGATTTTTTCTATTTTATTAATATGGGGGTTCCATTCCCCTAATAAAAGTCCGCTTTTTTCTCCAAAATGTTCAGATGGATATAAAAGTTCTTCGTGCAAAATTTGAAGAAGCTAGCTTTATTATTTTCCCAGATAAACGAATTTTTGTATATATTATTCATATGGAAGGCGCAACGCCCCCATTGGTAGTCCGCCAATTTATTACCCAAAATGTTTACATGGATGTTAAAGTTCTTCCTGCAAAATTTTAAAATTCTAACTCAAATAGTTTCCCAGATAGGCGAATTTTTGTATTCAATTTATATGGGAGATGCCACGCCCCTACTGCTAGTCCGCCCCTTTTTTCCTTAAATAATCACATTTCCCAGGTAAATGAATTTAAGTATTTAATTCCTATGGGGGGTGCCACGCCCCCTACTGCTGTCCCGCCAGTTTTTTGTCCTAAATATACGTGTCGATACTAATGTGGCTCCGAAAAAAATTGAGGACTCTAGTGTTATACTTTTACAGATATACTAATTTAAGATTTGTTTATATGGGAGGTGCCACGCCCACTGTAGCTAGGCTGCTCATTTTGTCAACATGTGTTCATATGGATGTCAAAGTTGTCCATACAAAATTTGACTCTAGCTGTTGAAGTTTCTGAGATATGTTACTTTTAATGCTGATTTTGTACGTGGGCGTGGCACCTCGCCCACTTGACATTTTGAAATAAAAGGTAGCCTATAGTTCCTTCCAGACATACAGGAAGACACTGTGAAAATTTCAAGAAAATATGTATGTATATATGTATGTATGTATGTATGTATGTATGTATGTATGTATGTATGTATGTATGTATGTATGTATGTATGTATGTATGTTGTATGTATGTATGTATGTATGTATGTATGTATGTATGTATGTATGTATGTATGTATGTATGTATGTATGTATGTATGTGTATGTATGTATGTATGTATGTATGTATGTATGTATGTATGTATGTATGTATGTATGTATGTATGTATGTATGTATGTATGTATGTATGTATGTATGTATGTATGTATGTATGTATGTATGTATGTATGTATGTATGTATGTATGTATGTATGTATGTATGTATGTATGTATGTAGTATGTATGTATGTATGTATGTATGTATGTATGTATGTATGTATGTATGTATGTATGTATGTATGTATGTATGTATGTATGTTGTATGTATGTATGTATGTATGTATGTATGTATGTATGTATGTATGTATGTATGTATGTATGTATGTATGTATGTATGTATGTATGTATGTATGTATGTATGTATGTATGTATGTATGTATGTATGTATGTATGTATGTATGTATGTATGTATGTATGTATGTATGTATGTATGTATGTATGTATGTATGTATGTATGTATGTATGTATGTATGTATGTATGTATGTATGTATGTATGTATGTATGTATGCAACACACCCCACCCCAGTATGACAAAAAGCTTTCTAAGTCATACTCATATGCTGCACGCATATTCCCACAGTTGTTTCAATTACTTTACCTCTTTGTGCATTTGATGAGTACACAAGCAAATTAATTGGAGTTATAGTTTCAGCGATTTCGTGGTCATTCGGTACATAAACTGAAGACCATTTAAAACGTTTGTTAATTTCCCTTTGAAATTAACCGGATTCTTATTATTGCAAATAAGTTTGAAGATAACAACTCTTTATTTACACAGTTGTATACACAAATACTTTTATAAAAAGATCAACTTATACAGTTCATCATCTTCTAGACATTTCCTGTATATTCTGGCAACACCTTCCAGATGCTTCTGGTATACATTGTCTGGTACATTTAGTGGAGACCCACACCTCTACAATGATCGACTTTACGTTATAATGTTGCCAACCAAATGTTGTTCGCCAAGAAATTTCGAGAAGTGGCCGTTAAAAAGCCTGTTCGTCCCGAATATGCACAGATTCACCTTTCCCATAGGCAGCTAATCGTTCTAGATGTACAATCTTAATTTTGGACCTCGGGCTCTTGTATTTCCGTATTCTATAGACCACGTTGTTTAATTTCCTAATAATCACATACGGCCCTTCCCAATTTGTTTCAGCTAGCGTGTCCCGAATTTCATAATTCCTCGGTGCGGAAAGCTGCTTTTCTTACTGAAATCATTCAGTTTTCTGTAATCGAGGCAGAATTTTGTGTTGCCATCTTCCTTCTTAGGTAAAACCACGGATGAGCTCCTAAGCTTTATTTTTGTCTTGGTGCTTTACAGTTTCGCTTAATGTGACCGGTTTTACCGCAGTTATAACATTTGTTTTTTTCTTTACTTTGTTCCTGGTTCAAAACCTCTAAAACTGACTTTTTTAATTCCTTAAACTCAGAGACTACATTTCCCTCGTTTTCAGAGACAACCCCGACATTTCAACCTTGCATATTTGCTTAGAAAGAAGTTTCAGCGCAAATGATACGAATTCAGCGAATAATGACTTTGGTGTAGCACAACCCGTATGTTTTATTTCAGGATCGCCATTTACAGATGGTCCAAAAGTGGATTATGGTGGTGTTCTCCTGGATAAGTAAGCTGCAGCAAGCGTTCGATTTCCAATGCAAAGTCTTGTAGTGTCTCATTAGCCTTCTGCTCTCTACCACGTAATTCCACTCGGTATACATACACTATGCCACATAAGTCTACAAACGATGTTTTTGTACGGTATATTCCTATGTATTAAAGAAAAATAAAAACATCACATTTTTGTAAATATTATGTTTTGATATGCAATCCTCTGGATGGTATCCGTAATTAGTTATACCTTTCAAATACTCTTGTATATGTTGAAAGTATTGTTGACCCCTGCATATTGAGGATAATGTGTTAGCACTGATCTAGCATTATATAGTTACTATCATCTTATCAACAGAAAATATGATTAGGGTATACGGCCGCTGTTAAGGCAAATTTGCCATATGGGTGTATTTCGATAATATGAGCTACCATATAGTAGGGATATAGGCGAAACTGAAGGGGTTGTCAAACAAAATTTGTTATTCTCTTCACACAGACGAATTCTGAGAGAATAAAACACACTTGAGAGAACTAAACGCACTCACAAAACTTAAAATTTTCTTCGCGAAATTCCGAGGATATTAGCACTTAATAGTTTTTCTTATCACTTAAACTTAATATTTATTATTTTTTGCCACACTTTTAATATATTTAAAACCCCGAAAATAATTTATATTTTACAAACGAAAAAAAAAATATTTTTTATTCTTTGACATTTCATTTTAATTAAAACTGAAAAATGAAAAATTTTAATTTGAATTGAAAATGAAATAAGTACTTCACATACAGAAAAAAATAACAAAAAGACGTGTTTATAATATGTTTTAAGATGAAATATCTTCTGAAAAAAATTAATTAACTATATATTTTCATTCACTAGTACATGAAATCCCAGTAATAACATACAAAAAATAACGTATCAAAAATACATTTATTATTTAGTAGCTTTTGAACAAATGTGTTTATTTTTGTGCTTCTACTAATACATTCTCACCAGTTAGGTTTTTGAAAGGGGACAGGGTCTTTGACAATCCCTTTCGCTTATATGCTACTACTACTACTTACAGCTACAGTGTTCTCTAAAACATATTTATATGCTTATAAATCTAATTATCTTTAACTTTTGAACACCATTTGTTGAGGGAAAACCGTTGCCTGTATTCCTACTCACCTGTGTACTTGGTAGAGGTATCAAGTAAAAACAAACTAAATTACGTAAATTTCTAACTTTTCTACTGATACAGGGGCTTGACCTAGAACATGTATCTTATGTCACAAGAACTTATATTTTCTCCTCTCAACAGGATTATCCACATCAGAAGCAACTGTGCTGAAGCAAGATCGTGGCAACATAAAGCTTCCATCTGTTTACCAGCCTTTCGATTCTCCGACACTATCACCAACGTCGGATCTGATGAAACTGGTTGTGGCACAAAGGAAAAATAAGAAAATTGTAATAGGTTGTGATGCCAACTCCCACCATGTAGCTTGGGGTAGTACAAACACCAAGCAGGGGACCAGCCCTCATGGATTTCCTTAATACTAATGACTTGATCACACTGAACTTAGAAGAAGAAGAAGTATTAGATATAATTATATGTTCAGAAGAGCTTATAAACGAAATTCAGGATTGGAGAGTTTAGGATGAGCACTGCTTTCCTGATAATCGGTACATAATATTCAAAAGCCGATAAAGTTTCGGAATAAGTCTAAAACTAATTGGACAATGTTCTGTACCTTACTAAAGAACCGTTTATGTCAGGACACTTTTCAATGTCGAAATAAAGAGGACATATACGCCAAAGTAGAAATGCTCACAAGTGTCCCGGTTGAGAGGACAGCTGCCCTCTGCGAGATCGGAGGAGAACCCTGGGTAACCATAGTAAACTTGGTAAATATAAGAAAATTGTTCGAAAAGCCAAACGAGACTCATGGAAACTTTTCCGTGAACAGGTAGACAGCGTAAATGACGTATCGAAGATAAAAAATTCTATCAAAAACTCATGTCCAACCGGAATCTATGGTCGATGACACGGGCAGGAGGCTGGAGGGTGGAGGGTAAGGAGGAGACAATGAAACTCCTAATGGACTCTAATTTCCCACCTGATATATCGAATAATATAGATTAACCGAAATTGTAACGAACTGATATGGTTAAAAAGGCAATCAAGAGCTTTGGATGGCATTTTCCCGGCATTTTTGCAGATGGAGGTGGGACTGGTTTTCGTACATCTGTCTCAGACATTCACTGCCTTAAATTTAAGAAGCATGCTTATGTAAAGAGGCGATCGGTGGAAACCGCATTAAACGAAGTTGTCCACTACATAGGTGAATCCTTAGATAGCAAACTGTATATACTGGCGATATGCATTGACATCGAAGGCGACTTCAATAACAGTTTTATGTTGACTGGGTGCTCCGTTACTGGATCAAAGACATGTTAAGGAACAGATGGATAAGCTGCGAGATGTACGATATAACTATCAGGAAAAGGGTATTTCGCGGTATAACACATGGTAGCGTTTTGTCACCTTTTTTGCCTCCTAAGGACACTAACTGAGATAGGTCTTATACCTGAACCTTGCTTCCTAGGCAAAAAGATACCGGTGACAGACAAAGTTAAGTACTTAGGAGTAATCCTCAACCGGAAATTAAAATGGAGACACCACATAGGGGATAGGATCAACAAGTAGGGATGCAAACGATACATCGATGTTTTGATAGACGATACATCGACGTTAAAACTGAAAAACATCGACATCGTTCTTTCAATAAGTGCCTGAGATTTGTATTTTTGGATTCGACAAAAAACATTAAAATATAACAGTCTTTCGCTTTTTACTAGTATGATTCCAATATGTTTTAAACTGAACATTTTAGAATTTACTAAAAATATAGTTGATTTGAAAAATACAAAACTGTACCTCGCTTCTGTATTTTTCTCTAATTGGGAAAAAATTAATATGTAGTGTTCCAATTTTTAACAGTACGATTTATAAAAAGTACCCAGCTGTAACAGATACTACCAGTGAAATGGAAATACAGATGTGCCTGTTATCTCCTTTTACACCAATAAACTGGACGCTATTGAGACTTGAAATTTCTGTTTCCTGTTGTTTTAACTATTACAATGCTATATCCCCCCTCGATGCCAAGACGTTTGTACTCATGACATAAATAGGCTAATAGGAACCTGATTATCACAGCTACTTTTCCTTAACTCTATTGCAAAATTATAATACTTAGGACATTATTACAACTTGCCTTTAATGTTTGTAGTAATAAAAGGTAACTTTAATTAAAGTGAGGAATAAAGTGAACTTTAAATATTTTTATTATTACAACACAATTTTTTAATATACAAAAACCGTAGCATACTTTTAGCCGTTAATAATATTTTTCATATGAAAAATGACATTGAATTTATTTTTTATTAATATTTTAAAAAAAAAATTTAAAAAATTTAAAAAAAAAATTAGAAAAGCTTACGTTAAAAGTTAAAGGTAATGTGATCTTCCTGTTAGCCTATCGGACACTTTTTGCTATAGTTGACTTGTAATAACGAAAAACACATTATCTGTACGATAACTTCTTAACTTTAGTTATTGGCAAGTTATAATAATGGGCCTTAGTGTAATTGAAACAAATAAAATTTTGATAAATAATAAATCAAATTTTGTATGGAAATTTTGTTTTATAAACCATTTATTAAATAAAATGTTGTTTATTAATAAGGGGGTAAAAATGTATGGCTTTTTGAAAATTAAATGATGTGTAATCAAAACATCGATGTATCGTTCACAATACCGATGTTTTTTAACACCGATGTTTATCATGGAAACATCGATACTTTAAAACATCGATGTTTTAAAGAGCGATGTTGCATCAAGGCACATCGGTGCTGGACGATATGGGTCTTAGTCCCACTATGACAAATTGGCTTTATATAAGTGTAATTAGACCAATTCTAGCTTATGCTTCAATAATCTGGTGGACTGCTTTGGACAAAAAGTGTAATATCAAACTACTACATGGAGTTCAGCGTACATGAACAATATATATGGCAGCGCTTACAGCCGAACGGCTCTTTACTTTAGCCGAAATGGCCAAAAGCGGTTATAGGACACGTCATCGATGTATTCTGGACACATTGGAATGTTATACACAATCATCGGACGTGCCTGAAAGCATACCAGACACTGAATATGTTGGAAACTTTGAAACGGTGATCCCAGATAGAATGTCTTGGTCAAGCGGAAAACTAGAGCAAATACCAGTAGGAATACGTTGTTACACGGATGGCTCTAAATTGGGGGATAAAGTGGGCCTGGGGTTCTATATTGAAAACCCAGAAACATGAATATACCACCGTTTACCTAATCATAACACAAGCTTCCAGGCAAAAGTCCGAGAAATAACGGAACGTCCTAACAAAAAAGAAGCGAACTACTTCCAAAAGAATAGCATTTATCGCCACTTCAAAAGTAGCAATTAGTGAATTTTTTTTAACTTCTGTGGAAGTGATGTTTAATGACTTCCGTAGAAGCGAAAATAATTATATTTTTCAATGCTGAAGATATTTTTTTGTTCTTACATTTTTGTGAGATTAGAAATTTTATTTTTGTGCTTCTGTTTTATTTAAGTCAAATTAGTTGTATTCCATAATAATACAATTTCAGTTCCGAATAACTTCCAAAAAAAAGAGCATAAAAATTACTTCTTAAGAATGACTTCAGAAGTTGTGAATGTGGAATCAAATAAAAAGGACATCTCTCCTATGACAAACCTGTGTTAAAATAATCACTTCTTCAGGTCTTTTTCAGTACTTCCATGGAGTAAATTCTACTTCTTTTTCGCTTCTTTGGAAGTTTTTTTATTGCTGGGGTGTGAATTGGATTAGAATAAATATGGCGGCCACAGCCCTTAAATATTTATTGACAGTCAGAAGGCAATTAGGGCGATATCAGGTGATAGAATTAAATCTAAGGCCGTATTGGATTGTAAAAAAGCTTTAACTGAATACTCTGCAAGAGGTAAGGTTTACATCATTTGGGTACCAGGCCACTCGGGATTAGTCGGCAACGAAAGGACGAATGTAATAGCGTTAAAGAGGGGAGCTCGTAAAACCATTCGACGCAACAAAATCTGAATTGCAAAAATGGGTGAAAACAAGACGAGAAATCTCCTCAAAATGAGCAAATCTGAAGTTAGTATGATAGTACGTATTCTGAGAGGACACAAAGAATTACGAGCACATCTATACAATATTGGCCGCGTGGATTTAGATGAATGTAGAGCATGTTGAGAGGACAGTGAAACTTTGGAGCACTTTCTTTCAGGCATTCGTCGAAGTTAGATACAAGTATCTTGGAAGTGATGTTATTCCGGAAATAACATTTCTGACTAACAGTGATTGGAAAATTCATAGAAATTGCGTACAGAAAACTGAGTTTCTGAACATTGAAAAATAATACACTCCCGCTCACTTAAATAGGTTCACTGTTTTGTTTACATTCAAATTAATTTTTTGCAAATAATAATGGACTAATTGGTTATATTAAAATTTTAATTAATACCATGATGTCTTATATATCACTATATAGACAAACATTAGTGCAATACTTAATAACCGATTTTTAATAATTTTTTTTCTAAAATAGTACGATTTTGAACAATATTTTTTTGTCTCATTTAAATAGGTTCGTCATCTTTAATTGACAAAAACAACAACAAATTGCATTTTTCATTAAACTTTTTTATTTTTATAAAAATTTTTACAAGGTTTTAGAAAAGATTTACTAAGGAACATATCCGCCGTTACTTGATATAACTCCGAAAATGCGAGGTGAAAAAGAGTTATAAAGATTCTTAAGTAATGGCAAGGAAATTTCGGTCCAAGCCTTTTTAGTTCCTTCAATTTAGGCTTCTTTTGTGTCATACTGTCTGCCCGACCTATACACATTACGAAAAAGAATATCCGAAACCTTTTCAATAATAAATAAATGAGAAGATTATGGAGGCCACTCCGAAATTTTTACATTCTGGCTTCGAATCCACCCTTTTACAGCCCTGGCGGTATGGATCGGGGCATTATATTTTTGAAATATCCACAGCAATTGTTCAAAGTTATCCGAAAATGTGAAAAAAGCTGTTTCCAGTATGGCATTACAATTCTTACTAGATGAAAGAAATTTAAGCTCACATGTTTCATAATACGAAATTGCCCCCCACTACATCCCACATCCTCAACAGCTATGCAAACGACTTAGGTAGAGCTCTTCCTTTCAAAAATCATAAAAATAATGATTATATCGATCTGGACCTTCTAAATTAAAAATTTTTTCATCCGAAAAAACAAGATGTTGATATAGCTTTTTATAACCATGTGTTCACGTGCAAATTGAAGAGGATTTCTCTTTACGAGTGGCAATTGGAGTGGGTTTAATTAATTTTTTAATATTTCTAAAGCCTTGGCATTCTTATATTTTGTTTTACTTTAGCTAGGCTTGCTGTAATAACCACTTTTTCTCTAATTTTTGCTACAGAATCACTTGACTTAGGGGCAAATTTTATGAAATATCTTCTGTTCGCTTTTGTTTTGACTCTATATGCAGTTCCATTTATATTTTCTTAATATTCAAACTGTTTTATTATAAAATTGCGAATAACATTCTGAATTTGACCAATTTTTTTTTTTTGCAAATTCCTGTGATTTTGGACAGCTTTCAAAAACGCTTGAATTTTGCCATTTTATTCTTTAGTGAATGGCTTACCGCAACCTATCAAGTGAGCCAAAAAAATATAGCTAAAAAACGTAGTATGCACAGTGGGGCAGAATGGAAATTTTTTGGAAATAAATCTGGCATTTCTAAACGGCTGATCCGATCGGGATAAAATTTGGCGTGAGCGTAGCCAAGGAGTATTCGAGTTTAAGTTTTGAAGATGAACCCTGCAGATGCCCCAGGGACGGCGCTGTGGCGGCTCAAAGTAGGGTACCTACGACATGTAAAATTTTTAAACTCGTGCCATTTTTTTGTTTTTCACCCAAATACAAAGATTTTTATATTTTGTGAAAGCGCTCGACGAGATCTTGAAAAAACATGCTTGGACATACTACTTATCTCTTATAATATCCGAGTTATAGGCATTTAAAAATTTAGTGATACAAAATTTACCATACCTTGGTCCGCCTTTTTTTGAATACCGGGCGTAATTTTGGACCAAATGGACTCAATTTTTCAATGATCAATATCGTTTACAGATCCAAAAATATACGTTTTTTAATTTAAAAATTCAAAAAATTTTAGATTTTTGGCGTTTTTTTGCCAAAAATGTGTCTTAACTCTTTTATTAATAAAATAAAATTTTTATTAAGAACATATAACAATTTTATAGTTTTCTAAAAGGTATCTTTACGCAGAACGCTTTGGCGTAAAAAACTTGTCCTATTTTTTGAAAATGTTGCCACTGCGTCCTTCCGAATATGACCTATTTTTTATCAAAACTTCAACTTTGGGCGACATGTTCTAAAATCCCAAAGCTGGGATCAGAAAACTGAAAGCAGTTTTGGAAACCTCAATATGTTTTCTATTTACTCCAAAAGTATTTTCCCAGCCCTGAAAGAAATGTGGACCCTATAGGCAAAAAAGTACAAAATCCCATTTTTGGGATTTTTATTCCTATTTTTGGGAATTGCGGGATGCCCTTTGACCTTTTCAATTTTTTTTTTTTTGCATATTCTTATTTGAAATGACAAATTTAACAAGCGTTGAAAATTTCATTGAGTTTTGTTCATAAATAAAGATTTTGTCATATATTACATATTTGTTTAATTTCTAAAACTATGATTTATATCAAAATTTTAATAGGATCGCAGATAGCTACAACAATTTAGTCCATATTTATCCCTTAATATCATTTTTTAGTTAGATATGGAAATTCTCGACCCTTTACAAAAAATTTCAAGCCAATATCTCAATTACATTCAAAAATATGTTCATTTAAACCTGTGTCCTTTAATTTCATCTTTTTCATATTTTAGTATTAAGTATGACAGCACATATTTAAATCTTATATTTACCTATTTTCTATTTGTTTGCTTATCCTTATAATTGAAAGGTCCTATTATGCTTAAATTTTCAAAAATTTATAACTATTTTTTACCTAAATTTGTTCGACAGATCATTTCGTTCTGTTTCGTTTATGATCATGTAGGTAAAAATATACAGGTAATGATAATTTCGATTCATTCACTAATAAGAAATATCAATGACTGAATTACAGGTTATAGTAATATAGTCCTAAATGTTAATAGGTAGACAATTCGTAATTTTTTACTTTGGAATACCTGTATCGGAAATGACAAGAATTGGTATATAAGTAAACTTCTCAGATTTTAAGTACCATATTTAATAAATCTACAATGAAGATTACATTAAAGTACGAAGAGTTGTGTTCCGTTTTATGGAGTATATCTTCAAAAGGGCCAGAAAGAATTGAAGACATTTCAAATTATATAAAAACTACATATAGTAGAAAAGTAGACAAAACAGGCATATCAAAAATTGAAAACTTTTTAAAACTTTTTGATGTAAAAAGTAAGTCTGTGGATGGAAATCAAAAGAAATTTCGATTAAAATTTTGTAGTTGGATGGAAACTACTACGGAAATCTCAACTTACAACACATCAACAGGAGCGCCTTGCAAGTCATACGAAGACTTATGTTCAAGGTAAAAAAAAAAAGAGGGTCACACAAAAACTTTTTTCAATCTCAAATGAGGAAATTGCTGATACATTTAACGAAATGCTGAAAAAGGAAAACCAACATATGGATGTCGTACATATTGCAACTATTCTTCCTAATGCATCACCAAAACGACTTAAGCGAATTGTGGAAAGTATACCAACTCCAACATCATAATCAAATTTTACTGAAGAGGAAGCAATAGCGCTTATGTTGGAACTGGGTCTCAGTCGAAATAAGTACCAAATATTAAGGAAAGCTCTGCATGAAAAAGGACACAATATATTACCATCATACAAGGCGATCCAGGAAAAAAAAAAAACAAACTATCCTACTAAATCAACAAAAAATAATGAAGAATTGAACGAACTGAGAGCTGCGGAAAAAAGCAGAATCCAAGAAGAATTTAAAGTTCAGATGCGATTAAACATCGACAAACCACTTTCAAGTTGCGGTAGTACAAATGACGGTAATACGTCGAGAAGGTTTTTTCGTGATTTTGAAATTACTTCAAAAATAACTGGAATCGACAAGGAGTTGCTTCGAAGAGTTAAAACTATTTTAATGGCACTGAATAGTAAACATAAAATTAATGAAAATCGATTTGGGGAATACACGTCTGAAATTTCTAAATTACTTGTATCTCTGTATCCATGGAGGGAACTAACACCAACAGTACACAAAGTATTGTGTCATGGTCAAATAATAATTGAATCGAATATTCTTCCACTTGGAGAGTTAACAGAAGAAGCCCAGGAAGCGAGGAATCGAGATTTTAAGCATGTTCAACTATTCAGCTCAAGAAAATGCTCCAGGCAATCACAGAATGAAGATATTTTTAATAGTTTACTTCTATCTTCTGATCCTGTTCTTTCAACTATGCGAAAAAGATGGATTTGTTATGAAACTCCATCATCTCAAAACAAGGAAGATTTAAAGGACTTATATTACCTTCTGGATATGTATACCGATATGACAGATTATTTTATAGAAAATAAGTAGTGTTAGGAATTAACTATATAAGTAGGTTGTAAGAATTAATTGTATTATGTTTAAGATAAACAGTTCAAATAAAAAAAGCTATTATACTAACTGATGATATTGTATTAAATTGTGTTTTATATTTCGGTGGGCGGGAAAGGTAATTTGTGTGGGGTGATTTAGGTGTTGTTGTGCGTGGCTCATAATAAAATTATAATTTTTTTTATTTTATATACAATATTATAATAAAATAATTAACTAAATAATTTTTAAAAATTGTCCAAATATTTTATTCAACACCAAATGTATGTTCTGTCATACTTAATACTAAAATATGAAAAAGATGAAATTAAAGGACACAGGTTTAAATGAACATATTTTTGAATGTAATTGAGATATTAGCTTGAAATTTTTTGTAAAGGGTCGAGAATTTCCATATCTAACTAAAAAATGATATTAAGGGATAAATATGGACTAAATTGTTGTAGCTATCTGCGATCCTATTAAAATTTTGATATAAATCATAGTTTTAGAAATTAAACAAATATGTAATATATGACAAAATCTTTATTTATGAACAAAACTCAATGAAATTTTCAACGCTTGTTAAATTTGTCATTTCAAATAAGAATATGCAAAAAAAAAAAATTGAAAAGGTCAAAGGGCATCCCGCAATTCCCAAAAATAGGAATGAAAATCCCAAAAATGGGATTTTTTACTTTTTTGCCCATAGGATCCACATTTCTTTCAGGGCTGGGAAAATACTTCTGGAGTAAATAGAAAACATATTGAGGTTTCCGAAACTGCTTTCAGTTTTCTGATCCCAGCTTTGGGATTTTAGAACATGTCGCCCAAAGTTGAAGTTTTGATAAAAAATAGGTCATATTCGGAAGGACGCAGTGGCAACATTTTCAAAAAATAGGACAAGTTTTTTACACCAAAGCGTTCTGCGTAAAGATACCTTTTAGAAAACTATAAAATTGTTATATGTTCTTAATAAAAATTTTATTTTATTAATAAAAGAGTTAAGACACATTTTTGGCAAAAAAACGCCAAAAATCTAAAATTTTTTGAATTTTTAAATTAAAAAACGTATATTTTTGGATCTGTAAACAATATTGATCTGAAATTTTTTGTATATTATTGGAAATTTTGTTGTCTAACTAACCAAGGACCAAGGTATGGTAAATTTTGTATCACTAAATTTTTAAATGCCTATAACTCGGATATTATAAGAGATAAGTAGTATGTCCAAGCATGTTTTTTCAAGATCTCGTCGAGCGCTTTCACAAAATATAAAAATCTTTGTATTTGGGTGAAAAACAAAAAAATGGCACGAGTTTAAAAATTTTACATGTCGTAGGTACCCTACTTTGAGCCGCCACAGCGCCGTCCCTGGGGCATCTGCAGGGTTCATCTTCAAAACTTAAACTCGAATACTCCTTGGCTACGCTCACGCCAAATTTTATCCCGATCGGATCAGCCGTTTAGAAATGCCAGATTTATTTCCAAAAAAATTCCATTCTGCCCCACTGTGGTATGTTAGAAAAAAAATTATTAAAAAATTATTGCGCTAATTTTTGTCTCACTAGTGCTATCTAAGACATCATGTTATTATTTAAAATTATAATATTACTAATTAGTCCATTATTTTTTGCAAAAAATTAATTTGAATGTAAACAAAACTGTGAACCTATTTAAGTGAGCGGGAGTGTATACTCAGTGAACAAGCGCAACAGGAGCGCACAACAGGCCCGACAGTGGACTAGGTGTATTTCTGAGTCGATTAAGCTATGTCCGTCCGTCTGGCTGACTCTCCATGTAAACCTAGATAATTGGATGAAATTATGCACACGCGCTTTTTTGGCCTATTGAAAATGATTAAATGGGCTCATAATTATGTTAAATATACCTGTATATCGATAAAAAGCGGCACAACTAAGTTTTATACAAGCCTTGCCAAATTTCATAAAGATCGGACCTTATTTGACCCTAGCTCCCATACAAAGTCCCCTTCAGAAAATGACTTGAATGTCCAGAATTAACTTATAAACACAAATATCACGATGAAATTCAACACAAATAAATATTATATAAATACAAATATATTCACAAAATTTTATCCGGCTTGGTCCATATTTGCCCCCATATAAAGCCTCTTTCAGAAAATAGGTTTTTCACCCATAAATTGCTTAAATGTATCGGAATGTATTGGAATGGTTTATTTATATGGTTGGTTACGTCCGACTATACTTTCTTACTTGTTTTAAATTAGCACTGAGAAACATAAAGTTGAGCCATTATAGTAACTATTTAGTTCATGTCTCAAAAATTGAACTCAAAATTGTTTATGAGATGTTGATGATATTATGTGTGTGAGTGTGTGTGGTGTTTATTCTCCAAAGATATTATTGAATATATACTTATTACATTTCTGTATTCTGTATTTTTAAGCCAGTAATGATCGTTCAAGTAATTTTTTGAAGGGCACCTTATATAGGGAGTAACTTATGAAACTTATGTGTGTCGAATTTCATCACTATACTCGTATTTTTAAGTCAGTAATGAGCGTTAAAGTCATATTCTGAAGGGGACCTTATATGGGGGGTACGGTCAATTATGGACCAATCAATATAAATAATTTTGGATCATATGGAACTTATTTATGTCGAATTTCATCGCTATACTCGTACTTTTGAAACAGATATGCCCATTAAAGCGGTCCACTTGTATGGGGGCTATCCGAAAACGTGGACCGATGTTGCCCATTTTCAATACCAAACAAACCTTACCTATAGAGAATATTTGTGGAAAATTTCAATCCTCTATCTCGTTCCTTTCGGACTCTATCGTGCTTTCAACAGGCAGACAGACAGATGGACGGACATACATGGATCGTCTTAGAATTTAATAAGGACCCAGAATATACATATATACTTTTGTGGGTCTATGGCCAATATTTCGATGTGTTACAAACGGAATGACAAATTCAATATACCCCTCATCTTTTTTGATGGTGGGTATAAAAAATAATGTTGTTAAAACTGCTTAGTATTAACACAACTTAATGAAACACCCTTTAATATAATAACGGTCATTTTTTATGTAATTACTCCCTTTGCTTTTGTATTGTCTTCTTTCATTTGCTAACTAGCATTGAAATATTATGTTCATGATCACTCTAGTTTCGCTTGTTGATCAAGTGTTACCTTTTTTTCTTCAACAAAAAAATAGATTAATAAAATCGAAAGCAAAGTAAATAATTAAAACTATGAACAATTGTTAACACATAAAAATACCTAAGATCAAAACATTGTAAAAACAATTATAACAAAAAACTAACAAATTTATAATATACAAAAATTGAACTAAACAAAACTAAAGTTAATTTAATAAATCAAATAAATTTAAAAACATAAAACAACAAAAACAAAGGTGGTTTATTTAAAACAGAAACTAAATGAACCAGCCGACCTAACTCCAACAACAAACAAATACTAGTAGAAATTTTTTCACACATTACTGGGTTGCTATCTTCCCGACAAAGAGTTTAAGAACAAAATATAAATAATGTTGTTATATCATTCTGAGAACGTATTATACTTAATATTTAATGGGAATACAATATTTTAGAAAGCGAAACAAGCCAAGATGTAATAAAATTCCAAACCCTGTAGTAATGTTGGAAAATTAAGACTGTTCTCTGTGCATGACATTGACATTTAGAATATTTTCTGATGCTAAGGTAATAATAAATATAAATTGATCAATGCTAAAAAACTCTCCTAAATATCCAGAGGTCAATACATTCAATATTTACAAGAGTATTTGAAGTTACAAGTCCACAGGATGCATCCGTGGTCAGTTATCCCTTTTAGGAGATTAGTGGGCAAATATATCGAAATAGTTATCCATAAAAAGTTCATATTTAATATCGAACAGACTAACACAAATTATATAATCAAAAAAAGATCATTTCAGAAAGTAATTTATGGTTTTATTAAACATTTAAAACTATTGTTGTAGACTTTTGTGAAATTTAAAACATGAAAAAATTAGATTTTTCTTTTAAAAATATTTTATTTATTGGAATTGAAAAACGAGTTCTTATCAAAATATAACATTTACAATAATGTAAATGATTTTGTTATTTTCCTTTAATACACAGAAAAATATCTAAAATTAAAATCATTTGTAAACTTTAGTATTTCGTTTTTATGTTCGCTACCGTACTTGCGTTTCTATTGTCAATTGTATCCAACTGGAACTTAAACACATTAAATGGTGTAGTGGCATCAAAACAGAAAATTATTCATCTTTGTTTTTATGCCGGAAACCGTTTTATCAATGTTTGTTTATTTGTAATAAATTCAGACATTTCAAGAATTTTTCAATCGTAGCTCTAGAAGTTGTCTGAAATTTTGGCATATAAGGTTGACTTCATAACTAATTTAAAAATGGCAGTGTAGGAATAAAATATAACATGATCGACTTATATATCAAGCAAAATCTCTCTACAAAATTGTATAATGATAGGTTCATAAATGACCCAACCCCCATATATAAGGTCCCATTCAGGAAATGATGTCAACACTCATATCTTGCATAAAAATGCTAGTATAACGATAAAATTTAACATAATCATGTTTCAAATTAACCAAAAACTATCAACCAAATTCTATGAGGAAATTCTTTGAGGAAGATTACTTAAATGCCATTATAGCACTGAAATATGACAAAATTTAGTTTTATATCAACCGAAATCTCTCTAATAAGCTCTATGAGCAGTGTGACCAGGTCTCAAAAAACTAAACAAAACTAAAGTTAATTTAATAAATCAAATAAATTTAAAAACATAAAACAACAAAAACAAAGGTGGTTTATTTAAAACAGAAACTAAATGAACCAGCCGACCTAACTCCAACAACAAACAAATACTAGTAGAAATTTTTTCACACATTACTGGGTTGCTATCTTCCCGACAAAGAGTTTAAGAACAAAATATAAATAATGTTGTTATATCATTCTGAGAACGTATTATACTTAATATTTAATGGGAATACAATATTTTAGAAAGCGAAACAAGCCAAGATGTAATAAAATTCCAAACCCTGTAGTAATGTTGGAAAATTAAGACTGTTCTCTGTGCATGACATTGACATTTAGAATATTTTCTGATGCTAAGGTAATAATAAATATAAATTGATCAATGCTAAAAAACTCTCCTAAATATCCAGAGGTCAATACATTCAATATTTACAAGAGTATTTGAAGTTACAAGTCCACAGGATGCATCCGTGGTCAGTTATCCCTTTTAGGAGATTAGTGGGCAAATATATCGAAATAGTTATCCATAAAAAGTTCATATTTAATATCGAACAGACTAACACAAATTATATAATCAAAAAAAGATCATTTCAGAAAGTAATTTATGGTTTTATTAAACATTTAAAACTATTGTTGTAGACTTTTGTGAAATTTAAAACATGAAAAAATTAGATTTTTCTTTTAAAAATATTTTATTTATTGGAATTGAAAAACGAGTTCTTATCAAAATATAACATTTACAATAATGTAAATGATTTTGTTATTTTCCTTTAATACACAGAAAAATATCTAAAATTAAAATCATTTGTAAACTTTAGTATTTCGTTTTTATGTTCGCTACCGTACTTGCGTTTCTATTGTCAATTGTATCCAACTGGAACTTAAACACATTAAATGGTGTAGTGGCATCAAAACAGAAAATTATTCATCTTTGTTTTTATGCCGGAAACCGTTTTATCAATGTTTGTTTATTTGTAATAAATTCAGACATTTCAAGAATTTTTCAATCGTAGCTCTAGAAGTTGTCTGAAATTTTGGCATATAAGGTTGACTTCATAACTAATTTAAAAATGGCAGTGTAGGAATAAAATATAACATGATCGACTTATATATCAAGCAAAATCTCTCTACAAAATTGTATAATGATAGGTTCATAAATGACCCAACCCCCATATATAAGGTCCCATTCAGGAAATGATGTCAACACTCATATCTTGCATAAAAATGCTAGTATAACGATAAAATTTAACATAATCATGTTTCAAATTAACCAAAAACTATCAACCAAATTCTATGAGGAAATTCTTTGAGGAAGATTACTTAAATGCCATTATAGCACTGAAATATGACAAAATTTAGTTTTATATCAACCGAAATCTCTCTAATAAGCTCTATGAGCAGTGTGACCAGGTCTCAAAAAATGTTGCGGCTAAATCCCATTCAAAATAATGCTAGAAAAAATACTAAATTGATTTTAAAATGCCAAAAAAAATGCTAAAATTTTTTAAGTGTTTTTATGAACAATTCATATTAATTTGTAACTGAAATTCATTGTAATTTATATCAAGTAAGAAAGCATATTCTGCCGTGGTTGACCATATGAGTATAAAATTTGATTTATTTTTCGTAATAAAGCATTTATGTTGAATTCAACCTTGGTTCCGATATATTTAAACTAATTTTCTGAGAAAGGCTTTATACATTTGTATATGTATGGGGGCTAGGTAAAATAAAGGACGGACTTTAACCATTTTTCAAAGGTTTTGTCATTGGATCAAAAAGCATACGTGCTTATTGTTTTGAAAATTTCAACCTCTACCAGACGGTCAGACTTACATGGCTTAATCGATTCAGAAAATGATTCTTAACCGATTAGTATACCCAAACGTAGTATAGTGGAGTAGGGTAAAAAATTAAGTTCCGTGGTATTAAGATAAACAGAAATGCTAAAAATTATTTCAAAATTTTTGTAAATTTAGCAATATGTAATGTCTCTAACTTTAAAATATTTCTGAATGCAAAAATTACATTAAAACTCTATTAATTACACTAGTTGCTCATGGTATAAAACCTATATGTGTTTTCGGAAGGAAAAGTATAATATTTCTAGTTTTACTTTTTTTATATAAACAATTTTATTTGTCTTCCTCAAAACACTTTAAAAATGGTTTCATGTCAAATATTGAAAATTCCGTTGAAATAATTTTAAATCTCGGTGAATAGATGTCAGGTTTATAACTCATACTTCCAAGATTTTTTCGGAAAAATATATATGAGAATGTATGAAATGAATTGAGAGATATATTCAAATCCGTAAGTTTGTAATTCTGGAATAAATTGTCAATAATATTTTCGAAATTTATGTATTTTTTTTAATTAAAAAAAAAACGTGAGAACAAAATTACTAACAATTTGGTAAAAATAAAAAGAACAGAAAGTAGGATGAGAAAGTCTTAATTATATATTATTGATTTTTTTTCAATAAAAAACCTCTTTATTTCGTATAGGAAAAAAATTTGTTAATTAACCGTCATACATAGCCTTTTCCAAAATTATATGTTTCATTCCATGAGCAAACAAAAAGTATTAGTTTGTAAAATAGCGTACTGAACGTATTTGTAAAAAATATATGAAATCTCTTGAATTATTTCTATCACCTCGAATTTAAAAAAGCATTGGGTTCCAGAAAAATATTTTAGAATACAACATTTTAAAGTATTCACTTGTATTGGCGTAATTTTATGTTATTTATCTTCATGAATCTTTTTGCATTATTTTGAATTACAGTGTAAATTATTACATTTCTCATATTTCTTGTTGCTTGTGTTTGGGTAGACATTTAATTCTGATTTTTTCCGGTTAAACCTATTTCTAATATAAATCTTTTTTGCAAAAATTTGTCTTTTTTTGTTTATATACTATAAATGCAAAAAAAAGCTAAAAATGCTAAAAATATTTTATAAAAATGCTAAATAAAATGCCAAATGCTAAATTAAAATTTTACAGCTAAATCAAAATAAAAAATGCTAAATCTAGCTGCAAAAATGCCAAAATGGTCACACTGTCTATGAGGAATGGGACATGATTGACCCTGCCCTCCATATAAGGTCTCCTTCTAAAAATTATTTTAAAGTTCTTTACGGACTTAATAATTTTTATATATATATAACAAGTAAGAGTGCTATATTCGGCTGTGCCGAATCTTATATACCCTTCACCACAGTGTATTTAAAAAAATTAAATTCTATAAAATTTTAATTTATTTCATTTTCCCGTTTATATCATTATTATGGCAATAGCAAAACGAACAACAACAACGCTAAACGAAATAAACACACACAAAAACAAAATACACAAGGCAGTAAAACCAACAGCCATCCAAACATACGAAACGAAATACACAAAAAAACAAAAACAAAATACACAACGCAATGAAACCAACAGACATCCAAACATACGAAACTGAATACACCAAGAAACAAAAACAATATACACAAGGCAATGAAACATACGAAACGAAAAACTCATAAAAAAGCAAAAACAAAATACTCAACGCAATCAAACCAACAGACATCCAAACGAACGAACAAAAACAATATACACAAGGCAATGAAACACACAGCCATCCAAACATATGAAACGAATACTTAATGAATAAGCAGTGTTTTTGTTGTTGCTTATATCAAAGCATGAAAAAAATAGTCTTTTTTATGAAATTTTCAGAGGTTGTCTCGGATTTTTGCTCATATCTCCGGTATTTATGGGCCGATTTTGCTGATTTTAAATAGCGATCTTCTCGAAAGCATGTCTAACAGAATTATTGAAGATTCGGATCTCGCCGATATCTGGGGTCCTCTAAAAACTGATTTCAACAAACACACAGACGGACATAGCTTAATCAACTCCGCTACCTATAAGGATCCAGAATATATATACTTTATGGGTAAATTATAGAAATTACAAACGGAATGACAAACTTATATATACCCTTCTCACGAAGGTGAAGGGTATAAAAATGAATGTGTGTTTGTTTGTATGTTTGAACGTTATATGTAGTCTACTAAAAGGCTGAACCGATATTTTCAAAATTTTCGCAGCGTATTCCTGTATGGCTACTAGGCTACTTTTTATTTTGAAATTTCAAGTGGTCGAGGAGCCACGCCCATATTAAAAAAATATAAAATCCGTGTATTTGAGATAATATAGCATAGAGTCCTCAAATTTTGTCGGAGCCACTTTATTGTCAATATGATTATTTAGGACAAAAAGTGGGAGGACTAGCATTAGGGGCGTGGCGCCTCCCATATAAATTAAATACACAAAATCGTTTATCTTGGAAACTATTACAGTTAGAATCTTAATATTTTGCAAGAATAACTTTAACATCCATGTAAACATTTTTGGTAATAAATTAGCGGATTACCCATGAGGGGAGCGGCACCTCCCATATTAATTAAATACAAAAATTCGATCAGCTGGGAAACTAATGGAACTAAATTCTTCAAATTTTGCAAATTTTGCAAAAATTTAAATATTCATCTGAACATTTTGGAGGAACAAGAGCGGACTTACATCTGGGGAGCTTGGTGCCCCCATATTAATAAAATAGAAAAATTCGTATATCTGAGAAACTATTAGAGCTAGTATCTTCAAATTTTACTTGCAGAACTTCGACATTCATCTGAACATTTAGAGTATAACGGGCGGACTATCAATTAGGGACTTGGCATCTCCCATATGAATTAGAACTAGATTCTTCAAATTTTACAGAAATTACTATAATATTTTTCTGAACATTTTGGAGGAAGAGAAGAATACAAAATTTCGTATATCTTGAAAACTGTTAGATTATTAAAATTTTTATAGATAGATAGAAATTGGCGAACTTGAAATAATTTGCTTGGCATCTCTCATATGTAACATATTGTAAATCTGGAAAACTATTGTAGTTAGAATCTTCAAAACCGTTAAGTTGGTTTTTTATTTATATTACTTTTAGGGTAGCAAAGCACACTGGGTATGGCTAGTTCCATAATAAAACAAGTTTTTCGAGAAAGAAACTATGTATATTATGAGGATCGCTCCGCCAATATTCAAATGTTGAGCATCATGATAGAATTAAAAATAAATTACTTCTTTTAATTATGGAGACCTTGGTCCATAATTGAACCAATCCAACATTGAAGGCCCTATTCCGAAAATCACCCTAACGTTCATTAGATTAATTGTCAAAGTCCATATATAGACCAACTTCCCAAATTGACTTTTTTCATAATATATAATTTGATGACGAGTATATAAGATAATATAAAACTTTTTCGTCTTAATTATTTTAATTATATTGAAATTACCGCTAAAATATCTTTTTAATTACACTACCATTACCGCTATGAAAATATTCCAAAATACCGACAACGCTAAAATGCCAATACCGAAATGTGTCAAAATACCGATACCGCTACCTTATTACCGTTTCGAAACTGTTGCCAACCTTGGTATTTTGTAAGAAAAACACTAATTATGTCTGTTTTTCGCCTTTTTTACCCCTTCTGGTCCTTCTTGTGTAAAATAATATAGCCTCTTGACGGTCCAGCCGTTTTGGCGTGATTGACGTACATACAAATAAATAAATAAACTTACAAAGATATTTATAATATATGTATGTATATTAATATACCGGGACCAAGGCCGGATTAAGGGGCTGCATGACCAAAATTGCCTCTACCTATAACATAACTGGAAACCACCGGCAGATACATTGAAGTTGGTGGCTCCATAAGTTCAACGATATTTTATTTTGAGAGGGCCTCGAGGCTATTGGAACAAATACGAATTTTGATGCTAAAGAAGGATATTTAACTTTATAAATTTAATTATTTAAGAAAAATAAAAATTTAATACACGAATTAATATCATAAGGTAATTAAAAAATTTGGTAGATTCAAAATTTTTCAATAAAATTATGAAAATTTAATATTTAATTTTTTTTATAAAATTTTACACTTACCGCTGTTAAAATTTGATAAACTGATTGCAATCACCATTGTAGTTCTCAAGATGTTATTTAGTATTTTATTTAAGTTATACGGTTCACGCAAACACATATTGAATTCATTTATTAACATTCAATGGTTACGTTATAGATGCATATGCACGATTTTGAATTTATGTTCGAGTACATTGTCAAGTTACATTTAATTTTTATATTTATTTGACCAGAAATATGTATATTATATAATGAAGTTTTAGAATCACTTGCTTGTATGTGTCCTTTTGTTATCTATCTATCTATATATCTATATATATAAAAATGAATGTGTGTTTGTATGTTTGTTTGGACTGAAATTTCCACAGTGTCTTCCTGTTTCTCTTTGGAATTTCAAGTAGGCGAAGTGCAACGCCCACATACAAAGTTAGTCTTAAAAGTTGCATATCTCAGAAACTGCAACAGCTAGCGCCCTAAAATTTTTTACGAACAACTTTGACATCCATAATAACATTCGTTTACAAAATGGGCGGAATGGCTATAGTGGGCGTGGCAACTTACATATTAAGAAAATATTAAATCACTATATCTGAGAAAATATAACAGTTAGTCCTCAAATTTTGTCGGAGCCACTTTAGTGTCAATATGGTTATTTAGGAAAAAAAGTGGGCGGACTAGCATTAGGGGGCATGGCACCTCCCATATAAATTAAATTCGTTTATCTTGGAAATTATTAGGGTTAGAATCTTATCTGGGAAATTAATAGAAATAGATTCTTAAAATTTTTCACGTAGAACATTAATATTCATCTAAACATTTTGGGGAAAAAAGGGCGGACTTTCATTAGATTATTCACATTTTTCATAGGTTACATTAAAATCTTAATTAACGTGTGGAAAAATTGGCGAAACTATTATAGTTAGAATCTTCAAAATCGTTATGTGGGTTTTTTATTTATATTGCTTTTAGGGTAGCAAAGCACACTGGGTATAGCTAGTAGAATATAATTATAAATATATATGTATGTAATAACTTTTGATTATATTTTTTAAAAACGCAAAATTTAGGAATTTAAAATTTAAGAAGAGTGTTATTTTTCGTCTATAACTCTTGTAAATTTAAAGCGAATTTCGGAAAACAGGTCTATATATTTTGTTTCTGTTACTTTGATTTACTTATTTATGCTAAATTGTATTGTCTTTCACTTTTTAATTTCACGGTGTCCTGGGAATTCTCGCATAGAACAAATTATAAAAATTTAAGAATATAAACCTTTATTTTTTGCAATCTATATCTATATACATACATACAACTTAGACATCCACAAGAATATTTGGTGACCAAATGGGCGGAATGGCTATCAGTATATCTGAGAAAATATAGCAGTTAGAGTCCACAAATATTGTTGGAGGCACTTTAGTGTCAATATGATTATTTAGGACAAAAAGTGGGCGGACTAGCAGCAAAAGGCGTGTCACCTCCCATAAGAATAAAATACAAAAATTCGTTTATCTTTGAAACTATTCGAGTTATAATCTTCAAATTTTGCACGAAGAACTTTAACTTCCATGTAATAAATTGGCGGACTACCAATGGGGGGAGCAACACCTCCCATATGAATTAAATACAAAAATTCATTTATCTGGGAAACTTATAGAAGTAGATTCTTCAAATTTTGCACGAAGAACTTTAATATTCATCTGAACATTTTGAGGAAAAGGCGGACTTTCATGGGTGGGCTTGGAACCCCCATATGAATTAATTAGAAAAATTCGTAGTTGTGAGAAACTATTAGAGCTAGGATCTTCAAATTTTACATGAAGAATGACATTCATGTGAACATTTAGAGAAAAATGGACGAACTTTCAATGGGGGGATTGGCACCTTCCATATGAATTAAAACGTCTAAATTATTTCAATTTCAAAATTCCCGGGACGAAAATGAAGGCTCCACTTTGATGCACTTCGCAGCTTCTCTAATTCACATAAGTGAATTAGTCAGTTCCATTGTTAGTATGGAGAAAATTTCGTGGACGGTGTCATCCTTCAACCCTATAAATATCCAGGCCAGAAGGCATATTCCCAGCACTACTCCAAAAATTGATCACCACCATCATGCCATGGCTATCTATAATATTTAGGAGCAGCCTTGAAACGGGATACATTCCTAAAGTATGGAGAGAGGTTACAGTGGTATTTATCACCAAAGCAGGAAAAGTGAACAATAGTACCGCCAAAGACTATAGACCGATCAGTCTGTCATCGTTTTTATTGAAAACATTGGAAAGATTGGTCAACATCTATATCATTGAGGTATTCAGAATGGATGGTACCATTCTGAATACCTCAAGCGAAGCCAAATATCTTGGCGTAATTTTAGACTCTAAGCTCACGTGGAAAAGTACGTGCCTTCTACATATGTAAGAAAACATTTGGGAAAAGATGGGGTCGTAAACCATACATTGTGTACTGGATGTACACCGTGGTCATAAGACCTATTTTGACCTATGGAGTTCTTGTTTGGTGGAGAGCGGTGGATATTAAAACTTACCTCTCTATTCTAAACAAGGTACAAAGATTAGCATGTTTTACAACCACCGGCTGTTTGAGCTCCACCACTCAGGCGAGTCTAGAGACGATGCTAAATATAACTCCCCGGTACGGGACGACGTGATCTCAATCTATACTGATGGCTGAAAGAAAAAAGGGTCACGGGATCGGGAATCTTCTCCGAAAAACTAAATCTTCTACTGTCTCTACGACTACCTGCGCGGTCCTTTAGGCCGAGATATATGCCATCTATACAGCCGCGAGAATAATCCGGGAACTAAATCTCAAAAATTCGACTATATATATTTACTTATACAGCCTTGCATGAACTAAGGCTTTTAAATCCAATGTTATTAAGTCGAAATGTGTATGGGTTCCAGGACATGCAAAAGGATATACACACTCCCCTGACCACCCGGAATTCAGGTGGTCAAATACCTGTAGAGTATCGAGACTGCTCTGGCCAACTCTGAAAATGAGCGGACTTTCATTAGGGGTCACAGTGCCACATTTAGCAAATTCTGGTACGACAAAAGTCTAAGTTTAGAAGTATGGACTTCATATTAAGTATAAAAGAACATTTTAATAACATACCGAAGTCCCCGGTTCGTATTCTAAAGAGCCAGATTTTTATTATTAAAAAATAAAGCGAACGTGGAAGTTCTTGCCTAAAATGACCGTGTTAAAATAATGACTTAAAATGCTAATGAAGAAGTAGTGAAAAGAGGTTTTACTAGCACTTTAACTCATTACTCTTCAATGTAAGTTTTTCCTAGGAAGGACACGCTTATTTTTTATTTAGAAAACTAGTTATACCCAGTGTGCTTTGCTACCCTAAAAGTAATATAAATAAAAAACCCACTTAACTATTATGAAGATTCTAACTATAATAATTTTCCGATTTTCAATATGTTACATATGAGAGATGCCAAGCAAATTATTTCAAGTTCGCCAATTTCTATCTATCTATGAAAAATTTTAATAATCTAACAGTTTTGAAAGTCTGCCCGTTATTCTCTAAATGTTCAGTTGGATGTCAAAGTTCTTCAAGTAAAATTTTAAGATTCTAGCTCTAATAGTTTCTCATATATACGAATTTTTCTATTTTATTCATATGGGGGCTTCAAACCCATATGAAAGTCCGCTCTTTCCTCCAAAATGTTCAGAAAAATATTATAGTAATTTGTGTAAAATTTTAAGAATCTAGTTCTATTAGTTTCCCAGATAAACGAAATTTTGTATTTTACATATGAGAGATGCCAAGTCCCCATTGAAAGTCCGTCCGTTATACTCTAAATGTTCAGATGAATGTCAAAGTTCTTCAAGTAAAATTAGAAGATTCTAGCTCTAATATACAGATATACGAATTTTTTATTTTATTTTATATACTCCAAGCCCACCAAATGCAAGTCCGCTCTTGATCCTCCAAAATGTTCAGATGGATGTTAAAGTTATTCGTGCAAAATTTTAAGATTCCAATTGTAATAGTTTCCATGATAAACGATTTTGTGTATTTAATTTATATGGGATGTGCCACGCCCACTAATGCTAGTTCGCCCACTTTTTGTCCTAAATAGTCATATTGGCACTAAAGTGTTTCCGACAAAATTTGAGGACTCTAACTGTTATATTATCTCAAATATACGGAATATATATTTTCTTAATATGGGCGTGGCTCCTCGCCCACTTGAAAATTTCAAAATAAAAGTAGCCTATTACCTATTCCAGACATACAGGATTACGAAAATTTCATGAAAATCGCTTCAGCCTTTTAGTAGTATATAACGTTCAAACATACAAACAAACACACATAAATTTTTATATATATAAATTTATGCATGTAAGTGAAAAAATTCGAGTTAATTTTACGAATTATTTTTAAATGTTTTAAAATTTATACCATAATTTAATTTAATTTTTATGATAACTTTGCTATTATTTTGTTTGTTTATTTAGTAAAACCGTTTAATGTACATAAATGTTTAAAACTTTAATGATAATAGTTGATTATTTTATTTTGAAATATTAAAAATATTTTAGTTATATTTGTTAAGATAAATGCTGAATTTAGTAAACCTTTGCTTTAAACTGTGATCAAAAGAGAATTTTCAAATCACGTATGTAAATCAAACCCCGCAGATAGAGTGGGCGTGGTAATGATATTACCGCTCACAATTTTTGTGGGGTTATAACTAAGTTTGTGTCAAGTATGTGCATTCGATTTAAGATAATATCTTAAAAGATATTTAACCTATAAAGTCTGAAAATGTCCCTTTTAGGCGATTGTAACTATAAAATTATCGAGATTGCAAAAACTAGCTTTTAAAATACATACTACAGATATTAGCGAATGCACCTTATATAGTCCAACGACCACATCGGACCAATTTCAAAAGATGCGTTCCATTAAAAATTAAATTTTTGTTTACTTTAAGGATATATTAGTAGTGTCATAAAAATATAAGAAAACAAGTAAAAATTCTATATTCGACTTTGCCGAATCTTATACACCCTTCACCATAGTATGTTATTAAGCAATAGCAAAACAAAAGAAACAACAACAAAGCTAAACGAAATAAAACACACAAAAAAACAAAAACAAAATACACAACTCAATGAAACCAACAGCCATCCAAACATACGAAACAAAATACACAGCGCAATGAAACCCACAGACATCCAAACATACATATTTTTCCCAACAATTGGTTATTTATGGACGGATTTTGCTGATTTTAAATAGGAAACTTCTCGAAAGCATGTCTGACAGAAGTATTGAAGATTGGATCCCGAAGATATCTGGGGTCTTCAGAAAATTGATTTCAACAGACAGACAGATGAACAAGGCTTAATCGACCCCGCTATCTATAAGGATTCAGACTATATACATATACTTTATAGGGTCGGAAAATTATATTGTGGAAATTACAAACGGTGATAAACTTATATATACCCTTCTCACAAAGGTGAAGGGCATATAGTAGGGATATAGGCGAAACTGAAGGGGTTGTCAAACTAAATTTGTTATTCTCTTCACACAGACGAGTTCTGAGAGAATAAAACACACTTGAGAGAACTAAATGTACTCACAAAACTTCAAATTTTCTTCGCGAAATTGCGAGGATATTAGCACTTAATAGTTTTTCTTATCACTTAAACTTAATATTTATTATTTTTTGCCACAATTTTAATGTATTTAAAAACCCGAAAATAATTTATATTCTACAAATGAAAAAAAAAATATTTTTTATTCTTTGACATTTCATTTTATTTAAAATTGAAAAAAGAAAAGTTGTAAATTTTCGTATTGAAAATGAAAAAAAGTATTTCAAATACTTTTTTTTCTTTTTCCATTAGTGCAGAAAAAATAACAAAAAGACGTGTTTATAATATGTTTTAAGGTGAAATATCTTCTGAAAAAAATTAATTAACTAATATTTTCATTCACTAGTATATGAACTCCCAGTAATAACATACAAAAAATAACGTAGCAAAAATACTTTTAATTATATAGTACCTTTCGAACAACTGTGTTTATTTTCGTGCTTCTACTAATACATTCTCACCAGTTAGGTTTTTAACAGGGGACTTAGGTCTTTGACAATCCCTTTCGCCTATATGCTACTATATGGTGAAGGGTATAAAAATATCACTTGAAAAAAATATTTTACATACAAATTTTATAATTTTTAATCTTTGTTTAATGCACTTTTATATGTAACTTTCTTTCTTGTAATTTAAGCTTTTTAACAGCTGATAGAAGTGGAAAATAAATGAAAGTTTTTGTTTGATTTTTTCAATAATCTTTGGAAGAAGTTGCCCAGGAAATAACTTGGACTGAATGTAAGACATTCGCCTATTTATAAGTGGTCTGTAGATACCTAACTTTTCATTTATGTATACGACCTCAACTAACATTAATTTTTTTGTAACAGTTCTGCGGTTTGTAAAAAAACTCTTATTTGTTAAAAAAAAAACGTACTTGGTGCCTCCTCCAAATAATCAAAGAACATTTATATTCCTTCTGCTGACCACCTTTTGTTTGGTTTTTCACTTTTTAATTTATTTGGAATAATTTTTGCCTCTATTGTTTTAGTTTCATTTATTTTGTTGTTTACAATTGACAGCCGTATTAATGAGAGAATTACAAACGCAATAACGCACCAAAAAAACAAGTAAGAAAGTATAGTCGGGCGTGGCCAACCATATGATACCCTACATCAGTTATGAATATTAAATGTGATTAATTTTTCATAATAAAGCATTTATCTTCAATATTACCTTGTTCCGATACATTTAAGCAATTTATGGATGAAAAACTAATTTTCTGAAAGAGGCTTTATATGGGGGCTATGGGCAAATATGGACCAAGCCCGATAAAATTTTGTGAATATATTTATATTTACATAATATTTTATTGTGCTGAATTTCATCGCGATATTTGTGTTTATAAGCTAATTTGGGACATTCAAGTAATTTTCTGAAGGGGACTTTGTATGGGAGCTAGGGTCAAATGTGGCCCGATCTTTATGAAATTTGGCAGGATCATCAAGACTTCTATAAAACTTAGTTGTGCCGTATTTTATCGATATATCTGTATATTTAACATAATTATGAGCTCAGAAACCCTTTTCGGGGGGTTCTGTTCTATGGGGGCTAGGTGAAATAATGGACCGATTTTCAACATTGCAACAATTCGTTGTCGCAATCTAAACTTTATGTACATCCGTTGTCTAAAAGTTAAGAAACGAGGTAAGCTCAAAATGTGTTGTAAATAGTGAGCTTATTACGTTTGTTAACATTTAGACAACGGATGTGCATAAAGTTTAGATTTCGACAACGAATTGTTGCAATGTTGACAAAGTTGCCTGGTCTACATTATATGTTATTGTTGTGTGTATGTATACTTGACAACAGATGTTATTGAAAAATTTGGTGTCAATTTGTACCAGGCGTGTATAATTTTGTTCCTCTGTGTAGAAACATTAAATTAAACAGGTATGGCCCGGAGTAAATGATAACCTAAAAAAGCGGATTGTTTGGTACTTAATGTTTTTTTTTGAACATCATGGTGAGTTGTATACAAGATTCGGCTTAGCCAAAAGTATTACTTGCAAATAACAGCAGTTCATTGGTCATGTCATTGAGTGAAAAGTTAGCAATACTAAGAAAGTTAACTTATCTTAAATCCATAACTGAAAAACACAATCATCGGTTAAAGTCCGCCTAAATTTGTTCCGAGTTTAATCTAACAGCAAGTTAAGCCTAGAAACGTAAATTTTATATAGTGACTACATATTACAAAATTAAAACTGTGCTAGTACAACATGGAAAGTAACTGACGTTCCTCCTATTTTAAAAATAATTTGATTCATTATTTTTTAATTGGCACATTCTTTATTTTTAATTGGCGCTTTGCGTGTGCCTCGAGCTTAAAAATTTTGTCAAAAACTGAGATATTTTCGTATATGGATGAGTAATGAATCAAAATTTTTATTGGAACTCGCGGGTAAAATTACTCTACATGCTTTTCGTTGGTCATTTTCACATTTCATACTTTCCGTGCATTTTTAAAAAAAATATGTATTTTAAAATACTTCTACTGCTCAAACAATGCCAAATTTGATGTCAAAAGAACAAGAAGGGTTGTGAAATATTTTATATTGTTTTCTTTTTATATTACACAAGTCAACAAAATCGAACTTTTTGTGTGCCTTTTAAATAAAAATAGCTAATTCCTATGTGTTTCCACCCGCTGAGTTCAAAAATCGTTATTAAAATTTTCGGACATATTGCGATTTTTGTACAGCCGTTAGTTTGTATGTCGTAAGTTTTTAGCATTATTTTGTTTTTGTGTCAAAAAATTTTTTCTACGAAATATTAATTACATATGATGATATAACAATACGATACCGATAGTGAATTGGATAAATGCTATGTCCTTTCTTTTAAAAAACATACCTAGTTGTTGATATTTGTAAGTGCTTATCATGATGTTTGTCAGGATCTTATTGCTTCCAAAGTTTCATATTTGTATATATGTTTTATGTATCATGATGTAAGAAGAACAAATATTGTTAAAAGTTGAAAAAACACATTAACCAAAAATCACGAATTTATTTCAAAATATTTTACCAAATTTTTAACGAATTCCAATTGTTATTTAAAAATGTTGTTATATTAGTTGTGTTTTGTTGCTAACGTTCAAAGGCAATTTCATATAAATTTAAAATTTATAAACGTTAGGAGTTAACGTGTAAAATTATACAAGTTAATTTTAACGTCGATAAAAGTGCTACCAATTCAAAAATAAAAATACAAATATTAATGTGTTTATGTCAAACAATAAAAAAATATTTTAAAATAAAATTTAAATCAAAAAAAATATCAAATAAAAAAACCTTTTTTAAGAAAATATAAATAATTTCAAGATTTAGCAGATTTCTTCTGTGGAGTGATGCCAAGTCAGGTAATGTTCGTTTTGTTGCTAACTTTAAGCGTTAACACTCATTGATAGCAACAAAACACAACTATTGTTGCTGTATTGTAAAAATACAATATATTGTTGCTATATTGTAAAAAGAAATCAAACTCGTTTACCTTAAATTAAAGTTATAAGGATTAAACAAAAAATTTACAACTTTCAACTTCGCTGTAGAACATCCAAGATATCGTCCAATAACTGTCAGCATAATTATTCTCTAATGACTCAGCGGGTGGAAATACATAGGAATCAGCTATTTTTATTTAAAGGGCATTTTCATTGTTGTCTAGTGTTATCAGAATAAAAAGATGACAAAAATATCTTTTAAAATTTGTATCATTTAATATTTATTTCAGTTTTCAATATTATTTTTTCAGATAAAATTTTAAATAGCATTTTTGACATCTTTTAATCCTGACATAATAAAATAATAATAACACAAGATATTTAACAATTCAAGCAGAAGTATTGATAACATTTTTTTAATCATCTGGTTCGTGTCTAATTTTCAGTGTCGGACGGTATAATTTATGTTTCATTTTAAATGAAAACGCAAGAAATAATAATGTAATTGTTTTTATTTTCGAATATCTTTTTCGAAAAAATATCTTTTTTAATTGATTCTTCTGAATTTAAATGACAAATTGAATTTCAATTATTCGTTTCCGAATTTTAAACGGAAATAGGCGGATATGTTTGGGCAAGGGTAAGTATGGGCCCATCCTTATAAATTTTGGTAGAGTTGATTTACGTCAACATTAAATTTATTTATACAGGATTTCATGGTGATGTTTGTGTTTATAATTTAATTTTGACCTTCAAGTCATTATCTCATAGGGACTTTGTAAGGGAGCTAGGGCCAAATGAGGCCCTATCATTACATTTAGACTTATATAAAACTAAGTTTTACTGATTTTTGTATATATACTAGAACATTTAACATAATCCCTATTCGTGGGTGTGGGGTCCAGGCGAAATAATGCCAATGCTAAATATAGTATGGATCTATCTATTATTAACACTATTATTATATAGTTCATGTATTCATTTTAAAAATCTAAAACTTTTTTTGAAAAACTAAATAAATTTTACAATTTTGAAAAAAAAAGGACCTATATTCCTACATACACAGCTAACTTCAAATTTTAGTAAGAAAAATCGACATCTTATATTTTCTCCAAACAGGGCCACCCTAATATACATAGATATGATTTTAATACCGACAAATTTTCAATAATTTCTATTCCTTTAAATTTTATAAAATCTATTGAAATATGTACATATTTTTCATATTTCCTAATAATACAAAAATTAGAAATTAGTATTTTACAAAAGTTCAAAAATATTGTAGATATAATTTTACAGTTTTGTTTGCATATATTTCCGACAAATTATTAAATCGTGCTGCAGTTTTCAATAGTCCCATTTCGCGTACACATAGATTAGTCATTAGTCTAGTTAACTAACAACTCCATTTAGTCAATAGACTGGTGCATAGACTAGTCCACATACTAGCAATATACTACTCTACGGATTAGATAATAGACTAGTCTATAGATTAGTGTATTGTCAAGTTTATAGAATAGTATATATACTAGTCCACACACTAGTTCATAGAGTGACTGTAAACTAGAGAACAGAATAATCTAGAGAAACTTCTCTAATCCAAAGACTAATTCATAGATTAGACTTTAAAACTTTAAAAGTGACTAGATTAATAAGAAGTACTTTAACTACTCAAATTATACTTAAACAACCTTTAAATTTATAAAAAAAAATATAAGCGATTGGTAGAAGTTATTACTGCTTGTCTGAATGTAATCTCTTTCAGGTTTCTTAACAATATGAGAGAATCTAAACAAGAATTGTATATAATATTAACTTTGTGTCAGAAGTACAATTTTAGATTGTGGTTACATATTTCAATACGAAAACAAATTTTAAATGGTAGAAATTGGCGTACCATTGTACTTTTGAATATCGAATTGTACCAAAAAAGTACAATTGTACCAAACTTATGATTTTTCAAAGTTAAAACTAATATATATTTGTACTCTATGGTCGGACCATAATGAAATTAATTGGTAAATGAAAACAACTGCATTTTATATTTTTTCACTTTTGTATCACAGTGTTATTTTTAAATAATGAAGAACATTTATTTGAAGATCTGAATATGCAACAATACTTTAGAAAAATTTTAAAAAATTGCTTTAATTTAACTATCCAGCAAAAACTTACATTGAAAAATGAGTTAAAAATCACAACTTATTCATTAGCATTTTAACTCATTATTATAACATGGTGATGACATTGGAGGCAAGTACTTGCTAAGCTCGCTTACAAATCACAAAATAAATAAGTACTTACAAATAGAGAGTTAAAAAGTTGTTTTGTTTTAAAACAAAAATCGCTTACACAGAACACAACCTTGGACTTCTTGTTTGTTAGTTCGCTGTCTTACAACACCACTGCTTAGTTATTTTATTGTGCGCCAAATAACACTTTTAACACATAAAAACAATTTTCTGTGTGTGTATGTAAAAAAGACAGTTGCGCAATCCAATAAAATGTGCAAAACTCAAAATAAAGTACTTACGTATCTGATTATTATAAGAGTACATAAAAGTAATACAGACGGTATGTAGTAGTCATTTAAAAGCAAGTGGTTATATAAGTACAAGTCATTACCAAGTTTTTGCTGGCTACTTCTAGAATGTGTTCATACAGAAACACCTTTAATACTGGAAATAATTGTATAATTCACAATCGATGTCGTATCGTTGCGTGATTGTATGTCACAAAAATTTTTCAATAACATTTTTTGATTAAAAAAAACAAAAATAAAACAAGTAAGCACATTCGGCTGTTCCGAAACTTATATATCCTTCACCATAGCGTTAAATTTAAAATTTTTTTTATTATACCCACCATCAAAAAAGATGGGGGGTATATTGATTTTGTCATTCCGTTTGTAACACATCGAAATATTGGTCATAGACCCATAAAAGTATATATATTCCGGGTCCTTATTAAATTCTAAGACGATCTAGCCATGTCCGTCCGTCTGTCCGTCTGTCCGTCCGTCTGTCTGTTGAAATCACGATAGGGACCACACGAGAGGAGCTAGACAGTTGAAATTTTGCATAAACATTCTCTATTATTAAGGTTTGTTTGGTATTGAAAATGGGCAATATCGGTCCACTTTTTCGGATAGCCCCCATACAAGTGGACCTCCAAAAAACAGCTTTAACGGGCATAACTGTTTTATAAGTAGGAGTATAGCGATGAAATTCGACATAAAGAAGTTTAATGTGAGCCAAAATCTTTCAACCAAATTTTTTGAGGATCGGCCTATAAATGACCCTACCCCCCATATAAGGTCCCCTTCTGAAAATTACTTTAACACTCATTACTGGTCCCAAAATGCAAGTATAGCGATGAAATTCGGTATAAGTATGTTCCTTACGAACCAAAATCTCTCTACCAATTTTTTTTAGGATCGGCCCATAAATGACCCTACCCCCTATATAAAGTCCCCTTTAGAAAATGACTTTAACACTCATTACTAGCCTAAAAATTCGTGTATAGCGATGAAATTCAGTATAAGTAAGTTTCTTACGAACCAAAACCTTTTAACCAATTTTTTTTAGGATCGGCCCATAAATGACCCTACCCCCCATATAAGGTCCCCTCCTGAAAATGACTTTAACACTCATTACTGGCCCTAAAATGCAAGTATAGTAATGAAATTTGACATAAATAAGTTTCATGTGAACCAAAATTTTTCTACCAAATTTTTTGAAGATCGGTCCATAATTAACCCTACCCCTCATATAAGGTCCCCTTTAGAAAATTACTTTAACACTCATTACTGCTCCAAAAATGCGGGTATAGCGATGAAATTCGGTATAAGTAAGTTTCTTACGAACCAAAATCGCTCTACGAATTTTTTTTAAGATAGGCCCATAAATGACCCTATCCCCATATAAGGTCCCCGCCTGAAAATGACTTTAACGCTCATTACTGGGTAAAAAAAATGAATATAGCAATAAAATTTACACAATTAAGTTCCTCGCGAGCCAAAATCTTTTTAATAACTTTTATGTGGATAGGTCCATAATTGGCCCTACTCCCCCTATTGCGTCCACTTCAGGTATTAGATTAAACGATCATTACTGGCTTAAAAATATGAGTTATGAAATTCGCTCCGAATTCCATGCGGAATGTGTTGCTAATACACAAAAGGTTCCCTTCAGGAAAGAGTTTTGGTTAATAACTACGAGTGTTCCTTATTTAAAATACGAGTATAGCGCTGAAATTTTGCATAAACAAGTCCTATACATAATCTATGTACAAAATTTTATGAGTATCGGTTCATAATTGACGCTCACGGTTTAAGAATTGAAATAAAATATTTGTTTTTTTTTTTTTTAATTAATATTTTGTTAGTTCAAAAGAGCTCGGGCAATAATTGACTTAAGCCATATTCCAAATATCACGCTGATGTTTATAGGGGAGCATTAATATTACGGCATACGGTTTGATGGTGGGTATATGAGATTCGGCACAGCCGAATATAACACTCTTACTTGTTTTTTCTTTAATTTTTCCAAAAAATTCTTACTTCGTTCATAAATGTTTTCCCGTCCCTGTGACAAGATAATAAATTCAAAATATCAAACACAAATACTATACATACGTTGTTGTTTCCAGTGGTTTACTGTTAGTTATAAACAAGGCAAGGATTTTCATGCACTAAAAAATTAATAATATGCGCTATAAAATGAGGATATATGCACTAAAAATGTGAAAAATATGCACCAAAAAATATTTCCTTATGAATTTTTTAATAAAATTGCAGTTGCTATCACTAATTTTTATTTTATCCTATTTAAGTATAGATATTTAGAACTTAAGTTTTTGACAAAAAAATATAAAAGTAGGCTTTTGATGACAGAGCTACCAATTTAACGGACCCACGATCTCGAGATTGACAATAATTATAAATCCGATCACATGACACCTCACACCAATTACGAGTATATTTAAAATATACTGAATTTTTACTTTAATTATATTTTAACAATTTTTTTATGAAAAATGGGTCAAAAATGGTTCGATCCCCATGAAATTTACTGAATGGATGTATTTAAGTAAATTATATTTATCCTGAAATTTATGGTGTGGTAATTTTTTTAATTGAATTATGGTCTTTAAAGGCATTGTCTGAAGGATATTTTGTATGGGGCTAGGGAGAGAGATGTGTGTGTTAAATTTCGTCAAGTTATCAGTTTATATGGACACACAGATGGACAGTCTCAGAAAGTGATTCTGAGCCAATACTTTAAGGTGGGTATCAACACAAACGCATAATACCCTCTCCATTATTGTAGTTTAGATTAAAAAAAAATAAAATAACCAAAACTCTGTAAAATTTAATATTATATGTAGTTTCAGAGATGTAACCTAGTATTTTTTTGTTAGAATTTTTTAAAATAAATATCAAAAAATTTAGAATATGTATGTAAATATCAAATTTATATTAAAAACATACATACATATATACTATATATGCCAATCGGGACTGGCATTTACAAATCCCGGGATTCGGGATTTTGAAAATTGCAATCCCGGGATATTTCGGGATCCCGGGATTTTTCGGGATTACATGAATTTAATTATTTTATATATGAAAAACTTCAAATCATCATGTTTGTAAAGAAAGTGTTTAAGTTTATTGAAATTTAGAAGACAGAAGATGTATTTAAATTAAAACAATCTAATTAATTATACTTTTTAAAAAAACTTTCAGAATTTTATAATTTCGGATACTTTTTAACTCCATAATTCCTAAATAAAAATAAATATCAAGTTCCGAATTGGACGTAAGTACATTTTAAAACCTCATACTGTTCCATGCGAACTAACAGAGCCCAATTCAGAAAATTTTCTTGGAAAAATATTTGGAATTTTACATAAATATGTAAGTATATGTTAGTTTTAGAACATAACTTGTATTTATTGAAAATTTTATGTACATTCAGAACAAGCTAATTTACCTTTACCGGTATTACTCAGATTTGTAGAAAGTTTGAAATCCAAAATCTTCTTGTATTAAAAAATAAAGTTTGTATTCGACTGTGCTAAAATTAATTATCCACCAACAATATATTGTAATGTATTGATACTAATTTTTTCGGAGTTCCTATTAGGTCTTCTTGCTCAATTTTCGTCTAAATTTGCAGCTCTAATAGAATGTGTCTTTTAACTCGTGTTTCCAACTTACCGACACAGAATGTGTATACTTTTTGGGTCTATTACCAACATTCCGATGTGTTAAAAACGAAATTAATAAATCAATTTATATGTGCATGGAATCATTCCACTTAAAAAAAAAATAAAACGCTAAAATATGTATAAAACTAGCTGAGCTGAATTTTGTTTTGCATAAATCAGAAATAAAATTAAATCGTAATTTGCAAATTTATGAAAATCATGGCTCAAAACAGAAAATAAAAATTTTTATTGAAGCAAATCCCGGGATTTATGATATCCCGGGTTTCGGGATATCATAATCTCGAAAAAATTCCGGGATTTATTTTGCAAATCCCGGGATTCGGGATTTACTAATCCCGAAAAATCCCGGGATTTTCGGGATTGGCATCCCTAATATATACCCTCACGAAGGTGAAGGGTATTAAAATTGTGACACACTACGATACAAACATTGAATTAGACAAATGGTATCGCTTTTATTTCTACAACCAGTTTTGAGGAACATTGTTTGTTTCATTAGAATTTCTTAGAAGTTATTCGACGGTAGTTATACACTAGTTCATTGGAAACAATACTATTTAACATAATTTCTTTATACATACTAGGGTGATCGACTCGGTTTTTCAACCGGTTTTAAAACCCGTTTTTTCTTCTTTACCAGTGTCTTTTTTTTCTAAATGTTGATTTTTCGAATATCGAATAACCCGCGTTTTTTACTTTTTAAAAACCGGTTTCGAATACTTTTATTTGTATTGTATTCAAAGATTACTTAAATGAAATTTTGAAGTAAATAATAATACAGCCCGTGTAAATTTTAAAAATATTGGAGTCCATTAACTAGAGTATAGTTTTCTAACACACCTTTGGTTCAACTTTTTTGATTTTCCTAATTAATAAACAAATTTAAAATTTATTGGAATAAATTCATATTTGATAAAATTTTATCAATCTTGAGATTATATTCCAATAAAAACAAGTAAGAAAGTATAGTCGGGCGTGGCCGACCATATGATACCCTACACCAGTTATGAATATTAAATGTGATTTATTTTTCATAATAAAGCATTTATCTTCAATATTCCCTTGTTCCGATACATTTAAGCAATTTATGGATGAAAAACTAATTTTCTGAAAGAGGCTTTATATGGGGGCTAGGTGCAAATATGGACCAAGCCCGATTTTGTGAATATATTTATATTTACATAATATTTTATTGTGCTGAATTTCATCGCGATATTTGTGTTTATAAGTTAATTTGGGACATTCAAGTAATTTTCTGAAGGGGACTTTATGAAATTTGGCAGGGTCATCAAGACTTCCAATCATCCAATTATCTTGAAAATTGCGACCTGTACCTTGCGCACAAGGTTTACATGGACAGCCAGCCAGACGGACGGACATAGCTTAATCGACTCAGAAAACGATTCTAAGCCGATTGGTATACTTTAAGGTGGGTATAGGACGAATATTTTTGTATGCTACAAACATCAGCACAAACCCAATATACCCTCCCCACTAAAGTGGTGTAGGGTATAATAATTAATTTGCGGCTAAAATATTATTGATGTGTGATGAAAATTGTCCAAACGTTGATTTTAGAATAAGCTAGGATTACAAAATGTCCCACTTTTTTAATTTTTTTTACATTAAAGAAATAATGTAAATCAGACGACCATATCTAAATTTATAATATTTTAAACTGTTAAAAATCAGTTCGTGCCATCAAATTTAAGCATAAACGTTATTTTTTCAAAATAAAATAGATTTTGTTATTTATAATAAAAAGCCGGTTAACCAGTTTTTTCTGAATTTGAAAAATATCAACTGGTTTTTTTCAAATGTCAACTATTCGAAAACCTGGTTTTGGAAAATGTCGAATAATCGATCACCCTAATACATATATATCGGCACCTGAAATGCAAAAAGGCTTAACAACCAAAACAAATGAAAATCGACTTTATGATTGAAAATGGTCCACTACATCGAAATATGTACATGTTATTGCAAATTTTTAGAACCCTATTGTCAAAAATACCGACTTTATAGGAATGAAATTCAAAAGAGCGTAACAACAAATTAGTCAGTTCCAAAAATAAGAAAGTCCTAATAAAAAGCAACATAATAGACAATGTCTGGCGGTACCGTATATACAGTATACGGATGGGATACAGTACTTGTAAGAAAATGTAGTTTTAGTAACAAAAATAGCATTAATTTTATTTAGTTTTTCATCTCTCCTAAAAAATGTAAATGTAAAATGCATTTCAGGTGACGATATGTACATTAGATTAATGACTTTTTTGGCCGGCAAAATACCATAGCACTGCCTTATAGCTAATACTGTCCTGATAATATAAGGCTATTTTTTAATTCGGTCAAAAAACTTCCCGCACCGTAAGCAATTTCTAAAATGCTCACAATGCTTCACGCTCTACAAGCTCTTGCTATAGTATTTTTGATATTTGAGTCGTAGAATCTAGTGGCATACTCCGTTTTGAAAAGTTGGTTAAAAATCGGGAGATATTGCGTTTTAAAGTATGAACTTTTATTTTTTAAAATTTGAAAAAAGTTTTCACATACGAACTAATTACGAAAAACTAAATATATATGCATGATAATTCAAATGGACTCTAGTTTCATGTATTTATTTACTTTTATATGCGTGTGAGTTTTGTTTTTTAAATTTAAATAATCAAAAATCACCTCAGAAACAGTTTAAACTTTAAAATGCAATATCTCCCGATTTGGAATTACGAACTTATGTACATTTGAACCTTTTCACGATAAAAAATATCGCAATGTTGGGAAAGGACTGCGGAAACTTTTAAAATCATCGAAAGAGGAACTGAAAGCGGGAAAATTGTATATGAATGTTACAACAACTAAAAAGGCAGACAATTTAGTCGGTCATGGCCGACCATATGATACCCTACACCAGTTAGTGTTATTAAGTAATATGTTATTATACAAAATAACGATCTCATTGTTTATCACTAATATTTATTGACTACAAGGTGATTTTGGTAAAGATACATACATATATATTTAACAGAATTATGAGCTCTAAATCCATATTAATGAGGTCCAATTCTATTTAAGATAGGTGATTTAAACCAATAGGGTTCGTCCTTAGGCCAAAAGTATTGCGTGTACCAAATTTTATCGAATTGTCTTTAAAATTGCGACCTGCACATTGATTACAAGGTTTACATGGACGGACTGACGGAGAAAAAATAATTACAATCATAACACAAACGTATAGTACCCTCCCCACTGTAGAGGTGTAGGATATAAAAAATTACCAAATTTTATATGATTTTTATATGAACTACGATTTTTTTTTAACTATTTTCATTAAGTTTTATCCTCCAAGTAGTTAAATTGCTGTTAGTTTAAATATCCATTGATGTGTAAGCTAAATATCCATATGTTTAATACGGGTTGATGTACTTTATATTTGGATGCTGTATTCCAAATCAGTTACAACTTTTATTCGTTCTTAATTTTTGTATAGGCGTATCATTTAATAAGGAACTTATTGGCACATTTTACGATTATAAAATCATTACACTAAGCACTTTATAATGAATTCTATGTATTCAATTAATTTCATTTGATATGAACGACATATATATATGTATGTATAAATGCTTTTAGCATTAACATTTTTTATTTATTTATTTATTTTTTTGCTTTTTAACACTTTTTGTATTCCAAACAAAATAGTAGATTCTCGCACACTTTAAATTATTCGAATTCCGATAGCAAACTTCTTTGGTCCGAGTACAATGTATATCTGCTTATATCTAGTTAAATGCAAAACAGTCAGGGTAAATCTAGGTTTTTTCAAATTTATATTGCTGTTAAAAATCGTATAGAAGAGAACAACTAAATGCGCAAAACCCTCAGAAGGGAAGAAAGAGTATTGATTTTTTGTAACATGCGAGATATTTCCTTATTCAATAACATTTCAAGAGTATAAACATGCGCAGAATTTATATGTATATTCGAAAAAATATTACATAGGTATATTCTTTAAATATCAAAACATAATTTGTATCGCTCATATACTACAAGACTGACATAATCGAGACACAGTGTTCGATTTTCAGAAATGAACTTTAAAAAAGGGAAAATCACATTCGGGTAAAAAAATATTCAGTTAAGATGCTTCTTCACCCATTGTAGCTAAAATCTAACTTCGTATGCTTATAACGGCAATATGAATAATGGATAAAATATAAAAGAGTTAATTGTTTTTCTTGAAATTAAGCAAAATTTTGAAAATGAATATCAAAATTTTTATGGTATATTTTTAAAATATTTCTCAGAAAAATCGTTACTTACCTGAAAGTAATGTTGGAAAAATGTAGAAACTACTTACTTTTGGGGTAAATAATTACTTATTTTTGTTTGACGTTGTCCAAATAAATACTTACCTAGAACAACTTAATATGTGCTTACCTATTTACTTGCAAAAACTTAATTGTATATTTTGTTTGTTACAAATAAACGAATAACTACCCAGGAAAATTACATTGAGAAGTAATGAGTCAAGAAACTTTTCACTACTTACTGACTTTAACTTATTATTTTAACACGGTGATGTCATTGGAGGCAAGTTCTCGCCACGCTAGTTTTGTTTTTTTAATAATAACATAACCCTTCACCATAGTGTTTTTAAAGAAGTTTAGTTTTATAAAACTTTAATTTATTTTAGTTTTCCTCTACCATTCCTTTAGCAATAAAAGCCAGTTTAAATTATACCACAAGTAATATGATCTGTCAAAATATTGTGTAGAAGATAAACCCTGCACAATACAACAATAATGCGACAATTTGCTATGATGGTGCACACGATATTTAGGATAAATTAAAAAATATATATTTCAAATCGCGTTTTTTCTAGCAAATTATGATTACAATGATTCATCATGATGTTCTTAAAATATATCTTATAATTACATGTATATTTTTTTGCCGATTTTTAGGTTTTATTATAGCCTAAAGTGTATTTTATGAGAAAGGTTAAGAAAAATAACCAACTTTTTCCTATATTTTGCAAAATCTCTCAAAAAATTTTGCAAACAGGCTTATAAATATTTTTAATTTTTTTTTTTAATTTAATTATTTTTTTAAGACTATTTGCAAATAATAAATACAAATAAATATATTTTAATTCTGGAAATTATTATTTGTTTATTTTTATACATATTTTTATGAAATATATTAAAATTCTAGGAAGGAATCAAAATGTCAAAATAGTTTAAAAACTGATCGCACGATTTCTACAATATTTTTACACAAATAAAATTGTTAACAAAATAAGTTATTGAGAAAAAATATTATTTTTTGCAAAAAATGCGAAAACACATGCAATGACAATTATTAAAAAATTCGAATAGTTGTAAATTTTGCGAAAACTTCTGTATTACTTCGTCGAATTCAATAAATTTTAGTATGGATATTTGCGTATGTTGAACCAATACATAATTACAATTACACACAAATATTTTAGGGTTTAAAGATTTTAACGCGTTTTTAGTAAAAATTATCTAAATTATGAAAAAACCAAAATGTTGATTCCTGATTATTTATATATTATTACTAGAAAGTTTCAGAATTTTATTACAAACCTTGTGCAAAATTTCGCTATTTTCCATTTTGGTATATATGGAAAGTATATGAATCCTTGGACCAATTTTTTGTAAACTTCGAATTTTTCTTAACTATTCCAATTTACAACAATTAGCCAAATTTCGAAACCCTACAATAAGTCCTTCTATTTTTGTTAAAGGTTAGTTATGTGATACTAATGGTTATATGTACATTTTTGGACGTTTAAGTCATTTTTTAAAGGGAGGTTTGTATGTGGGCTGGAGTTAAACGACGGCCGATCATGGTTATTTAAGTCTATATAAAACTTAATTTTGCCAATTTTTGCTGAGATAGTAGTATATTTGACGTAGTTATGAGTTAAAAGCCTACATCTTCGTTATATATGGAAAGATTTTGCTGATTTTAAATAGGAAACTTCTGGAAAGCATGCCTGACAGAATTATTGATGATTTGGATCCCGAACATATCTGGGGTCTTCAGAAAACTGATTTCAACAGACATACAGACGGACATGGCTTAATCGACTCCGGTAGGATTCAGAATATATGTACTTCATAGGGTCGGAAAATTATTGTGGAAATTACAAACGGAATGTTAAACTTATGTACATATGTATACCCTTCTCACGAAGGTAAACGGTATAAAAACAATATAAATCAGCCAAGCGCAGAAAGAGAGACGCTAAGAAAATCCAAGCGGTAAAAATACTTATTATGTACTCGCTTATCTAACTGGTATTTCGTGACAGTCAGTAGCGATGCTTTCACTTATTCTTCCACTTAGATTTAACATCAAAGTGTCCTAGGCTGCCTCATTGATGTGCTCTCGCTTAGAATGTAAGCGAAGTTAATGAGACGCCTATAAACGCTTGCAAATAAGAATGTAATGTATTTATGTAGTTTGCAATCCTATTTGCATTTGTAAGTTAAAGTACCATGTCTTCCAATTTTGTTATAAAAAAAATACATATTTTTTATAATATAAATATTATAATAAAAATATAATTAAACAATTTTAACGAAGATAAATGAAGTGAATCTTAATTTTCTTTTGAAATTTTAAACTGAAACAAAAAAATTATTCTTTTCATGTAGTATACAAAAGAAAAATTCAGTTTTTTTAACAAATAAAAACAAAAAACATCATGAAAAAACAGCTAATTCTCTGCTTAAATCGTAATCTACATATGTTATAATTAAAGTGCATGATATGTTGGACTACGCATTCATTGCACTCTAAGTACTTAGATTGCTCGCTTAGAACGTCATACTGATCTAATCAAATATTATCTATGTACAAAATTCGTATGAAAGGTTGCTCGGAATTCGGAACTCTTTGTCTGAGGAAATTCGGGGAAATGTGCAGAGTTGTCGGTCAGAATTCGGTACGAAATCTGATGTAAATTCCTGGGGAAATTCTGAAGGAATTTTCGACAAATCTGATTGAAGTCGGCCAAATGTCTGATACATACCATGTCTGACATTCTTTCGAAATTTCGTACGAAAGTCTGATGAAATAAAAGAAAGTCTGATAGATGTCGGATTAATGTCTGATAAAATGTCCGACAGTTCGTACAAAAGTCTGATCAAAGTTAAGAAAATGGCCTGACTATTCTGATCAACGTCTGATGAAAACTATTTTCATATATATAATTTACTAGCTATACCCAGTGTGCTTTGCTACCCCAAAAGCAAAAAAACCCACTTACACATGGGAGAGCGACCCAAATGATTGCAAGTTCGCCAATTTTTCCGAACGCTAATAAGGATGAAAAATGTATATAATATTGTATTGTATTTAATTCATATGGGAAAGGTCAATCCCCTCATTGAAAGTCCGTCCATTTTTCTCTAAATGTTCACATGAATGTCAAAGTTCTTCATGTAAAATTTGAAGATTCTAGCTTCTACAGTATCTCAGATATACAAATTTTTCTATATAATTCATATGGGGGTTCCAAGCCACCCCCTGATGAAAATGCGTTTTTTCCCCCAAAATGTTCAGATGAATATGACTAACTGTTACATTTTCCGAGATATACTGATTTAATATTTTCTTAATATGAAAGGTGCCACGCCCACTGTAGTCATTCCGCCCATTTCGTCCGTCTATAGACTTCAAACAAACAAACCCACAAATAAATAAACACACATTCATTTTTATATATATAGATTATGGTTTAATTTTATTAATTTTAATAATAATAATTTATAAGCTTCCATTATTCATGGCTTCTTAAGGGTGCATAAATAAATAATAGAAACTTATAGATTATTTTTATACCCTCCACCACCATCAGTGCACAGTGGGGCAGAATGGAAATTTTTTGGAAATAAATCTGGCATTTCTAAACGGCTGATCCGATCGGGATAAAATTTGGCGTGAGCGTAGCCAAGGAGTATTCGAGTTTAAGTTTTTTAGATGAACCCCGCAGATGCCCCAGGGACGGCGCTGTGGCGGCTCAAAGTAGGGTACCTACGACATGTAAAATTTTTAAACTCGTGCCATTTTTTTGTTTTTCACCCAAATACAAAGATTTTTATATTTTGTGAAAGCGCTCGACGAGATCTTGAAAAAACATGCTTGGACATACTACTTATCTCTTATAATATCCGAGTTATAGGCATTTAAAAATTTAGTGATACAAAATTTACCATACCTTGGTCCGCCTTTTTTTGAATACCGGGCGTAATTTTGGACCAAATGGACTCAATTTTTCTTGTTAGTTAGACAACAAAATTTCCAATAATATACAAAAAATTTCAGATCAATATCGTTTACAGATCCAAAAATATACGTTTTTTAATTTAAAAATTCAAAAAATTTTAGATTTTTGGCGTTTTTTTGCCAAAAATGTGTCTTAACTCTTTTATTAATAAAATAAAATTTTTATTAAGAACATATAACAATTTTATAGTTTTTTAAAAGGTATCTTTACGCAGAACGCTTTGGCGTAAAAAACTTGTCCTATTTTTTGAAAATGTTGCCACTGCGTCCTTCCGAATATGACCTATTTTTTATCAAAACTTCAACTTTGGGCGACATGTTCTAAAATCCCAAAGCTGGGATCAGAAAGCTGAAAGCAGTTTTGGAAACCTCAATATGTTTTCTATTTACTCCAAAAGTATTTTCCCAGCCCTGAAAGAAATGTGGACCCTATGGGCAAAAAAGTAAAAAATCCCATTTTTGGGATTTTCATTCCTATTTTTGGGAATTGCGGGATGCCCTTTGACCTTTTCAATTTTTTTTTTGCATATTCTTATTTGAAATGACAAATTTAACAAGCGTTGAAAATTTCATTGAGTTTTGTTCATAAATAAAGATTTTGTCATATATTACATATTTGTTTAATTTCTAAAACTATGATTTATATCAAAATTTTAATAGGATCGCAGATAGCTACAACAATTTAGTCCATATTTATCCCTTAATATCATTTTTTAGTTAGATATGGAAATTCTCGACCCTTTACAAAAAATTTCAAGCCAATATCTCAATTACATTCAAAAATATGTTCATTTAAACCTGTGTCCTTTAATTTCATCTTTTTCATATTTTAGTATTAAGTATGACAGCACATATTTAAATCTTATATTTACCTATTTTCTATTTGTTTGCTTATCCTTATAATTGAAAGGTCTTATTATGCTTAAATTTTCAAAAATTTATAACTATTTTTTACCTAAATTTTTTCGACAGATCATTTCGTTCTGTTTCGTTTATGATCATGTAGGTAAAAATATACAGGTAATGATAATTTCGATTCATTCACTAATAAGAAATATCAATGACTGAATTACAGGTTATAGTAATATAGTCCTAAATGTTAATAGGTAGACAATTCGTAATTTTTTACTTTGGAATACCTGTATCGGAAATGACAAGAATTGGTATATAAGTAAACTTCTCAGATTTTAAGTACCATATTTAATAAATCTACAATGAAGATTACATTAAAGTACGAAGAGTTGTGTTCCGTTTTATGGAGTATATCTTCAAAAGGGCCAGAAAGAATTGAAGACATTTCAAATTATATAAAAACTACATATAGTAGAAAAGTAGACAAAACAGGCATATCAAAAATGGAAAACTTTTTAAAACTTTTTGATGTAAAAAGTAAGTCTGTGGATGGAAATCAAAAGAAATTTCGATTAAAATTTTGTAGTTGGATGGAAACTACTACGGAAATCTCAACTTACAACACATCAACAGGAGCGCCTTGCAAGTCATACGAAGACTTATGTTCAAGGTAAAAAAAAAGAGGGTCACACAAAAACTTTTTTCAATCTCAAATGAGGAAATTGCTGATACATTTAACGAAATGCTGAAAAAAGAAAACCAACATATGGATGTCGTACATATTGCAACTATTCTTCCTAATGCATCACCAAAACGACTTAAGCGAATTGTGGCAAGTATACCAACTCCAACATCATAATCAAATTTTACTGAAGAGGAAGCAATAACGCTTATGTCGGAACTGGGTCTCAGTCGAAATAAGTACCAAATATTAAGGAAAGCTCTGCATGAAAAAGGACACAATATATTACCATCATACAAGGCGATCCAGGAAAAAAAAAAAAAAAAAACAAACTATCCTACTAAATCAACAAAAAATAATGAAGAATTGAAAGAACTGAGAGCTGCGGAAAAAAGCAGAATCCAAGAAGAATTTAAAGTTCAGATGGGATTAAACATCGACAAACCACTTTCAAGTTGCGGTAGTATAAATGACGGTAATACGTCGAGAAGGTTTTTTCGTGATTTTGAAATTACTTCAAAAATAACTGGAATCGACAAGGAGTTGCTTCGAAGAGTTAAAACTATTTTAATGGCACTGAATAGTAAACATAAAATTAATGAAAATCGATTTGGGGAATACACATCTGAAATTTCTAAATTACTTGTATCTCTGTATCCATGGAGGGAACTAACACCAACAGTACACAAAGTATTGTGTCATGGTCAAATAATAATTGAATCGAATATTCTTTCACTTGGAGAGTTAACAGAAGAAGCCCAGAAAGCGAGAAATCGAGATTTTAAGCATGTTCAACTATTCAGCTCAAGAAAATGCTCCAGGCAATCACAGAATGAAGATATTTTTAATAGTTTACTTCTATCTTCTGATCCTGTTCTTTCAACTATGCGAAAAAGATGGATTTGTTATGAAACTCTATCATCTCAAAACAAGGAAGATTTAAAGGACTTATATTACCTTCTGGATATGTATACCGATATGACAGATTATTTTATAGAAAATAAGTAGTGTTAGGAATTAACTATATAAGTAGGTTGTAAGAATTAATTGTACTATGTTTAAGATAAACAGTTCAAATAAAAAAGCTATTATACTAACTGATGATATTGTATTAAATTGTGTTTTATATTTCGGTGGGCGGGAAAGGTAATTTGTGTGGGGTGATTTAGGTGTTGTTGTGCGTGGCTCATAATAAAATTATAATTTTTTTTTTATTTTATATACAATATTATAATAAAATAATTAACTAAATGATTTTTAAAAATTGTCCAAATATTTTATTCAACACCAAATGTATGTTCTGTCATACTTAATACTAAAATATGAAAAAGATGAAATTAAAGGACACAGGTTTAAATGAACATATTTTTGAATGTAATTGAGATATTGGCTTGAAATTTTTTGTAAAGGGTCGAGAATTTCCATATCTAACTAAAAAATGATATTAAGGGATAAATATGGACTAAATTGTTGTAGCTATCTGCGATCCTATTAAAATTTTGATATAAATCATAGTTTTAGAAATTAAACAAATATGTAATATATGACAAAATCTTTATTTATGAACAAAACTCAATGAAATTTTCAACGCTTGTTAAATTTGTCATTTCCCGCAATTCCCAAAAATAGGAATGAAAATCCCAAAAATGGGATTTTTTACTTTTTTGCCCATAGGGTCCACATTTCTTTCAGGGCTGGGAAAATACTTTTGGAGTAAATAGAAAACATATTGAGGTTTCCAAAACTGCTTTCAGTTTTCTGATCCCAGCTTTGGGATTTTAGAACATGTCGCCCAAAGTTGAAGTTTTGATAAAAAATAGGTCATATTCGGAAGGACGCAGTGGCAACATTTTCAAAAAATAGGACAAGTTTTTTACGCCAAAGCGTTCTGCGTAAAGATACCTTTTAGAAAACTATAAAATTGTTATATGTTCTTAATAAAAATTTTATTTTATTAATAAAAGAGTTAAGACACATTTTTGGCAAAAAAACGCCAAAAATCTAAAATTTTTTGAATTTTTAAATTAAAAAACGTATATTTTTGGATCTGTAAACGATATTGATCTGAAATTTTTTGTATATTATTGGAAATTTTGTTGTCTAACTAACAAGAAAAAATTGAGTCCATTTGGTCCAAAATTACGCCCGGTATTCAAAAAAAGGCGGACCAAGGTATGGTAAATTTTGTATCACTAAATTTTTAAATGCCTATAACTCGGATATTATAAGAGATAAGTAGTATGTCCAAGCATGTTTTTTCAAGATCTCGTCGAGCGCTTTCACAAAATATAAAAAAATCTTTGTATTTGGGTGAAAAACAAAAAAATGGCACGAGTTTAAAAATTGTACATGTCGTAGGTACCCTACTTTGAGCCGCCACAGCGCCGTCCCTGGGGCATCTGCAGGGTTCATCTTAAAAACTTAAACTCGAATACTCCTTGGCTACGCTCACGCCAAATTTTATCCCGATCGGATCAGCCGTTTAGAAATGCCAGATTTATTTCCAAAAAATTTCCATTCTGCCCCACTGTGCAGTGGTGATAGAGGGTATATATAACTTTGTCATTCCGTGTGTAACACCAAGAAATATTCATCTGAGACCCGACAAAGTATATATATTCTGGGTCCTTATCAAATTCTGAGTCGATTTAGCTATGTCCGTCTGTCCGTCTGTCTGTGTAAAACACGCTCACGATAAAACGAAGCAATAGAGTTTAACCAAATTCACCCAAAATGTTCTTCGTTTTCCTAAGTTGTTTGGTATTGAAAATGGGAAAAATCGGTTCACACCGGGAAAAGTTATGAATCAAAATTTTAAACAACCTCGAAAAAAATAAGCATTTTTTACACATTCTGATGTAATTTTCTCGAAAACTATGCAAGATAATTTCATGAAAATCACCATACTTTCGTTTCTATACAAGAGCTTGATCCCTGCTGAAAATTTCCTGAATCGGTCCACAATTTCATATACCTCCCATACAAAAGTACATATTCCCGGAAAATGGGTTTTTTGTTAATAACTTCCGTCACAATGTCGATATCTTCACAAAATTTCACAAATTAAAATCTTATGTCAATAGAATTCGTACAGAGAAAAAATTTTCTGTAATTGGACATAGTTCCCATACAAGGTCCCCTCCCGAAAATCACTTAAACGCCCATAACTCATTACTACATTAAGATATCCATATAAAATTTGGTACAAGTATTACCCATATGCACGGAAATGTTACTAAGACATTTTTTTCCGATCGGTACATAATTGGTCATAGCTCCCATACAAGGTCCCCTCCCGAAAATCACTTAAACGTGCATAACTCATTACTAAATTAAGATATCCATATACTATTTGGTACAAATATTACTCATATGCACAGAAACATTACTGTGACATTTTTTTCCGATCGGTCCATAATTGGTCATAGCTCCCATACAAGGTCCCCTCCCGAAAATCACTTAAACGCGCATAACTCATTACTTAAATAAGATATCCATATCAAATTTAGTACAAGTATTGCTCATATGCATAGAAATATTACTGTGAAAGTTTTTTCCGATCGGTCCATAATTGGTCATAGCTCCCATACAGGGTCGCCTCCCGAAAATCACTTAAACGCGCATAACTCATTACTAAATTAATATATCCATATAAAATTTGGTACAAGTGTTACCCATATGCATAGAAATACTACTGTGAAAGTTTTTTTTGGATCGATCCATAATTGGTTATAGCTCCCATACAGGGCCCCCTCCCGAAAATCACTTAAACGCGGATAACTCATTACTAAATTAATATATCCATATAAAGTTTGGTACAAGTATTACCGATATGCACAGAAATATTAAATTTTCCAATCCGTCCATAATTGGTCATAGCTCCCATGCAAGGTCCTCTCCCGAAAATCACTTAAGCGCACATAACTCATTACAAAATTAAAATATCCATATAAAATTTGGCAAAAGTATTGCTCATATACAGAGAAATATTTTTTTCCGATCGGTTCATAATTGGTCATAGCTCCCATACAAGGTCCCCTTCCGAAAATCACTTGAACGCACATAACTCATTACTAAATTAAGATATCCATATAAAGTTTGGTACAAGTATTGCATATTTGCACAGAAATATTACTGAGCAATTTTTTTCCAATCGGTCCATAACTGGTCATAGCTCTCATGCAAGGTCCCCTCCCGAAAATCACTTAAACGGATATAACTCATTACTAATTTAAGATATCCGTATAAAGTTTGGCAAAAGTATTGCTCATATACAGAGAAATATTACTGTGAAATTGTTTTCCTATCGGTCCATAATTTGTCATAGCTGCTATACAATGTCCCTTTCAGAAAAACACTTAAAGGCACATAACCCATTTTACAATCGGTCCATATTTGGTCATAGCTCTCATACTAGGTCCCCTTCAGAAAAACACTTAAATGCACAATATTCATTACCAAATAATGATATAGATACAGAATTTTGAAATTTTGTCTTTATATACATAATTGGTCATAGCTCCCATAGAAGGTCCTTTTACGAAAATCTCTTAAACACACATTACTCATTACCAAATAAAGCTATTGATACAAAATTTGGCACAAATGCGATCGGTGCCATACAAGGTTCCCTTCAGAAAACCGTATTTAACTAGTTGCATTATCATTTTGTGTAGAAAAAAATTATATATATGTATTTTGAAAATCCTGAAATCTTTCACACACATGCATACATGCAAATTACTAAATATTGCTAAGCGCTATAAAAATATAAAAGAAAATGGCGTTTGCAATGTTCAATAAATCTTGGAATTTTAATAGATTTAAGTTGTTTAAATCTTGGGATTTTTCTATTTAAGACATGAGAAAACTTATTTCTTCAAATATTTGATCAATTAGAAAATTATTAACATAAAAGTAGCTGGTGGAGGGTATTTAAGATTCGGCTCAGCCGAATATAGCACTCTAACTTGTTAAAATTAATAAAATTAAACCATACTACTTACATATTATATACGAGTCCATTATATAAATTATAACGTCATTGCCTTACGTTCCTTGGGTTCTGATCAATGCGTTACTATTGTCTGTACAACATTAATATTTGATTGGGTTTCGATGTTAACATCCATAATAACTGCCCTCCCCTTTGGTAAATATACCACCATGATTATATTTTAATTATTTAAAATATAATTCCTAATAAGACTTACTTTGCTGCAGTTTTAATCCCTCTATCCTACTTCATTTCCACAACTCAAATAAAAAGATTTAGTGCAACATATTTTCCTTTAAATATTTAATATTACCAAACAATTCATTTATTTAATTTAAATAAAAATAGAATATAGTTAAAAATTAATTTACTAAACTTATTATAATCAAAGTTGTTTCCATATTTATCTTATAACAACTAAGAAATTAATAAGTTATTTAACAAAAAATTTAAATTATTACAAAATTAAAAGAAAATTACAAAGAAAAACTTACATATATTTACTCCAACGATGATATGTACATATCAGCATCTCACAGATTTGTTATATTATAGCAAATAACATTTAAATTTAAAAATTTCAAGAATTTAACATTAATAATTTACACACAAAAAAAAAAATAAAACTAATATTAAAATTTTGTTAAAGAACATTAAATATTCATTAATAATTAATTATAATTTAAATCAAATACTAATTATTATTAATTAAAATTGAGTCCATCCAGGATCTTTACATTTTTCTTCATTCGGCTCAGATTAACATTCGACTAAAGTTTAAATTAAAAAAAAATACAAAATAAAGCACATCTTCTTGTTTTTGTCTTGTTGATTCATGTTCAAATTTTTTCAATATTGATCACCAATTTTCAATAAAAATTTATTATTTTTCCTTTTTTTCTATATTTACTTTCTCATAAATTCATTTTCTTCTTATGAACCATAGTTATACCCTACACCACTTTAGTGGGGAGGGTATATTGGGTTTGTGCTGATGTTTGTAGCATACAAAAATATTCGTCCTATACCCACCTTATATATACCAATCGGCTTAGAATCGTTTTCTGAGCTCTTTAGCTATGTTCGTCCGTCCGTCTGGCTGGCTGTCCATGTAAACCTTGTGCGCAAGGTACAGGTCGCAATTTTCAAGATAATTGGATAAAATTTGGCACACACTATTTTTTTATTTTACCTAGCCCCCATACAACAGAACCCCCCGAAAAGGGCTTCTGAGCTCATAATTAATTATGTTAAATATACATGTATATCGATAAAAAGCGGCACAACTAAGTTCTATACAAGCCTTGATGACCTTGCCAAATTTCATAAAGATCGGGCCTCATTTGACCCTAGCTCCCATACAAAGCCCCCTTCCGAAAATTACTTGAATGTCCCAAATTAACTTATAAACACAAATATCGCGATGAAATTCAGCACAAATAAATATTATATAAATATATTCACAAAACTTTATCGGGCTAGGTCCATATTTGCCCCTAGCCCCATATAAAGCCTCTTTCAGAAAATTAGTTTATCATCCATAAATTGCTTAAATGTATCTGAACAATGAATTATTATGAAAAATAAATCACATTTAATATTCATAACTGGTGTAGCGTATCATATGGTCGGTCACGCCCGACTATACTTTCTTACTTGTTTTATTAATTAATTCTTATCACTGTTCATTTAATTATACATAATCAAATTTTAAAACTTTGAATTCAAATTGTTAAGTACTGATATTTTCTTATAATTTCAATTTTAAGGAAACGATTTTCAAAATGTTACATTTATCCATAAACTTGACTCAAATATTTAATTCTTATATTTCACAAAGTTTATCATAATATCACCTTCAAATTACAATATTTTTTTTCTCGAATTATCCTTTTCATTTTCAGAATATTTAGAATATCCTTCACAAAATTCTATTTTTCGTTTTCATTATTCCTTTTCAGGGTATATTTTTTTTCTTTCTTCTTCTTCAGATATTCTCCTTATTTTCTTCCACAAATATAAATTATCAATTTACAATAAGAATATCCTTTTATTTCACAATTTATTAGTTATCCTTTTCTAATTTCCACTAATTTCGATTTAATTCTTTTTGGCATTCTTATTTTCTCAAATATCTTTTTTTCAATTTTCATCACCAACGCACAACATTTTCATATTTCACAACTCTTTTTAACTTCTTGAAACGAACAATTCAGCAATCAAAACTATAATGCAAAATTTGTCACAAACCTATAACTATCTACCAAACAAAATTTCCAAAACCATAGCCTATGTAATGAAAAACAATTTCCTAAACTAAAAAAAACACATAATTTTCAAATTTCAAAAATAGCAATTTACCTACATACAATTTTTCTACATTATTTTCAACAAAAAGCTAACTAGATTAAAATTTTCAAATATTAAACCATTTCAAATTTCATTTTCAAATTTCAAAACAGTATACCAAACCAAATAAAAATAAATCAGAGCTAAAACGATTAAAAATAAAAAAAAAATATTCAAACTAAAATTTAAATTCCAAAATACCAAAGTCAAAGCCAACTGAGTGAAAAACTTTAAAAATATTTAAACTAAAATTTGAATTTAAAAATAAAAACAAAAATAATTAATACTCAATTGAAAATGTTAAAATATTTGAATTAATATTCAAATTAAAAATAATAAAAGTAATAAAGCAAAGCCTACTAAATTGAAAACACTAATAAATATTTGAATTTAAATTTAAAATTGAAAAGTAACGAAATTTCATGAATAAGTTAAAACGAAACCCCAACAAAATCTATTTAAAATTATAAAATTAAACCATAAAAAATTATGTAATTTTTTGCTAATTTTTGCGTATTAACAAAGTTTAAAGAAATTTAAGCAATAATCATCATATATGCAGATGTTGTTTACTTCATTTCCAAAAGTCAACTGAGAAAATAAAAATTAAATTCCCTTTTAAATGTGCAGATTTATCGGATATAATTCTTAAGCCATTTTATATTTTACTTCAGAAAATTTACAGCTAGTCTCCTTTATGTCTAAAAAATAATATAGAAATAAAACAAGTAATAGTGCTACACAGAAAAAAATAAAAATCGTATTTGACTACAAAATTCACAGATCTGAATCCAAAATTGAAAAGAATTATTTGTAACGATGGATATAGCTAAGCTATTTTATTGATGTATTTTGGATGTCTTTTATACTTTAGTATGTAAGGAATATTTTTGAAATTGTTTTAGTATTAACTGAATTTGTATATAATGAATTTGAAATGGGATCAATAAAAATGAAATGAAATGAATCCAAAATTATTCAATTTCCAGCCTATAAAGATTTTTGTCTCATTGACTACGACATTTGTAATTTTTTGTTTTGGTTTTTTACAGTCGATAAATAAAAATAATCAAATCGACTGAAATATTACTCAGTTAATTTTTTACTCCCCAACAAACTTTTTTATCAAAGCAATACAAGTTTTTGTTGAACTTTTTACTTATTTTTCAATAAAATAATTTGTTGGTTTGATTATAAAATTTGTTAAGTAATTAGAAAAAAAAATTGATAATTATTTTTATTAAGACAACAATTTTTTATTGGATTTTATGCCAATTTCAATTAAAAATATCATTGATTGGACTAATTTTTTTATCAAACTTGTTTTTTTCCACCCCAAATAATAAAATAAATTTTTTTAAAATTATATTTTTACTTTTATTTTATTTAAAAATATATATACGTTTTTAATGCTATTACAATAAAATATAATATTATACATTTTAGGAATATAAATAATTAATTTTTAATCTATTAAATTATGTTTAAAATAACATTTAAATTTGGGAAATAATTTTTAAGTTTTAAGCAACCGTGGTTGGATTGTACTATTTTGAAGTTTAAGAAGTTTTAATTTCATATTCAGCTTCTTTTTGGTGTCTGTAACTATGGCAAACGAATTATGGGAATCTGTTACGGTAAACTTTTTTCTGGTTTGGGCTCCGGCTTTATCAGTAACTAATTTCTGCTGAGGTGGAAACAAGTAATGTAGGAAATATAGAGTAGAAAATATCCTTGATTCTGAAAAAAAGAAATAAAATGTAATTATGTAAATGTTGAGTTAACTTACGGAAGATTTTATGTATTCAGGACATAATTTTAACATCTCGGATAAAGACTTTGATCCCTCAATTTGCTGAAATCTACATTTATAACATTTCCTCCAATATAAATCCATTTTATCGTTACCATAATAATAATCTTGGTAGTGTATCTGGGGGTTGTGGTTTCGATTCCCACCAGATACTCTGGTCTGCTACACTGCAACGGGCATATGGTCATCGTCACCCTGCCCGATAAATATGGTAAGAACATAATTTTTAATTGTGTAGTAATGGACAAATAAATAAATATTTCTGCGAAGTCAAATGAGTCATCACAAAAGGAACATACCATCTTTATGTGGCTTCCAAAGAAAAATTATAGATGTAAATAATTTAAAAAAATTACGATTATGTATATTTGTTTATAATCACTCTTCACTTTAAGTACAAATGCGTATTAAATTATTACAATTATAATTACTTTTATTTTTTTAGCAGATCACTCTTAACAAAATACGTCCATCCACTTTGATTTGCAAAATAAAACTAAACATAAACACAAAAACATAACTAAAAAAAACCGTTGAAACTTTTACTCGTGTCTTGTTTCGAATTTATCGGTTGCTATTTTTCCAAAGACAACTTTTGACTAATTATTTTATTAACTTAACAAAATTTTTAATCAATAAATTGTCTATTTATGACAAAAAAAATTGTAGGCAATTTTAAAGCTCCAGCTATGCTGAATCTAATATACCCACCATCTATGCCGTAAAAGTAATGCTCTCCTTAGGTAGGCTTGTTTTTCAGCAGTACGCGTACGTTTTTTAGTAATTGTACTTTTAACTCCATAACTCCTAAAGAAGTACGCAAATGTACTTCTTTTTAGTATTTGTACTTCTTTTTGTACTTTTTTTTGTATTTTACCATAATTTTATAGGTACAAATATGACCATAGACAATTATTCTACTTATAGAATCGCTATTTAAGGATTTAATAGATAATTCTCATTCATTTGATATGAGGTTTGGATGACTTTGTCATGCATTAAATAATACATTTATTAAAAATGCTTTAAAGTTATTAACATTTGATTTAGACATCAATGTAATGAAAGTTTTTAATGAATTTTCGAAATAAAAAAATTTGAAATCTGAAGGACATGTTTGAATGTTAAAATGGTCTGTAATGCTCCGTCATGTACCATTCGATGACTTTATCCATCCCCGCTGTGGAACGATTTAAAGAAAAACGATCCTGCCATTCCAATTTTTCGTAAATGAAGTATCTGAGGAAGTTGGAAGAAACTTATTGAATTGTAATAATTGATATGTTTTAAATAAAAAAGAGCTAAATGACAAATTTGAATATCAGAATAACATTTTATGGGTTTTTAGAACGTTTTTCTGTCAACAATATATCAGTTCGAGTTCTCGGTAATTTGTAACAATTTGTTACTATATTCCGTTCGCGTACTTTACAAAATTTGCAACGAGAGAGTATGAGAATGATAAATATGACAAGTCGTTGATAGAGAATTTTTTACTGAATATTTTTTCTCCAGTAAAAGATATCAAACATATGAATGTTCACAACAAATTATTGATATTTGAAAATGTAAACAAACCAAACAAAACAAAAATTTGGTGAATTCGACATTTTTTAAGAAAAAATATAAATTAATAACACACGAATATTAAAAAATGATTTGTAATTGGATTAATTATAAATTTATTTCTCATAAATTAGTTTTCAATTGAGTTTGTTGTGAAAAATCATAACAACCTACATATATCAATATAGCGTTTTTAGAACAATTCAATTTTTTTAAAAATAAACAATTGTACTTTTTTCTACTCAATTGTACTGCTTTTTTAACTACGATGTACGTTTTTTGTTCATTTCAAATCTGGCAAGCCTAGCTCTCCTATAAACATCAGGGTGATATTACTTATCAAATTTACTGAAGAGGACCTTATATAAGAGGTAGGGTGAATTATTGACCGTTTTTATAGAATTTTTATAATTTTTTTAGACCGATTTTGGTTTATATAAAATATCAGTTCCCGACACTTTCCGATAGGAAGATTTACGTTCCTTTTAATGTTTCATAGGTTTTGGCTCGTAAGAAACTTACTTATGTCAAAATTCATCTCTACACTCGCACTTTTAAGCCATTAATGAGCGTTAAAAAATTTATCTGGAGGGGCCCTTATATGGGAGTAGGATCAATTATGGACCGATCCAAATAAAATTTGCTAGAAAGGAATTTGCTCGTAAGAGACTTACTTATGTCAAATGTCATTGCTATATTCGTATTTTTAAGACAGTAATGAGTGTTAAAGTCATTTTTTGAAGGGGACCTTATATGGGGGGTAGGGTCAATTATGGACCGATCCACACAAAAAAAATTAGAGAGGTTTATGCTCATCGGCGATTTATTTATGCCAAATTTTGCTAGAAATTTGCTAAAGAATTTCATCGCTATATTCCTAAGCGAGTAATGAGCGCTTTAGTGATTTTCCGAAGGGGACCTTGTATGGGGGGTAGGGTTAATTATGGACCGATCCTCATAAAATTTGGTAGGAAGATTTCGGATCATATGAAACTTTTTTATATCGAATTTCATTGCTATACTTGTACTTTTAAAACAGATATGCCCGTTAAAGCTGGTTTTCGGGAGTCCACTTGTATGGGGGCTGAAATGGACCGAAATTGTCCATTTCCAATATCAAACAAACCTTATCTATAGAGAATATTTGTAGAAAATTTCAAGCCTCTAGTTCATTCCGTTCGGACTGTATCGTGCATTCAACAGACAGACAGGCGGAGAGACGGACGGGCATGGCTAGATCGTCTTAGAATTTAATAAGGATCCAGAATATACTTTTATGGGTCTATGACTAATATTTCGATGTGTTACAAACGGAATGACAAAATCAATATACCCCACATCTTTTTTGATGGTGGGTATAATAACAAAATGTCCTCCACCAATGTACAGATTAGTCTCATAACACTGAAATTCCCTTTTGACAATGTGCAAACAAGTCTGATGTTAATAGTTTAATACCTTCGCGACGGGTAGTCATCTTGACGCGATGCGAAGGCTTATGTGTGATGACCCATGCAGGCCGTGCTGGTAGGGCTACCCATGCCAGAGGGGCTCATGACGAGCACATACTAAGAACTACCCTTCCCACGACTGGTAGCGTCTGTTTCTCCCCGATGGGGCGGCTACTTGTCAAAAGATCTCTACTCATCCTTCGGATGTGTATCTTTTGACAGTACAGTCCGTTCGGGATCTTTAGATCCCAAAACTCCACGACGGTCCGTCTAAATCCACCAGCGTCTGTTCCCACATTGGGCGGCTTGGTGGTCTGCAAGCACATCATATGCAGAATCATATACTTGGCAGCAAGTATAAAATGCACACCGTTCTAATGTCCAATGTCCAACAAGAAACCGTGCCCCGCGTATCCGGTAAGGGGCCTAATAATCTCCGGAGACCCTACCCCCACGGCGAAGGCGACAGGCTGTGGAGAGTCGAGTGCTACTGCCACCCAGGTTAGTCCGGCGGAGACACCGGGTCGGGCTAGTCTGAATGCTACCGGCGCCAAACCCAAAGCAAAAGCGTCTGCGGATTTAGGGAAGCCTGGATCCTGCAGTCGCAAAACAATAACAGCATCTGGCTCCAAAGCTGGATGCAGCAAAATAAGCAGCGAGGCACCTCTGGACGTCACCCCAAGTACCTCAAAGGCAGCTCAGGTCCGTATTGGCAAAATGCCGATAAAACCCCCTGTTTCGGGGACTACTAAGGCCACCAAAACCAAGGTAGCAACCCCAGTGCCGATTATGCACGAGGGAACTGCGAACAAGATTTCGGGTTCTCAAACGGCATCTCCCAATGCCAGCACGGCGAATAGTAAGACCCCCAGGCACGTAACACCAGCAAGAAGGGCCTTCCTACAACGGCGCTCCGCCGCCAAAATTCTAGCGCGCTTAGCTGGCAAGCCAGTTGAGTCGCTAAGTAAAGAGGACAAGTCCTCTCTAGAATGGGCTAAGGGAAAATTGGCCGTTCTGGAGAAGAGTCCCCCCCTCACGTCTAAGGACGCGCCTAAACGGCAACGTTCTGAGGAGGAGACTAATCTTCAGGGCCAGCAGCCCGGGACAAAACGTCCGAAACCGTTGCCCCCCAAGCCGCATGACAGGACCTCCGGTGAAGTGGTTGAGAACCAATTCACGCGTGCTGTCATCGACAGGGGTGACATAGATGGCGCTATGTCTCCATCCAGATGGGACATAGTGCGAAAAAAGCTGATGGGGGTGTTCTGGGAAGTTCTTAAACAGAACCCTGGTCCCCCCCCACAGTGTGAGGACGGCGGTTGGTTTCACAACAGAGTGAAGCTAATGGCCTGTTCCAACGAGCGCTCAACTTTGCTCCTGAAGCAGGCTGTGTCGCTGATAAAGGATCCGTGGGAAGGTGCTAAGCTGGAAATGGTCTCTGTGGACGAGATCCCACGAAGGCCTAGATCCACCGCCATAATTCCTGCGGAACCACATAAAAAGGCAGCGATACTGGAGCTTCTACAGGTTGGCAATCCGGATCTTCCAACTCAAGATTGGAAGGTCGTCAGGGTTTCTCAACCTGTAGGAAGCTCCAGAAGGATTGTTGTGATCCTGAACCAGGAGTCTTTGGCGCCGCTTCGCGAGAAACAAGGGAAGGTCTACTACGGCTTCGAGTCGATCTTCCTTCGTGTCTACCGAGGCGATGACAAGGGACTATTGGAACAGGATGATCCCGATCCTGACCAATCCGCTGCGGATATGTCTTGCGACGAGACTGACCTTTCGCTGAGTCAATCAACTTCTAAGTTGGTTAAGGAGGGGGAAGAGTCAGTTGACGAGGACGATCTCCTTGCCTCTGACAAGGAGGACGCCAACGTCACAGTGTTGCGTAAAGACAAAAAAGGAGATGGTGAGAGTAACCCAAATTAATCTCCACCACTCCAAAGCAGCCTCGGCTGCACTGCTCCTCCGAATGGGTGTAAGTGGGGAGGAGCTCGCCCTAGTCCAGGAACCCTGGATTCACCAAGAAAGGGTGAGTGGACTAGGCATGAAAAGCTTTAAGCTATTGTACGCAAAAGGATCTGGTAAGATTCGATCCTGTATAGTAGCCAAAAGCAGTCTCAACATCTTCATTCTTTCTGATTTCAATGATGAAGACACCGTAGCAGCCATATGGGAGACCAGTGTAGGTGCTATATTGGTTATCTCGGCGTACATGGCTCACGACCACAGCGACCAGCCACCGAACAACCTGGTCTGCAGATCCATAGAGATGGCAAACTCGAAAAGCATGCCGATCATCATGGGGGCTGATGCCAATGCCCATCACACTGTCTGGGGAAGCTCGGACATAAACGCTAGAGGTGAGTCAATCTTTAACTTCATTCTAAGCAATAATCTTGATATTTTAAATACAGGATCCGAACCGACCTTTATTGTTTCAAACAGAAGGGAAGTTCTTGACATTACGCTGGTTAGTACTATGCATCATGATAGGATAAGGGGATGGAGAGTCTCAAGTGACTGCTCTTTCTCTGACCATCAGTACATCGATTTTGAAATCGTAGTTGACAAAGTGGCCCCAAAGCCCTTTATAAACAGGAGACGAACAGATTGGGAAATGCAAATGGGGCTAATCTCACGTTCACTCCAGGATGTACCGATCATCGAAAACCGATCGGACATAGAAAACGCGGTTGAAACCATAAATCAAGCTTTCAAACACGCGACTTCACTGTCTTGTAAACAGAATATGCACAAAGGCAGATGCAGGCCTCCATGGTGGTCTGCGGACATTGCGAAATCTCGAAAAGAGACGCGCAGACTGTTTAACGAGGCAAAGAAAACAGGAAACTGGATTTCTTACAAGACCTCGGTAAATCGTTTCAAGAACCTGGTAAGAAATGCAAAGCGCAAATCTTGGAAAACCTTCTGTAGCGGCGTGGAAGGTTCTTCTGAGACCAGTCGTCTGCGCAAAATCTTATCATCTACTCCTCCTGTCCCAAGTTTCATTCAGAAACCTTGTGGCAGTTGGACGACCAGCAGCCAAGAAACCTTAGAAGTTTTAATGGCCACTCACTTTCCAGGCTGTCAATCTCCGGAAAACGGGACTGACATGCAGTTTACAGATCACCCAGCTGATACAGGAATATCCATAAATGAAGATAAAATCAACTGGGCGATAAACAGCTTCGACCCCTACAAATCACCGGGTCCTGACGGTATAATACCTGCGGATTTGCAATACAATGCTGTCCATCTTATGCCTTGGCTAACGCGGATATATGATGCCTGTTTAAAATGGTCTTATATACCCGAACCCTGGACCAAGTGCACAGTGGTCTTCATTCCGAAAGGAGGAAAGACCTCTCACACGAAGCCAAAGGATTTTAGACCAATTAGTCTATCCTCCTTTCTTCTCAAAACTTTGGAAAGGATAATTGATCTGCATCTCAGAATACATATCAAACCTGACCATCTATCAGCATCTCAACATGCCTACATGAAGGGAAAATCTGTTGAGACTGCATTACATTCGCTAGTTTGTCACATTGAAAAGACAATAGCGCAAGGGGAATATACACTGGTTGCCTTCTTGGACATCGAGGGGGCTTTCAACAATGTTCACCCTGGGTCGATAACAACGGCCCTAACTGGTCTGGGTATAAACCAACCAATAACAGCTTTCATCAAGAGATTACTGACTCAACGAATCATTATCTCCGAAATGGGAGCAGCAAATGTCACAAAAGTGGCAAATCGCGGTACCCCACAAGGTGGAGTTCTATCTCCACTTCTGTGGAACCTAGCGTTGAACCCACTTCTTATGGATCTTAGATCTATGGGATTTAAGGTAATAGCATATGCAGACGATGTGTCTGTAGTAGTATCTGCCAAATATCTGGATACTTTATCGCAAAGGATGGAGATTGCACTCAAGACACTCAGTACGTGGAGCAACGTCAGTGGCCTTGGTATTAATCCATCGAAAACGGAACTTGTTCTCTTCACTAAGAAGTACAAGATACCCACCTTCACTCTCCCACGACTGAATGGGATAGAATTGACTCACACCGCACAAAAGGACTCACACCGCAAACGTTTTGAGGGAATCCTTCGTACATCAGCTCTGTTGATAACGGGGGCTCTCCGCATGATCCTTGCCTGTAGACAGGCAAGGATCATGTGGCCATCTTACGACCCACAAAGATCCCAAGCCCTTTTCTACATTCCGAGAGTTAATCTACGGAACTTAACGGCAGTGGTAACTGGCCACTGGCCTTTCGGACTCCATGCAAGAAGACTGAACTTACCCAGTAACGACTTCTGCAGGAGCTGCCAGGATGAAGAGGAAGAAGAGAGTATAACTCACTTCCTCTGTCATTGTCCTGCTCTAGCTGATCACAGAATGGGTCTGCTAGGTAGCTATTTTCTGCATGACTTAGCGGATCTATCGGAGGTTGATATCCGAAAGATAGATTCCTATATTCGTGCGACAAACTGGTTCGGTGGAAACCAGAGTGATTAGGTTGAAGTGTACTAATACGCCGACCGTTCTCTCTCGTTTCAGGTATCACAAAGGGATCAAAATTCTGGACCCAAGTGTGTCCCCAGTGATGACATCGCGAGGACGACCTGCCTACCTAACCTAACCTAATAGTTTAATACTTCAGAAAATGTGCAGAAAAGTCTAAAAAACAGTTTTCCGATTATTCTGTAAAATGTCTAAAGGAAATTTAAAAATTCGTTAAAAATTCTGATAAAGTATAAGAATTATTTCAAAAAATGTTTGACATAAGACATGTCTGAAAAAATTGTTTACTGGGTTTACTGAAAATCTATGCCATAATATCATTAAATCTATCGTGAAGTTTTTTTTCCCACATTCTACTGAGTAATGGGAGCAATTGTTTATTAAAACAGCTGTTGTTTAAAGTTCTCCAGATGAACAAACAAATAATAAAATTATACATTAAAAGAAAATATTTTTTAAAGTTTTTAATACACTAAAATTCATAAAAACACACTTTTAGAAAAAAAAAAACGGCTATTTGAGGAGAAAATCCCGGTTTCTTCGATATTTGAAATGTGAGCTTTTTAGAAAAACCGAAACCGACTTAACCATAAAAAACCGGTTGAAACTGGTTATTAAAAACCGAGCCGATCACCCTAGTGGGTGTATAAGATTCGTCATAATCGAATACAACACTTTTACTTGTTTTGATGTTAAGTTATATTAAATCCAATTTAATGAATAGCAATTTTCGAAAGCCCGCTTTTTCAAAATATTTTCTGCAAAATCCCACTATTTAATCACTCGGATCCCGCTTTTATTCAAAAACCATGTGGTCACGTTAGCTATACATGGAAATAAAAATTACACACCATATGTGTAATTATACATTAAGTGGCAACACTGCTTGTCTAAGAACAAAGCAACAAAAGTTTGACAATCACATCGACAGATTTAAGATTTAATTTTTTACAAACGAAAAAAATATTTTTTGACATTCAATTTTTGTTGTTGAAATTAAAACTGAAAAAACTATGTTGTAAATTTTCGTATGGTACAAGAAAAAAATATTTCAACTAAACTATTTATTATTTCAATATTGCAGATTAAAAAGCAAAGATACATTAATATATAATGTTTATAGATAAATTATGTTGCAAAATATTTAAAGAAATCTTTTAAAATATAGATTTAAATGTAATAATTTTTTCTTCAATATTTTTAAATGCGATTTTTTGCAACTATGTTGCATTCTTAGAGTTAGATACCGACTGACAGTAGACTTAGGTACTTTTTGACAGCGTTTCACTTCTTAGTCCTCTTTTACATTGACACTTTTTCCCCCTGGCCTTTTCTCAATTTTCTTTTAAATGCCCTTCGTAAAATCTTGAATGTTTACATTGAGACTTTTAAGGCATGCCTGCTTTTTGAAATTATGAGTTGCCATTTTTTATAATTCTTAATTTATTGTTTTAAATATTTTATAAATGAATAAATCTATTTCTTTAATATTTGTTATATTAAATATTGTTTTAATTATTTAAGTAAATATTTATATAAACAAATTTATGAAAAAAATACTAAAATACTTTAAAATACATATTTTGCTACTATTAGCTGTATGTTTTAGTTCTTCTATAGTTATTTATTTTTTATTAAAGATATAGTAACATTTTAATACTCATAACATTTGAAAAAATTAATTATTTTTAAATTAATTGAAATATGTAAAAAATTAAATTATTGGAAATGGCAACACTAATTCATGTGTGAGAGTAGTCGCACACGATCTTTACGCTGTGAGAGCAGAATAGAAATAAAGCAACTAGCAAAATCACGAACATGAAGGAAAAACAAAGTCGAAAAAAAACCCTCAAATTACGATTCGTGCCAAGATATATTAATTATAAGGTAGTGTTATCAGAACACCTGATCGTTTTTTGCTATTATGTTAATTTTTCGCCGTGGTGTATAATTAATGTCAAACTTTGTTTACATTTTGTAAATGTCAAACTTTTTTTTCATTTTGTTAATGTCAATCTGGATTCATTTTGCGTTTTTAATCTTTAAAATTTTAAACATCAAAATAAATTATAAATAGATTCAAATTTATAAACATTTTTTGTTTAATATAAATTCGCTTTGATTTATTTGTCAGCTGTTTTTGAAAATTTTCCCTTACAGCCAATTCGCCTTCAAGTGCAGGCACAATGTCAAACTACATATAAAAAAAATATAACCAATTCGCTTGGTATTCTGAATTCGCCGATGACACTACCTTATAAAATTAATATACCTTGATTCGTGCGTGTCTTGCTACTTTCCTTTCTTCTTTCCCCCCTTTGCCTACAAACTCGACACGCTTGCGTGCTCACCCCTGAGAAAAAGTCTCAATGTAAAAGTGGAATTAGTGTTCTGAAACTACAATTAAAATCAGTGTTGCCAACATTGGTCAAGCAAAACGTGCGCAAAAAAAATTAAAAAGCGGTAAAAAAGCACTAACGTTTTTTTAGTGAAATAAAGTTAATTTTTATTGCTCATTTACTACAAGAATGGCATACTCCAACATTTTTTTTAAATGAGAGCTACAAAATATGCTTCATACTAAAGTCTTTCATATAGATTTATTAATATTATAATATGTCTATTATTTTCGCCTAGTTAGATTTTTAGATATAAACGTAAAAACTAAAACTAATGTTTTGACGAATATTAGATACATAACAAGTTAGAGTCCTATATTCGGCTGAGCCGAATCTTAAATACCCTCCACCAGCTACTTTTATATTAATAATTTTTTAATTGATAAAATATTTGTAAAAATATGTTTTCTCATGTCTTACATAGAAAAAACCCAAGATTTAAACAGCTTAAATCTGTTACAATTTCAAAATTTATTGAACACAAAATTTTCTTTTATATTTTTATAGCGCCCTAAAATATGCTTTAACGATATTTAATAATGTGCATGTATGTATGTGCGTGAATGATTTAAGGATTTCAAAATACATACATATATATAATTTTGTTCTACACAAATTGATAATGCAACTAGTTAAATACGGTTAAAGTGCTTTTAGGGACAGGATATTTGTGCTAAATGTATGGATATCAATATTTTGTAATGAGCTATGACCATGGATGGACCGATCGGAAAAAAATTTTACAGTAATATTTCTGTGCATATGAGCAATACTTGTACCAAATTGTATATGGATATCTTAATTTAGTAATGAGTTATGCGCGTTTGAGTGATTTTCGGGAAGGGTCCTTGTATGGGAGCTATGACCAATTATGGACCGATCGGAAAACAATTTAACAGTAATATTTCTGTGCATATGAGTAATACTTGTACCAAATTTTATATGGATATCTTAATGTAGTAATGAGTTATGCGCGTTTAAGTGATTTTCGGGAAGGGTTCTTGTATGGGAGCTATGACCAATTATGGACCGATTGGAAAAAAATTTCATAGTAATATTTCTGTGCATATGAGCAATACTTGTTCCAAATTTTATATGGATATCTTAATTTAGTAATGAGTTATGCGCGTTTAAGAGATTTTCGGGAGGGGACCTTGTATGAGAGCTATGTCCAATTATGGACCCATTCAGAATTTTTTTTCACTCAATGAATTCTATTGACATAAGATTTTAATTTGTAAAATTTTGTGAAGATATCAGTATTCTGACGGAAGTTATTAACAAAAAACTAATTTTCCGGGAATATGTACTTTTGTATGGGAGGTATATAAAATTATGGACCGATTCTGGCAATTTTCAGCAGGAATCATGATCTTGTATAGAAATGAATGTATAATAACTTTCATGAAATTATCTTACATAGTTTTCGAGAAAATTACATCAGAATGTATAAAAAATGCTTATTTTTTCGGAGTTGTTTTAAATTTTGATTCATAACTTTTCCCGATGTGAACCGATTTTGCTCATTTTCAATACCAAACTGTACCGGATAATAATGAATAGTTTGGCTAAATTTCGTTAATTTCCATTGCTTCGTTTTAACGTGAGCGTGTTTTACACAGGCAGACAGACGGACGGACATAGCTAAATCGACACAGAATTTCATAAGGATCCAGAATATACATATATACTTTATTGAGTCTCAGATGAATATTTCTTGGTGTTACACACGGAATGACAAACTTACATATATATACCCTCTATCACCACTGATGGTAGTGGAGGGTATAAAAATTAAATTTCAATTTAGATGAGAAACATATTAAGCTACGTTCTCAGAATCTGGTTTATGTTTTCAAATCCCTCATGATAGCGTTAACAGGTAGAATAGTAGGGAGAGTTGTTAATTTTCTTCCTTATTATGTCAAATATAAGAAAACTGAAAAGAAAAAAACTTCCAAATATCTAAATGAACGGCACACACTTTTATGTGCTTCCTTTGATTTCCAATGGTTTTGCGTTCTATGTTATTCAAATTATTATTATTTTTTTTTCAATTTTTTTCCGCCTACCAATGCATCCACACCAAAATTGTACAAAACTTATGAAATATTTTTTTCAAAATCAAATTTCAAAATTTACTGTTCATTTCTGCATAAAAGAATCTGCCCTGATGTTTAAAAATACAAAGAAATACATATTAATTTTTTTAATGTTTCTGAAGAATATTTATCCTATCCAATTCAAATTCAATTAGAACCTACATAGTTTGTTCAAAAATAACGAGTTAATATAAATAAATGCAAAAACAAACTTTTGAATAACAGTGCCCCATTTACGTCAAAGAGTTATATTAGGTTTCTAAAATTTAAAACAGTTTTTTAAGTAAAATTTAGACCCTGAGTATGGATTATTAAACGGTTCCAACAAAAAGTTGTACACATAAAGTGATCAAAAATTATCAGTTTTCTTAACATTATTGAGAAAATGTTAATGATTATTTTACTTAATTAATTCCTGAAAAGCACAAAATAAGATTTAAAATATTACAAAAAACACTAAATGCACTGTCATAAAATTAGAAAAGCACCACTATAAACTATAAAAAAAGGCACCATGAGAAAAATTGTCCGCGTTAGGCACATCAAAAAGCACCGCAAATTTATAGCAAAAGCTATACTAATGTTTCGACCAAAAAGAAGCTTTTAAAATAACATACAAACCACCACTAAAAAAATAATGTAACACACACAAAAAGAAAAAAAAAAGCTTTTGTGTGTGTATTATTTTATGTATGGAGTTAAAAAATTTCTTACACACAAAATTTTCGTGTAGGAAACTGTTATACAACATACAACGAATTCCTATAAATATGTTGTTCATACATACATAGAATATATAATTAAAAAAATACCCTTTCGGAAAGAAATTTATTATATTATTAAATCCATCGCACAGTGAACCATTTTACGAAATGGCGATCAAAAATCTATAAATTTTGATTGGATCGGAATTTTTTAACCCATTTTTTTTTTGTCTCACCGACTTGGGCTTTAATTGTTTCCATAAATATTAAAAATCGATCTACTAGAAAAAAAGTTATGGGGTTAAAGTTAACATTATTTCAGTTTTTAGTTGAATATTAGTATAAAGTGAAGTGTTATAACATTTTATTTTATTGTTTCATATGTAATTTGTTATATTTCTAATTTTTAGTTTACAACTAATATTGAAAAATAATTTTTTAACTTTAATCTTGTCAGAAAATGACAAACATTGCCCCCCTAAAACTTTTTAGTTCTAATATTCAGAAGGGCCCAACGTTGGTTTTTTATAATAGACGATTTAATATTAAGAGTGTGTGCCAATCGGTAACAATTTACTTGAAAATGAAAATTTTTGATAGATATGAGGTGAATAAAATTTTACTAGCTCATAGGGCTATATAAATTTTTGACAAATGAAAAGAAAAATTTGAAAATACAAAAAATAAAATATTTTATAATTTTAGTTTATAAAATATTTGTGATTGTAGAAATTTATTTTAATAATAAAAAATCAATAAAAGTGTTTCTTTTATTAAAATAAATGCAGATTTTCTTGTAAAATTAGTGACAATTGTAAAAATTTAATGTAATCAAAAAAGATATCGTTTGGCACAGCAAAATTACAATCCACCATAGAACTTTGCTATCATTTGGCACACGCTCTAAATTTGAAATCGTTTCTAAACGTAAAAGTAATGGTTCGGTAAAGGAATTTTAACGATAAAGGTAATTTCGAGAGTTGTAATGAAAAAGTCATATAATAAAAAAGTAAAATATTTTATACTTTTTTATTATTTTCTTAATAGTTTATATCAATCTTTATTGCAAGTTTATAAAATAAATAATATAACATATATTTTTTAATTAAAAACTAAACTAAAATCAGTGTACTTAAAAACTACAATAAATCAAACAATTTTGATAAATAGTTCTTCTAAATAATCCTGATTTCCATTTTTTAGAAGTTGTTTAGCTCATTCGTCTAATTCAATAGAGGTACTTTTCTATATTGGAGATGTAGTGCACAACAAAATAGTAATAAAGTCTTCATTTGTGTGGAATCTATATTGTTTCTCGTACTGTCGACTTTGGCGGTTGTAATTTCCAGGCATACATAATTTTCTTTTTAATTTTAAGGAGGAGCTGCCTTACACCTTACTAGTTCATTTACATATCTACTAGGGTGATCGATAATTCGACATTTTCCAAAAACCGGTTTTCGAACAGTTCCAATAGTTGACATTTGAAAAAACCGGTTGTTATTTTTCAAATGTATTTTAGTCCCTGGGTCCAACATTTTTAAAACTTTTTCGGTATGTATTTTAAATCAAAATTTAATTTAAGTATCCGTTGAATGCAACGCAAAAATAAAAGTATTCGAAGCAGGTTTCTTAAAGTAAAAAACGGTGTTATTCTATATTTGAGAAATCAACATTTAAAAAAAAAACGGTTTTAAAACCGGCCGAAAAAACGAGTTGCTCAACCTAATATCTATTCCTAAATATTTATATGGATTTCAATGTTCATCATGCAAAATTTGAGGATTTGATTTTTGTCATAAATTCATAAAGGGAGATGCCACGCCCACTATTCCTTGTACGCCCAATTTTGTTCTAAACATATTAAAACAAAAGTTAATCGTACAAAATTAGGTAGTTTTTCATATATAAAAATTTTAGTATTTAATTCATATAGGAGGTGCCACGCCCACTATTGCTAGTTCACCAATTTTTTTCTAAATGTGTATGTGGATGTCAGAATTTCCCGTGTAAAATTTGAGGATTTTAGCTATTGAAGTTTATTATATATATTATCTTTAATGGTTATTTTTAATGTGGGCGTGGCACCTCGCTCATTAAAAATTTCGAAACAATAAGTGGTGTATGATTTCTTCCAAATGTGTATGTGGATGTCAGAATTTCCCGTGTAAAATTTGAGGATTTTAGCTATTGAAGTTTATTATATATACTACTTTTAATGGTTATTTTTAATGTGGACGTGGCACCTCTCCCATTAAAAATTTTAAAACAATAAGTGGTGTATGATTTCTTCCAAACTTATAGGAGATACTGTCCTTAGACAATAAACAAAAATACAGACAAACACACACATTACAAAAGTTTTATTCATAAATTTCTCACAAAATAACAGACTTTGGTGCTTTGGTGCACACCGGTGACACCGAGCGGATACATAATAGGGTATACACGTGGAGGGGGAGGCTTCGGACTACAGCACAGTGTATGACTTTTTTGTTCCCGGTATATTAACTATACAATTTTTGGGAAATTTGGACCTTTTTAAACAAAAATTTTAATGTTCCAATATACATAAATATAAAAGTCAAATAATTTTACAAAATTTATTTCACTTTAAAATCTTTTAAAACAAAAAAGTTATAATCACTTAAAAATTAAAAATGTACTAAGAAAATTAAAAATTAAGCAAAATGCTGTGATAGTTAATTTTTGATCACTATGTACACTTGTAATTTTTTGGCATCCGAGGTTTACGAGTGTTTACTCTCAAATAAAGGCCCCTTCACACGGTCACACATTACGTACGACAAGTCTGATGAAAAAGTAAAATGAAATTCCATCCGTATAACAAAAAAGAGAATAAAAGTCGTGTGATTTATATTTTTTGTGTTTACACTATTGGTATAAAACCCATTCGCAAATAACAACTTTTCTATAATTTAATGATAAATATAGGGTAATGGAAGGTAGAAAGTATATTTTTTAAATCTTTTTGAATGCACTGATAAAGTGTTTGACAATTTCCTTGCATTTTTATGCAGTGTGAAAAAGATAGAAATTAGTTTTTTTTGTTAAATTTAGAATCAAAGCAAAATTAAAGACTTAAAAAAATTGATTAAAATTAGGTAAAAAACAATATCTTTTGTTTAATGAAGGTAAAGTTGTTTTATTTCGAAAATTACATATTTTCTTATAAAAAACAAATAAGGGATTTTAATTAAGGCATTTTAATCGATGTGAAGTATTTTACGGTAATTTTCATTACAAACAATTCCATTTTTCAATTTATTAGTAAATAATCATAATATTCCCTTAAATAAAGAATTTTATATTAAAATGTTAGGGTCTCATTTTATAAAACGTTACGACAAACTTTCAAAAAAATGTCTATGGAAAAACTTCAAATTTTTAAATACTTCCCAGTATTCTTCATACAATTTTTGTTTGTTAACGAAAGTTTCGTTTTTTAAAATGAGGGGGTAAGTCTATTTAATAAATCTTATTTATGTTTTCGAAAATCATTTTTTAAATATTATTTTCATTTCTTTAATTTAGTGATATCTCCGTATTATTTTCACCTCTTTTTATAGAATTTTTTTTAGAAATTTGTTATATCCAGTACAAAATTTACTCATTCATTTGTAATATATGTAAGGTACTCAATGGAAACAATTTACCCGTCAAATCGCGAATTCGCTAAACTGGGTATTCGTTAAACCGGGAAACCAGTGTATTAGTTAAACCCTTAACCAGTGTATAAGTTTATTATAAGGATGTTAGCGATATCGCATTAAGTTTTCGATAGTAATGTGGTTAATCAATTCCCTTAAAAATGGAAAGATTTAACGAATTTCTGAACGATCTCATTTTTTCGATTAATTTTTACTATCGTCATAAGTTGGCACTTTTATCAAAAAACTAAATTTTTGAAACATATTTTCACCGATTTAGGAATTTCGGTATTTGTATAAGAAAATAAGAACGACGACGTTATTTTGAAAGATTTAGATCTAAATATGTATATACATATGTCCAAAATGTTATTACGATATTTTTTTTGTGACATGAATGAAAAGTTGCTTTAAAATAGAAGGTAATAATTTTTTAAATGTGTATAATTTTTTTACAATAAATAAAATTCTAATAAATACCTCATATTAGTTTCTTTTTTATATCAAACACAATTCAGAAAAATATTGAAAAAAAAAATAAATCAAAAGTATTAAATTTGAAGATTTAAAATCAAATCTACTAGATTTCGATGTAGTGTTAATGGGCTATAAATAAGTAAAGTAAAAAATTGATTAAAACTTTTTTTATTACGTTTTTTATTTTTAATACACACAAAAATGTAAGTACGCTATGCACCATAAGTCTAAAAACGATGTTTCTGTTCGGTATTTCCCGATGTATTTCAGAAAAATAAAAAATTATTTTACATTTTGGTAAATGAATAATGAATAGAATATGATTAATGATTAAAATATTTTTAAAAGAAATATATATTTTTTTTAATTTTTCGAATTTCACAAAAGTCTACAAACGATTTTTTTGTGGTCACCGATTTTAAAGTTATGTTACTTAAGCCCCCTTCACACGAGCACACAAGTAATATGATCTGTCAAAATTTTGTGTAGAAGAGAACGGATGGGATCGTCTAAACGCAATATGTAATGAAACCATCACACATTGAGAGAAAATACGGATGGAAAATTTGACAGTCGTATGGCTCTCTTCATTTTTTGAAATGATTCAAAAAACAAGCAAGTCGCATTAAATCAGGGATGTATTTTTATGTAAACACATACAAAAAAAGTGAAACAGCTGTTCCATCTTACTTTGTTATTGTTTTATACCAATAGTGTAAACACAAAAAATATAAATCACACGACTTTTATTCTCTTTTTTGTTATACGGATGGAATTTCATTTTACTTTTTCATCAGACTTGTCGTACGTAAAGTGTGACCGTGTGAAGGGGCCTTTATTTGAGAGTAAACACTCGTAAACCTCGGATGCCAAAAAATTACAAGTGTACATAGTGATCAAAAATTAACTATCACAGCATTTTGCTTAATTTTTAATTTTCTTAGTACATTTTTAATTTTTAAGTGATTATAACTTTTTTGTTTTAAAAGATTTTAAAGTCAAATAATTTTACAAAATTTATTTCACTTTAAAATCTTTTAAAACAAAAAAGTTATAATCACTTAAAAATTAAAAATGTACTAAGAAAATTAAAAATTAAGCAAAATGCTGTGATAGTTAATTTTTGATCACTATGTACACTTGTAATTTTTTGGCATCCGAGGTTTACGAGTGTTTACTCTCAAATAAAGGCCCCTTCACACGGTCACACTTTACGTACGACAAGTCTGATGAAAAAGTAAAATGAAATTCCATCCGTATAACAAAAAAAGAGAATAAAAGTCGTGTGATTTATATTTTTTGTGTTTACACTATTGGTATAAAACAATAACAAAGTAAGATGGAACAGCTGTTTCACTTTTTTTGTATGTGTTTACATAAAAATACATCCCTGATTTAATGCGACTTGCTTTTTTTTTTGAATCATTTCAAAAAATGAAGAGAGCCATACGACTGTCAAATTTTCCATCCGTATTTTCTCTCAATGTGTGATGGTTTCATTACATATTGCGTTTAGACGATCCCATCCGTTCTCTTCTACACAAAATTTTGACAGATCATATTACTTGTGTGCTCGTGTGAAGGGGGCTTAAGTAACATAACTTTAAAATCGGTGACCACAAAAAAATCGTTTGTAGACTTTTGTGAAATTCGAAAAATTAAAAAAAATATATATTTCTTTTAAAAATATTTTAATCATTAATCATATTCTATTCATTATTCATTTACCAAAATGTAAAATAATTTTTTATTTTTCTGAAATACATCGGGAAATACCGAACAGAAACATCGTTTTTAGACTTATGGTGCATAGTGTACTTACATTTTTGTGTGTATTAAAAATAAAAAACGTAATAAAAAAAGTTTTAATCAATTTTTTACTTTACTTATTTATAGCCCATTAACACTACATCGAAATCTAGTAGATTTGATTTTAAATCTTCAAATTTAATACTTTTGATTTATTTTTTTTTTTCAATATTTTTCTGAATTGTGTTTGATATAAAAAAGAAACTAATATGAGGTATTTATTAGAATTTTATTTATTGTAAAAAAATTATACACATTTAAAAAATTATTACCTTCTATTTTAAAGCAACTTTTCATTCATGTCACAAAAAAAATATCGTAATAACATTTTGGACATATGTATATACATATTTAGATCTAAATCTTTCAAAATAACGTCGTCGTTCTTATTTTCTTATACAAATACCGAAATTCCTAAATCGGTGAAAATATGTTTCAAAAATTTAGTTTTTTGATAAAAGTGCCAACTTATGACGATAGTAAAAATTAATCGAAAAAATGAGATCGTTCAGAAATTCGTTAAATCTTTCCATTTTTAAGGGAATTGATTAACCACATTACTATCGAAAACTTAATGCGATATCGCTAACATCCTTATAATAAACTTATACACTGGTTAAGGGTTTAACTAATACACTGGTTTCCCGGTTTAACGAATACCCAGTTTAGCGAATTCGCGATTTGACGGGTAAATTGTTTCCATTGAGTACCTTACATATATTACAAATGAATGAGTAAATTTTGTACTGGATATAACAAATTTCTAAAAAAAATTCTATAAAAAGAGGTGAAAATAATACGGAGATATCACTAAATTAAAGAAATGAAAATAATATTTAAAAAATGATTTTCGAAAACATAAATAAGATTTATTAAATAGACTTACCCCCTCATTTTAAAAAACGAAACTTTCGTTAACAAACAAAAATTGTATGAAGAATACTGGGAAGTATTTAAAAATTTGAAGTTTTTCCATAGACATTTTTTTGAAAGTTTGTCGTAACGTTTTATAAAATGAGACCCTAACATTTTAATATAAAATTCTTTATTTAAGGGAATATTATGATTATTTACTAATAAATTGAAAAATGGAATTGTTTGTAATGAAAATTACCGTAAAATACTTCACATCGATTAAAATGCCTTAATTAAAATCCCTTATTTGTTTTTTATAAGAAAATATGTAATTTTCGAAATAAAACAACTTTACCTTCATTAAACAAAAGATATTGTTTTTTACCTAATTTTAATCAATTTTTTTAAGTCTTTAATTTTGCTTTGATTCTAAATTTAACAAAAAAACTAATTTCTATCTTTTTCACACTGCATAAAAATGCAAGGAAATTGTCAAACACTTTATCAGTGCATTCAAAAAGATTTAAAAAATATACTTTCTACCTTCCATTACCCTATATTTATCATTAAATTATAGAAAAGTTGTTATTTGCGAATGGGCCTGACATTATATCTTTCGTTAAACCAGGAAAACACTGTACTCAGTTTAAAAAATAATTTTCGGAAATATAAACATGATTTTTAAAAAAAGATATACATTTTAACGTAAAAATTTTTATCTAAAGGAACATTGTGATTATTTTCAAAATACAGAAAGAAATGGAATTGTTTGTCAACAAAAAATATTCAGAATTTTACACATGGGTATAAAATCTTTTTATCTAACTAACTTTTATAAATTTTTTTCTTGAAATCTTTAACTTGGGTTTGTTTCTAATTTTAACGAAAAAATATTCTATATTTTGCACACTGCAGAAAAAATGCATAGAAATGGTCACAATATATGAACGCATTAAAACGGAATTTTAAAATATACTTCTTACCAGGCATGGAAAATGGAAATTTTGAACTGGAACTGAACTCAAACCAAAAAAGGATTTTTTTTAGACATAAAGGTATTTTTTTCCAAAAACATTTTTATTATTTAAAAATAAACAAATTAATTTCTTATTTATTTTAAGTTTTATGGGAACGTCAAGAAAGTGAATTGACAAATCCTAAAGATGTTTTCTATATTTACTCTAAATTGACTTCCGTTAAATGTAAAACTTTTGCTGGCCGTAAGGATTTTGTTTCTTTTTTTATTGCATAGCAAAATAAATATTGGACACAACCTATGCCTCTTGCATTACATCTTTAAAAAAAATAATCAATTAGAATAAAGTTTAACCTCACGGGCCGTTTATATTTCAATGATATGTATTGAACTAAATGAAATTGTTCAGATGATAATGTCCTGTTTTACAATAAAATGGTTAAATAAAAAACACTATTTTCTAAATTCCCCATTATACTCCAACTGAATACGCGTATACTTCCAATTTTAAATAAGACCAAGTACATATTTCTTAACATAGTCAAACCAACTTACAGGTCCCACATCTTAAATTTTAAGTTCTTCTTTGAACGGCTAAAATTTGAGACATAATATCACTAAAACTAAACGAAATCTAGTGATCTTGTTTATTCTTTGCCCTCAATATGTGAACCAGATTTATTAAAAATTTAACATTTTCGGAAGAATTTGTAAGCTACATGCGATAGGAATGGATAATGGTTTCTTTGGGACATTTTGAGGGCATCTAAAAAATATGTATGGGGTTTTAAATCATATATAATTTTTATAATGTAACAATTTTGAAAAAAGATTTCACACATTCTGCATACACATAAAATCGGTCCATTATTTCACCTAGACCCCATACAACTAAACCCCCCAAAAAGGGCTTTTGAGCTCATAATTATGTATAACTAGCTATACCCAGTGTGCTTTGCTACCCTAAAAGCAATATAAATAAAAAATCTTAATAATTTTGAAGATTCTAACTGTAATATTTTCCAGAGATACATATTTTCCGAACGTTAATTAAGAAATCTAATATTTTTCCGGATATACGAAATTTTGTATTTAATTCATATAGGCCAAGACCCCATTGAAAGTCCGCTCGTTATTCTCTAAATGTTCACATTAATGTCAAAGATCTTCATGTAGAATTTGAAGATTCTAGTAGATTCTAATAGTCTCTCAGATATACGAATTTTTCTATTTAATTCATATGGGAACTCACAGCCCCCAGATGAAAGTCCGCCCTTTTTTTCTCCAAAATGTTCATATGTATAATAAAGTTCTTCTTGCAATATTTGAAGAATCTTGTTCTATTAGTTTCCCAGATAAGCGAAATTTTGTATTTAATTCATATGTGAGGTGCCAAACCCCCCATTGAAAGTCCGCCCGTTATTCTCTGAATGTTCACATGAATGTCAAAGTTCTTAAATTAAAATTTGAAGATTCTAGCTCTAATAGTTTCTCAGATATAATAATTTTCCTATTTAATTTATATGGGGTTCCAAGCCTCCCATGATGAAAGTCCGCTCTTTATTCTCCAAAATGTTCAGATGAATATTTAATTTCTTAGTGCAAAATTTGAAGAATTTAGTTCTATTAGTTTCCCAGATAAACCAATTTTTTTATTTTATTAATATGGGAGGTGCTGCTCCCCTCATGGGTAGTCCGCCAATTTATTTCCCAAAATGTTTACATGGATATTAAAGTTACCCGTGCAAATTTTTAATATTCTAATTGTAGTAGTTTCCAAGATAAACGAATTTTTGTATTTAATTTATATGGGAGGTGCCACGCCCCCTAATGCTAATCCGCCTACTTTTTGTCTTAAATAATTATATTGATACTAAAGTTGCTCCGACAAAATTTGAAGACTCTAACTATTATATTATCTCAGATATACTAATTTAATATTTTCTTAATATGGGCGTGGCACGTCGCCCACATGAAATTTCAATTTCAAGCCTATAGTTCCTTCCAGACATACAGGAAGAAACTGTGAAAATTTCAGGAAAATCGGTCCAGCCGTTTAGCAGTCTATAAAGCACAAACAAACATACATACATACATACATACATACATACATACATACATACATACATACATACATACATACATACATACATACATACATACATACATACATACATACATACATACATACATACATACATACATACATACATACATACATACATACATACATACATACATACATACATACATACATACATACATACAAACACACTTTCATTTTTATATATATAGATATAAATGTATCTCTATGAAAGTTCGCACAACTAAGTTTTATACAAGCCTTGATGACCTTGCCGAATTTCGAAATGATCGGACTTCATTTGACCCTAGACCCCACACAAAGCCCCCTTCAGAAAGTGACTTGAATATCCTCAATTCATTTATTAGCACTGTTATTGCAATGAAATTTAGCACAGTCAAATATTATATATATATTATTTAAATACAAATGTATCCAGCCCATTTTATCGGGATCGGTCCACATTTGCTCCTATCCCCCATATAAAGCCTCTTTTAGAAAATAAGTTTTTCGTCAATAAATTGCTTAAATAAATCGGAATCAAGGTAATATTCAAGATAAATGCTTTATTATGAAAAATAAATCAAATTAAATATTCATAACTGGTGTAGGGTATCATATAGCCGGCCAAGTCCGACTGTACTTTCCTACTTGTATTAGTATCAAATTAAAGCTGGGAAATGTATCTATATTATATATTTGACTCACTTTTTAACTACTTTTTTGTGACAAATTTTCTTTAAGCTTCCATTTCTTTTTTAATCCTGATGAATTGAAATAAATAATATTATTTTGAAGCAGAGGTTCTCAGCTTCATTTGATATTAATAACAAATTTTTTATGCAAATTTGGAATTTCATCTTTTGAAATCTTATGTCCTTTAAATTTTATGGTCCTTTTACAGGCTGATTATGAAAAACTGAGTGCACAGAGTTAATACTAATGGTCCACAGTTACCTATACACAAAGATTTTTTCATTTTTGAAAATGACCGTTGCCCGGTGTTATAGAGAACTACACAAAAAACTACATGTTTCCATTTACAAAAAACATAAAAAACGTTCATGTGACACGAAAAACTTAAATTTAGTCGATCAGTATTATTTGGAAAATTAGTATAAAGTACTAAAAATGAGGCGGTTGTACTACGGTATTTTTGGGTATCTAAAAGTACTGAAAAAAGTACTAAAGTGCTGAATTTTCCATGCCTGCTGCGCCTGACATTATATTTTTCGTTAAACCGGGAAACCACTGCAATATATATTTAATATCAACAACGAAATGTGGGAATTTAATTCACTTTTGGGGCATTATGGCGTCATGAAATAATTCCCTACGAAATAACTCCCAAAAAAAAAAATGAAACAACTCCTCAAATTTGGGGACTTATTTCATTATGAAATAACTCCCCAATTTAAAATTAAAAAAAGCCTCAACGAAATGAAATAACTCCCTAAATCAAAATGAAATAACACCCCATTTTTGGGGATTTATTTCATTTGAAACAAATCCGTAGTTTTAAAATGAAATAAGTTCCCATTTAAAATTCGATATCTGTAGATAACTCCCCAAATAACTCCCCAAATAACTCCCCAAAAATATTTTTAGGTGCTTTGTTTAAAATGCACCTCTGTATGAGGACACATCATATTTAAATTTAACGCATTGTTTGAAATGCACCTCCGTATGAGAACATATTGATATTTGAATTTAACGTTTATTTCCACATACAACACTATGTTTAGTTTGTATACTATTTTAAGACAACTCTGTGTATTGATATTATTATTCTAAATACCATTACAACAACCATGCTTGAAAATGGTATAAAAGCAGCGACATTGCTGTGTAGAAGTGAAGTAGCATTCTGACTCTCATGAAGTAAAGAACATTGTCCAAACTTTATAGTACCGGACGTGTGCTTTCAATTGATTAAAGAATTGAACCTACTATAGTGTATATTAAAAGTGAATAAATATTGTAATTTTTTTAAACCCGAATTGTGTTTTTATGAACGTATACAATCTTCGGAATAAGATTGTCTTATTGGCGCCCAACTTAGTGACCTCGAAGACTTTAAAAGCCGAGGAAGAAAAGAAGAAGGTCAACGCGGTGGCCGATAGCAAGTCATCTGCAGCAGCAAAAAGTGAAGTCAAACTAGTTTTCGTAGAAAACGAAGCTAGCAACGTATCAGCGGAGGCTGGCGTCGAAACGGTTTTCGTAACAAACGAAGCCGTTAGTAACAACCATACGGTTTTCGTAGATAACGAAGCCGGCAGCACGACAACGTAGACAGCATGTCAACATTTTCAGCTGAGCAGTTCCAGCAGATTTTAGCGGATATGGGTGGTAACAGATGCGGTTCGTTTACCCAATGCACAGCGCGCTACAAAGGACAGAGAGATCCCGCTGCTGTGGAAGAATTTTTGGCTGCCATTAGTGTCTACAAGGACATAGAGAAGATTTCCGACCCGGATGCAGTACGTGGAATGTCCCTGCTGCTTGAAGACTACGCAGCCACTTGGTGGATTGGCGTGAAAGACACGGTATGCAGTTTTGAAGAGGCAAAAGCTCTTATTCGTTCAACATTTTCGCCACCAATACCGGACTGGCGCGTATTTTCAAATATTTTTGAAACAAAACAGCAGAAGAAGGAACCAACTGACAGTTTCATCTGCAAGAAGCGGCTCTTGTTCTCTCAATTAAAGGTTCCTGTGACTGAAGAAGTGCAGCTCAATGTGATATATGGCCTACTGAATATAACCATTAGTGGGCGTGTCCGCCGCGAAAATTTTAAAACGTTTAGCGAGCTTATTTCAGCAAGCAGAGAGGCAGAGATGTTTGAAACAGAAGCCCGACAGCTACCAACAACAAACAAAGATATTAAACACGAAAATGTTACTAACAGCCGCTGTTGTTTTTACCATATGAAAGGCCACAGTATTGAAAATTGTCTCACGAAGAAGAAGCGTGACGAGCAACAAATTCAAATAATTTTTAAACTAAACACATTACAATTAACCAAAATATATTTGAGTTATGTCTGCTCACCATGTTTTAAACAAGACTGATTTACTGATTACTGAAATGTGTAATGCAGTAAAATTATACTGCAGTGTGCCCGTGTATGTTTCCCTTCTTTATTGTCCGTAAGTCACATGGAGATTTTCTTAAGATTTTAAAATTTGCTTAATAAAATTGCTAAAAGTTTTAAACTGGATTTTTGAAACAGTCGTCTGAAGGGGTTCCCATTTATGACTATATCCAAAACTCACATTTAAGTACATAGAAATATATTTAACGTAATGACATGGTTTTATTAAAATAATTGTCAAAATTTCATAATTATTTTTAAATATTTCTCATTTAAGCGATTTGTGACACTAAATAATCAGAGAAATTTGTAATAACTCTTACAATTTTTGACCGATTTTTGTATTTTATATCTCATTTGAACGATAATTGAATATATATTCCAATTATTTACTGTTAAAATCCAAAAAGATAAATTTAGTGCAAAAATTTTTGTAAAAACTGTATTCAGAGCAGTTAACGTGGTCCTATCGCGCATTGTCCTTCCAGAATGCATTTCTATAACTTTAATTATAAGTCTAGAAGCAGAGGCGACCACTATTCACAATTTGTGTAAAAATACCAAATATAAAATTCGAAAGGACTAAAAGATGAAAATTTGGAAAATTAGGTGATACGACCAAATAACACTGGGATTAGTGTAAATTATTTAAAAAGTTTTTTCATCGTTGACCTGTGTTATTAATCAAAATGTTGCCAGAAATTAATCTAAGAACTAGAACGCTTAAACCCATTTCCTCCAAATGTAAAATTTTGTGTATATTTTACAAATCATTGTAAAAATCTTTGCAGTAAAAATTCCCTAACGGGACATTTTATTAAACTTTTTAGGAAAAAATTAAAGTAATAAATCAGTTTATATATATACTGTTTCGAATTTTTATTTTGAAGTACACCTCACCCTCTTTTTACACAATTTTATTTTCAGCGTTAAAAGAGGATAAGGCGTAGTAAAATGTTCTCCTAAATAAACATATATGTAAAGAAAAAAAGTCACAATTATTACTAAATATAATTGCTAATACACAAAAAAATATATTTTTTAATCTTTTGTTATTTACATTCTAAAATTGTTCGTTATTATCATGATACAATTAATAAGGTAGCCTCGTCCACACAGCTGATAATCAGCTGTTACAATCTTATCTGTCAAAATTCCAGTTTCTTTACATAAAAAAAAACTTAAAAATGGAAAAAAATTTAAAAAGTGAAGAAAATTATGGTTTTAAAAAAGTTTTCTAGGTCAATCATGATTAAATCTCTTTGTTGACCTTCTCTTCTCTCTTGCTCCGACATACGTTCCAAATCAGTTTGAACAATTTTTAGCACGACCAATTACTTTTCCCTAAAAAGCACGTTTTATTCGCAAAATTTGTCCTCCCAATATATATACATATGTAGTTCTGATTTTCAGGCATTCGACGTTTAATTAATTTAATATATTAATATTTAATAATTAAAAAACTTGCTAAAACCTCATATTTTTATTGTGTTTATTTGTTGCTTTTTCATTCGCCGCACACAGCTTTTTTGACAGATTGGAATTTTTCACAATAACAAATCGCCTGTTGTTTTTGTATTGTTATAGCGACGAGGCTACCTTATTAAGTGTACACTGGGTTATTATATTTAATGTAGGAGAAATTCTCTTTTCATTGATAGCAAAGACTTACATATCAAAATCTTGTAGTTTATTTATCGCCATGTTTTAAGTACTTCTGCCCTAATGTGAAATGTATAGAATAAAATAAAGCCCCAAAAAATGAACTAAGTCCCTAAAACTCTTTCTTGCTTTTATCAATATAAAAATTTGGGGACTTAGTTCATTGGGGACTTCGTTCGTAGCGCATTTGCCGAAATTTGGCTTCGTTTACTTACTACGTATTTCTTGCATTGCCGGCCTACGGACAGGCGCAAAGATTTCCTCCTCTGGTGCAAGGCGAATTCACATAAGGTGGTGTTATTTAATCAGCTGATTATTTTTTCTCACTTGACTGGAACGCACTGATGTCAGAGTTTGTTACTGTTTACATTTTCATATTTAAAAATTTCCGTTAAAACAGAGAAAAACTTCGTTAGTATTTTGAATAATTTATGGAAAAAATCTGAAAATACCACGCCTTTTGTAAACAAATATTTTTCCTATAAAATTAATGAATAATTGGTTCGCATGTACCAACTTTATACATACATATACATAACAATAATATTTTTTCAAGTAAATGTTAACAAATTAAACAATATTTTGTTATATTTTATATTTACACTTTGAAGATAAGGCGATTAACTTAAAACTTTCTGTGCCGGAACACTTCATATAAAAACCTACAAAAAAAATACCTGACTGGCGATAGCTGTCTTCTACGTTATGGTCAAATTTTGAGATCTATTGAATTTTAATAAATTGTTTTATATTAACTGTGTAGATAACGTTGTTAACTGACAAAGTTCTGCACCGGAACGCTTTTTATAACAAAACCCATATGAGGTATTTACCCGTCCGGCGACAGCTGACTACAACGTATAAATCATAAATATACTCCGCCGGAATTTTCCATTTACAACAAAGATTCTTGCATTCGGTATATAATTTTTCCATACATTTTAAAATGTTTATTTTTATTTTTTACAAAAATATTATATTTTACATAATTTTAGGCACAAATTTAAATTTTGCAAATTAATATTGCCGGAGTAGAATTTTTCATTTGGAATAAACATTATTCCATTTAGGGTAAATTATCTTCACAAATTTTAATATTTTTATGTGTATTTTTATAAAATATAAAAATTTCACAAAATATTTTCATTAAATGAATTCGCCGCAATTATTGTCTTTGACATCAGTGCGTACCAAGGCGAATTTAGATAAGGTGGTGGCAGTTCTGCAACAACAACATTTTACATGTATTTTGTTTTTGCATATGGTTTACGTAGATGTCAAAAACCATAAGTACGGCGTATTCATGTGATGAAAAATGTTTGTAAAAAGTTTATATTTTATTAAAAAATAAAGATAAAGATATTAAAATTTGTGAGGAAAATATATTCTGAATTGAATAATGTTTGTTTCAAACGAAAAATTCTATTCCGGCAGGTCAATTTGCAAAATTTAAGTGAGTGCCTGAAGTTAAGTAAAACTAAATTTTTTATGAAAAATAAACATAAAATGGATAATTCTACTCCTGCTGAGTAATTTTCAATATTTGGCCATAATGTAGCAGCCGCCGGACGGGTAAATACCTCATATGGGTTTTGTTTTATAAAGCGTTCCGGAACAGACTTTTTTTAGTTTATTGTTTAATTTGTTAACATTTATTAGATTTCAAAATTAAGCCATAACGTAGAAGTCAGCTGCCGCCAGCCGGGTAAATACTTCATATGCGTTTCTTAATATTAAGTGTTCCGGAAGAGATTTTTTTAGTTTATCACGTAATCTACACAATTTTAATATAAAATATAAAACAATATTGTGTAATATGTTAACATTTAATAGAAAAAAATATTTTTCTTAAATAACATATTAGTATACATACCAATTATGCCATTATTTAAATAAAATGATATTTGTTTACGAGATGCTTGGTATTTTCAGATTTTTTACATAAATAATTCAGAATATTAACGAAGTTTATCTTTTTAAATATAAAAATGTAAACAATAACAAACTTTGACAGCTACGTAAACCAGGCGAATTAAGAAAAAAACAAGTTAGAGTGCTAGAACCAAGATATATTAATTATAAGGTAGTGTTATCAGAACAGCTGATCGTTTTTTGCTATTATGTTCATTTTTCGCCGTGGTGTATAATTAGTGTCAAACTTTGTTTACATTTTGTAAATGTCAAACTTTGTTTTCATTTTGTTAATGTCAAACTGGTTTCATTTTGTATATGTGAATTTTGTGATTAAAGTGAAATTGTGTGATTAGGGCATATTTTTGTGTTTTTAATCTTTAAAAGTTAAAACATCAGAATAAATTATAAACAGATTCAAATTTATAAACATTTTTTGTTTAATATAAATTCGCTTTGATTTATTTGTCAGCTGTTTTTGAAATTTTTCCCTTACAGCAAATTCGCCTTCAAGTGCAGGCACAATGTCAAACTACATATAAAAAAATATAACCAATTCGCTTGGTATTCTGAATTCGCCGATGACACTACCTTATAAAATTAATATACCTTGGCTAGAACCAGCAAGTTACTTTTTATTGAAACCCATTTAACTATCTAATTTTTAGATAACTTGGCAAAATTTTTGTTTCCTTATTGAGGGTACTAACATTTATGCATATATACGAAATATATTTATGTCGAATTCTATCACGATAGCTTTATTTGACAATGAAATGTGTATTTTTAGGTGATTTTCGGAAGTGGGGTTATATGGGAGCTATGACCAATAATGGAATCATTGGTAGAATGATTTGTATGTACACAAAACATATTTAACTCGAATTTTATCACAATAGCTTTATTCATCAATGAAAAATGTTCGTTTAGGTGATTTTCGGAAGTGGACCTTGTATGGGGACTATGGCCAATTGTGGACCGACTGATATCTACGTTGATAGTATGATTTCTGTTCATATTATATTTGCATGTACAAATTTTTGTGTTGATACCGATATATTAAAGGAATACGATAAACTAATTTCCGGGAATATATACCTTTGTATGGGGGCAGTGGAAAATATTGGATCGATTCTAAATATTTTCAACATAATTGATCACTGCCATGAAAAATAATGTGTGAAAAAATTCATCGAAATATCTTTGGTAGTTTCTGAGAAAACTTCAAAAGAATTATGAAAAAAACGTAATTTTTTTCGAGGTAGTCTAAAATTTTTACTCATAACTTTTTACGTTGTGAACTGATTTTGCTGATTTTCAATACCAAACTGCTTAGGATAATAGTAAATATTTTGGGTGAATTTGGTTGATTTCCTTTTCTTAGTTTTAACGTGAGCGTGTTTTACACAGACAGACAGACGGACATACGGACATAGCTAAATCGACTCAGAATTTGATAAGGACCCAGAATATATATACTTTGTTGGGTATTAGATGAATATTTTTTGGTGTTACACACGGAACAACAAACAAACTTATATATACCCTCTATCACCACTGATGGTGGTGGAGGGTATAATAATCAGCTGATTGATTGACACCACCTTATATGAATTCGCATTGGTGCGTACCAAGGCGAATAGATTATAAGGTGAAGTCCATGGCGAAACAGCTGATTGTTTTTTGTCCATGGAAATTTAGCCTGAAGTTGTCAAACTCCATATAACAAAATTCTCTCTCAAACCCGACGCTGTCAAACTCCATATACAGTGGCGGCCATGAGGTTAGCACATTTGGTATCTGTTAAATATAAAATCATATATTTCCTATAGTTCTTAACTTTTTTAACAAATTTTTATGCGTAACACATGTCCTTCGAGGATCACGGCACATTACGTTTTGTTTTACTACTTTGTTGCATATAGATTTTTTTCTTTCCAAAGTACATCTACCCCCAAAAAAATCTGGACATAAGTTTAGCACAAAATAAAAAAATCATTAAAAAATTAAAAATAAAGCAAAGAAACCGGATAAATTTATCAAATTTCACTAAAAATTTTATATTTTGTAGAATAGTTGCACATTTTGATAATATAATTTCTTCTCCTGGACATAATCTTCACCAGAACCCACTAGAAATTTCATGACATAAATTTTAACTTTCAAGCCCATAATTAGGCAAAATTCTTAGGAATTTGTGTTTTATTTGTTGCACCATTTCGTTTAATATGTTACCTATTGGATTGGGATCTAGAAATTATTCTGGGCGCAGCAAACATGTCGCTCGCTTCCAAGAAGCTCTGTACTTTTAACATATTTTGGGTCATTGTAGACCAAAAAACGCCATTTAACTGAACTTTTGTCCACTAATTTTTTACTAAAATATTTAAGAGCCTATTTTGATAGTCATACTGATGCATTTGTGCATCCACCTTGCGTATAGAACCTCCACTACGCCCGGAAAACGCCTCCGAATTCGTCATATTTCACCCAATGTGTTTTATGGTTTTAAATGTACACTTTGGTTGTTGCTGCATGTTTGGAGTACAGCATAAATACATTTTTCCATCAAATTTGATCCTATTAATCTTCAGCTAGTATCCTCCAATCATGCAGATAAAGCTAAAGTGCAATTTTATTTTCAGCGTTAAAAGAGGATAAGGCGTAGTAAAATTTTCTCCTAAATAAACATATATGTAAAGAAAAAAAGTCACAATTATTACTAAATATAATTGCTAATACACAAAAACATATATTTTTTAATCTTTTGTTATTTACATTCTAAAATTGTTCGTTATTATCATGATACAATTAATAAGGTAGCCTCGTGCACACAGCTGATAATCAGCTGTTACAATCTTATCTGTCAAAATTCCAGTTTCTTTACATAAAAAAAAAAAAACTTAAAAATGGAAAAAAATTTAAAAAGTGAAGAAAATTATGGTTTTAAAAAAGTTTTCTAGGTCAATCATGATTAAATCTCTTTGTTGACCTTCTCTTCTCTCTTGCTCCGACATACGTTCCAAATCAGTTTGAACAATTTTTAGCACGACCAATTACTTTTCCCTAAAAAGCACGTTTTATTCGCAAAATTTGTCCTCCCAATATATATACATATGTAGTTCTGATTTTCAGGCATTCGACGTTTAATTAATTTAATATATTAATATTTAATAATTAAAAAACTTGCTAAAACCTCATATTTTTATTGTGTTTATTTGTTGCTTTTTCATTCGCCGCACACAGCTTTTTTGACAGATTGGAATTTTTCACAATAACAAATCGCCTGTTGTTTTTGTATTGTTGTAGCGACGAGGCTACCTTATTAAGTGTACACTGGGTTATTATATTTAATGTAGGAGAAATTCTCGTTTCATTGATAGCAAAGACTTACATATCAAAATCTTGTAGTTTATTTATCGCCATGTTTTAAGTACTTCTGCCCTAATGTGAAATGTATAGAATAAAATAAAGCCCCAAAAAATGAACTAAGTCCCTAAAACTCTTTCTTGCTTTTATCAATATAAAAATTTGGGGACTTAGTTCATTGGGGACTTCGTTCGTAGCGCATTTGCCGAAATTTGGCTTCGTTTACTTACTACGTATTTCTTGCATTGCCGGCCTACGGACAGGCGCAAAGATTTCCTCCTCTGGTGCAAGGCGAATTCACATAAGGTGGTGTTATTTAATCAGCTGATTATTTTTTCTTCACTTGACTGGAACGCACTGATGTCAGAGTTTGTTACTGTTTACATTTTCATATTTAAAAATTTCCGTTAAAACAGAGAAAAACTTCGTTAGTATTTTGAATAATTTATGGAAAAAATCTGAAAATACCACGCCTTTTGTAAACAAATATTTTTCCTATAAAATTAATGAATAATTGGTTCGCATGTACCAACTTTATACATACATATACATAACAATAATATTTTTTCAAGTAAATGTTAACAAATTAAACAATATTTTGTTATATTTTATATTTACACTTTGAAGATAAGGCGATTAACTTAAAACTTTCTGTGCCGGAACACTTCATATAAAAACCTACAAAAAAAATACCTGACTGGCGATAGCTGTCTTCTACGTTATGGTCAAATTTTGAGATCTATTGAATTTTAATAAATTGTTTTATATTAACTGTGTAGATAACGTTGTTAACTGACAAAGTTCTGCACCGGAACGCTTTTTATAACAAAACCCATATGAGGTATTTACCCGTCCGGCTACAGCTGACTACAACGTATAAATCATAAATATACTCCGCCGGAATTTTCCATTTACAACAAAGATTCTTGCATTCGGTATATAATTTTTCCATACATTTTAAAATGTTTATATTTATTTTTTACAAAAATATTATATTTTACATAATTTTAGGCACAAATTTAAATTTTGCAAATTAATATTGCCGGAGTAGAATTTTTCATTTGGAATAAACATTATTCCATTTAGGGTAAATTATCTTCACAAATTTTAATATTTTTATGTGTATTTTTATAAAATATAAAAATTTCACAAAATATTTTCATTAAATGAATTCGCCGCAATTATTTTCTTTGACATCAGTGCGTACCAAGGCGAATTCAGATAAGGTGGTGGCAGTTCTGCAACAACAACATTTTACATGTATTTTGTTTTTGCATTTGGTTTACGTAGATGTCAAAAACCATAAGTACGGCGAATTCATGTGATGAAAAATGTTTGTAAAAAGTTTATATTTTATTAAAAAATAAAGATAAAGATATTAAAATTTGTGAGGAAAATATATTCTGAATTGAATAATGTTTGTTTCAAACGAAAAATTCTATTCCGGCAGGTCAATTTGCAAAATTTAAGTGAGTGCCTGAAGTTAAGTAAAACTTGATTTTTTGTGAAAAATAAACATAAAATGGATAATTCTACTCCTGCTGAGTAATTTTCAATATTTGGCCATAATGTAGCAGCCGCCGGACGGGTAAATACCTCATATGGGTTTTGTTTTATAAAGCGTTCCGGAACAGACTTTTTTTAGTTTATTGTTTAATTTGTTAACATTTATTAGATTTCAAAATTAAGCCATAACGTAGAAGTCAGCTGCCGCCAGCCGGGTAAATACTTCATATGCGTTTCTTAATATTAAGTGTTCCGGAAGAGATTTTTTTAGTTTATCACGTAATCTACACAATTTTAATATAAAATATAAAACAATATTAGTTGTGTTTTGTTGCTAACGTTCAAAGGCAATTTCATATAAATTTAAAATTTATAAACGTTAGGAGTTAACGTGTAAAATTATACAAGTTAATTTTAACGTCGATAAAAGTGCTACCAATTAAAAATAAAAATACAAATATTAATGTGTTTATGTCAAACAATAAAAAAATATTTTAAAATAAAATTTAAATCAAAAAAAATATCAAATAAAAAAACCTTTTTTAAGAAAATGTAAATAATTTCAAGATTTAGCAGATTTCTTCTGTGGAGTGATGCCAAGTCAGGTAATGTTCGTTTTGTTGCTAACTTTAAGCGTTAACACTCATTGATAGCAACAAAACACAACTATTGTGTAATATGTTAACATTTAATAGAAAAAAATATTTTTCTTAAATAACATATTAGTATACATACCAATTATGCCATTATTTAAATAAAATGATATTTGTTTACGAGATGCTTGGTATTTTCAGATTTTTTACATAAATAATTCAGAGTATTAACGAAGTTTATCTTTTTAAATATAAAAATGTAAACAATAACAAACTTTGACAGCTACGTAAACCAGGCGAATTAAGAAAAAAAACAAGTTAGAGTGCTAGAACCAGCAAGTTACTTTTTATTGAAACCCATTTAACTATCTAATTTTTAGATAACTTGGCAAAATTTTTGTTTCCTTATTGAGGGTACTAACATTTATGCATATATACGAAATATATTTATGTCGAATTCTATCACGATAGCTTTATTTGACAATGAAATGTGTATTTTTAGGTGATTTTCGGAAGTGGGGTTATATGGGAGCTATGACCAATAATGGAATCATTGGTAGAATGATTTGTATGTACACAAAACATATTTAACTCGAATTTTATCACAATAGCTTTATTCATCAATGAAAAATGTTCGTTTAGGTGATTTTCGGAAGTGGACCTTGTATGGGGACTATGGCCAATTGTGGACCGACTGATATCTACGTTGATAGTATGATTTCTGTTCATATTATATTTGCATGTACAAATTTTTGTGTTGATACCGATATATTAAAGGGATACGATAAACTAATTTCCGGGAATATATACCTTTGTATGGGGGCAGTGGAAAATATTGGATCGATTTGTAGTGGTGTGGTTTGCCAGCTGTTTGTTTAAATAAACAAACAGACAACATAAAGAACAAAAAGGGACAGCGTGGCCAGATTGCTAGCGGCGCTGGTATGCCCGCGTATTGCGCGGCTAAAGCTCGCCGGATGGGGTGGTTCTTGCCGGCAATCTGGACCACAAACACACACTAACACAAAAATTCATACCAGCATTTGGGGGTATTATTTGAAAAAGGGCCAAAAGTAGTCCTGCATCTCCCTACGGTCATACCTATACACAAATTATGACCCTCCCTCTCGAGGATTCATCCTCGCCATGACGTCATCTTCCTCGACGTCCCATACCTTCCCTGCAAACATTTATTCACCCTACTTACCGCCGATTATTAATAAAGTTAGCCGATCATATTAATGATAACAGAATTTTAAAATTTCATGTAAACATTATAAAAATTTTTTGTTTATTTATAGCAAAAGATTTAACAATTTGGCAAAGTTTAGTTTTTAGCGAATTTAGTTCCTTTTTTATATTTAGCAAAATTTAATTTTAAGATTTTAGCAAACTTTAGTTAACAAAATTTAGTTTTTAGTTTTAATTTTATCAAATTTAGTTTTTAGCAACTTTAGATTCTAGCAAATTTAGTTTTTAGTTTTAGTTTTTAAGATTTTAACAAAATTTAGTTTTTAGGATTTTTAGATTTTAGGCTTTAATCAAATTTTTGATTTAATTTTTATCAAATTTTAGTTTTTAAGCTTTATGTTCCAAATTTTATTTAAGTTTTTACTTAATTTTGAGTTTGAGTATTTAATGATTTTCTAATTTCTTTTTTTTTTTCAAGATTTTCCCTTCTACTTTCAGGTTCCTCGATGGACAGCTGGCAGGACTACAGCAAATGGACTTTTGGTGCGAGCTGGTTGCAGGTGTGGTTTTCTGTCCGTCCGTTTTAGTCTGTTCGGGTATTTCAGGTAAGTATCAAAAAAAAATATATATTATAATGACCTTTTAAATAATTTGGGATTTTTTTTCTTCTTTTATTTTTTGTATATACTGGTTTCCGGCAACCTATGAGAACAAATCCACCGCGACACTATTCATAAGTAGGCCTGAGCTCAACCCTAACCTTACGCGCACGCCTGGTTAAATTTCAACCCGCGGACTGGCTTCGAGCAACTAACCGTAAGGTTTGCCTATAAACTAATATATAGCTGTTTTTTTTTTTGTTTACTGAAAATTTTTTATTATTTTTTCTTTTTTTTAATATATAGAAATTATCTAAAAGGACTGACTGGTTCTGTTCGTCCTGTCGTTCGGGTAAGAGGTAAACTTACAAGGTCGAAAACCTTAATACCTGGGCACCACAGGACTGATGGTGCGGATCTGCTAGAGTAGTCCCACGCTGGATGGAGCTGGCGATGGCGTGGCTCAGAGTTGGCTAATTTAGCTTTATTTTTCTGTTTTATTTAGTTTTATGATGGATGTAATGTAGTTTTAAGTTTTAATTTATTTTGTTTTAACTTTTATTTGTAGTTTAGTTTGAAACTTTTATGAATAAAAAAACAAGGAATTATTTAATTTAAATTAAAATTTTTGTTGTTGTTCTTGACGGCCACGGGCTCCACCTTCTTCTTGGGCAGGGAAAAATGAAAAGGACCGACATCTTACTTTTTAGGTAACGAGAAACCTCGGTTACCAATATGGTTCCCATCAATTTAACACCATTTCAGCCATTTATCTAAACCGTATAGTTTTTTTTACATTATAGTTTTGTTTTTGTTTACATTTTCCAGCTGTCAGTTAGTTTGTACAGCCGCGTTGCCAACTTCTCTTTCCTTCTTCTTCTTTTTAAATTTTGCCCTACTACAGGGTGCACACGACAAACCGTACCATTCTGTAATCCATTTATGGATACAGAATGGGGTGGAAAAATTTGCGCCCTGAATTTATGAATTTCCCTAATTTTATTTCTATAACTATAATTTATAATTTTATTTTGGGAATTTTGGGCATTTTTTATTCTTAACAAAAATTCGCAATATGGCAACCCTCATTCCATTCACAAACAAAAGTGCAACTCTGTGCCGCCGTTAAAACAGGTCGGGCGGCGACGTACTCTGAATTTACTACACAGCTGTTTGAATGAAATGGAAGGGGAGGAGAGAGAATGCAAAAATACGCATTTATTAAAATTTTTCAATGGCGGTGGTCAACAATGGTAAGTACTTTTTAATGAAATTTTTATTTTTGAATTTATTTATTTTTATTTAGAAATTTTACTGAAAAATTGTAACAAATTACTAATTTATAATATTTTATATTTTCTTTTCAGGAAAAGACGGAGGATGCTGCAGATTCTGGTGGAATATTGGTAAGTAAAAATTTATTTAATTCATTCAAGGTCAACAAAAATTCTTAATACATTTTTTTTTTGTTTCTTTCAGGAATGTGGCTACAGTTAGCTATTGGGTAGGTGCTGATGTAATTTCTGGAGTTGGACATGTGCAAGGTAAGTGACAATGAATTTTAAGTGTAAAATTTAAAATAAAGTGTTTTTTAAGTAAAAGTGCTATTAGGATTTTTTTTTGGAAACTACAGTGTGTGTGAAAAGTGTGTGTAAAAAAAAATTAAATAAAAGTGTTCTAAGTGAGTGTAATGTGTTATTGTGATTAAAAAAAAATAAAATTTGGAAAATACAGTGAGTACAAAAAGTGCGCGGACGGACAATTAAAATAAAAAATTAATAAAACGCGAAAAATATTAGTGCCGGTAAAAATTAAAAAACTAAAAATTATTTTTCCAGAATTTACAGTGCGGGACAAAAGTGAAGTGTAAAAAAAAAACAAATAAAGTGCAAGATTAAAAAAAAAAAATTTAAATTAAATGCACTTAAATTGAAATTAAATGAAAATAAAAATAGAATCTACAGTGTGCGACAAAAGTGAAATAAAAAAAATTAAAAGTGAAAATAAAATTAATCTATTGTGCGAATGAATTGTTGACGGTAAATAAAAATTAATAAAAATGGAAAATACAGTGCAAATCAAAAGTGTACGGTGCTCACAATAAATTAAAAATAAAAGTGAATGAAAATTTGAAGTGAAACTGAAAGTTACAGTGACTAAAAATTAAGCCGTTAAAAAAAAATTAATACAGTGGAAAACAAAAGTGATGTGACAAAAAAAAATAATTCTATGGTATTAAGTGAAAATTCTAACCGTGTGTGTAAAGAAACTGTGTGGTGTAGAATAAAACTAAATTTTGGAAAATACAGTGACGGATAAAAGTGTGAGTGATTGGAATAAATAAAATAAATAAAACTATTGAACTGGGCTATGGTTATGGTGTTGTGAACTAATTAAAAACTTAATTTTTTTTTACAGTGGTGAGCAAAATTTCAGTGAAAGTGGAAATTAAAAATTAAAAGAAAATTACTGAAATGAACTTAAAAATTTAATAACGGAGTGATCAATTAGAAATGACGTGAAAATGGTAAAGTGAAAAATAAAATGTAAAAAGAGAAAACTATGGCGAATAATTGTAAAACGAATGGTGTTCACTAAAAGTGTGCTGTGAACTAAAACGTTAATGAAAACTAAAAGTCTTAAAATAAAAGTGAAAAATTATAAAAAAAAAAAAAATCGAAAATGTTTAAAAATAAAGTATTAAATTCAGTTTTTTTTTGTAATTCATATGTTTTTTATAATTTTTTTTTTATTATTTTTTTTATAATTTTTTTCTTTTTAATATTTTTTTTGTGTTTTTTTTTTTCTTTTTTAATATAATTTTACTAATTATGTGAATTCTCTATACTTTCAGATTAAACTTCTAGAGGATCTTGAACTTCAAACTGGCCTTAGATTTCGTTTAGGATCCGTAAGTATAAAAATACAAGAAAATAAAATAATGTTACTTATTCTCCACTGTAACACAAGGACTAAGTCCACCAAAGCTCGTAGAGTAAACTATAGAGACTTTGGCGGGAAATACCCCTTGTAACTACATTAAACAAAAACTAAATTGAGTGCTTCCACTTTCTTTACAGAACACTAATCCAACACCTGAGGAAAGTGAAGTGGAAGATCGAGAACCTGTGAAAGGTCAGGTAAGTCTCTTATTAGGGAGAGTTCGGTGGAAAAGCAAGGACCAAAACCACCAAAGATTTCGGGCTGAAGCCTTAGATCTTTGGCGAGAAGTGCCCCTTGACATTTTCATTTAAAACTAAAATTCTACACTAATAGAAATAAGAGTGTTAGATTATAAAATTTTCTAAAAGAGAATCCTAATAAACATTTTCATAAGCCAATTCATAAATATTCTTTTAGAAAATTTTATTGCTAACTTTAAAAATAATAAAAACTAAAGTTTCGTTTCCCCACAGGTTATTAAGACTTCAAGTGTCCCTGAGAAGGACGAACTGCAGGAATGAAAACGCCATTTAGATGCCAAATTCAGTGGAATTCATGGGAATTGGCAAGTATTCGTAATGAAATATTTAAAACTTAAATTTATAACTATTTGAACCCCTACTAAAGTCTTTCGAACTTTTTTTCAGGTGGCAACAACTACAACAACAACAATAGAGAGCTAAATGAGAGCAGATAATGAAGCAGATAATCCGGGTGAGTGAAACGTTAAAATAGTAGAAAAACTAGAAAGTATGTTAAGTGGACTGGACAGCTAGTATAGGTAGTTTAAGTCGGACTGCATAGAAACCTTTTCTTTTCACAATAAGTGCAGGATTCGGTAGCAATAACAAAATAAAGTTTAGAAAATCTATGAAACAAGGTCCTAAACTACTTGTTATTACTACTGACTCCAAATGAATTGTGTTTAGTATAGTTACTGATTATATCCAGAACAAAACTGAAGATTCTGTACCATCAATCATTTATACCTCGGCCAGTGACAATCTGCTTACGGAATGAACAACTACATGTTGGTCTTCCAATATGTATTGTCCCAATTGTTTCCTTTGGTATCGGCTCGCTGTAAGATCGGACTCAGAATTGCGTCATTGCCCTAGGTGACTAATAACCCTTACGCCTTGAATGGCACGGTACCGGAAGGCTTTGATGGGGTTGCACCTACTAATAGGGTAATGACCGGTTACACATGTAATCAGCTAAGAAACGTTGGCCTTAAGTCGATCCAAACAAATAATTAATCATTCCAAAGTAGCTATGGATCTCACTGGACACGATATAAATGAAAGATAAGTACAGAACTCAGTACTGTTCAGGCTACAACAATAACCATATTAAACCGAAATTCACTGCAAATAAGTAAAAGACAGATAGATTAATATGAAGACTCGACAATACGTATTAGAAAATAGTTACCCATTTAGGCACATATTAGGTGACTAGTAGAAGCTGTCAACTGGTAGATATTCAGGAAGAAATGTTAGGACTAGAACCACCAAAGATATTGAAGCTATTGCTTCAAATCTTTGGCGTGAAAAACCCCTAACGATTTCCCCTGAAAATCTTCGACCTCATATAAACTGTTTCCGACTGGTCGTACAATTCGGCACTTTAGAAATTTTCGGGCGAATTTGGCGTTGAAATTGTTTTTAAAATCGCTCTGCTGGAAGTTACGTCGGTAGACTTCCTGACCGGGTATGAACTTGACTTGACGACACCGCGTATTATACGATTTTTCGTTGCGAGCGTAGGCTTTATGAAGATTTTCGCGAATTTTCTGTCGTATCAAATCCAATCTAGCAGCATTCGGAATGACATTAGTTTCGGGATCGTTTAAGATTCTAAGCTTTCGTGCCAACTGGTATACACTACCATGGCCAATCATATTCATCCCGAATAAGGCGAAATAAGGCGTAACTCCTATGGACGACTGCACGGAAGACCTTAAGGAAAACTCAATTTCGGACAAATGCTTGTCCCATTCTGTATGGTCTTCCTGCAGATACGACCTTACGGCTGCTAAGATAGATTGGTTAACCCGCTCGGATGCATTAGCTTGCGGTGAGTGGGTTGCCGTCCGAATATGTTTGACACCAAAACAGCTAACCATATCCGCAAATTCTTTACTTACGAACTGCTTTCCATTGTCCGAAACGATTGTTTCCGGGGTTCCAAATTTATGGAAAACCTCCGTGATTAAAAATTTCACCACATTCTTGGTGCTGGCTTTAGGCAAGGCCTTTAGAAACACGAATTTGGTCAAATGGTCTAAGACGATAAATATATAAACGTTTCCGTTTTTCGACCGCGGGTACGGACCGAGAAAATCAATGAAAATTCTTTGAAATGGGCGATCAGTCTGAACTTCGGCTCCCATCGGTGGTCTGAGCGTAGTATTCGCTGGCTTAGCTTCCTTGCAGGTTTGGCACATTCTTACGTAGTTTCTGACTTGGACATTTTGATTCGGCCAATAAAAATATTCTTTCACTCTATAAAGAGTCTTCCCAACGCCTCCATGAGACGCTTGTGGAGAATCATGACATGCTCTTATGATGTCCTCTGTCAGATCTAGCGGTACCCATAACTTCCACGCGAAATCTTCATTCGTAGCTATACCGTCGTAAGGCTTAGTACGTTTATAGACGAAACCATCGACGACTTTTAAATCGGGCAATTGTTCGGCATTTTTCTCGACTGTGTCTATGAGGTTACGATAATCTTCTGACCGGAAAGAAACTGAAGTTAGGTCAATGAGTTTAGGTACGTTTAACGAGATTTCGTCCATATCATAGCGCGAGAGGGTATCGGGTACTACATTTTGCTTCCCCTGCCTGTGTTCAATCGTAAAATCGTACGATTGTAGATGTAGACTCCATCTAGCTAAACGACCTGTCAAATCTTTATGACTCATGAGCCACTTCAGACTACTATGGTCCGTAATGACGGTAAAAGGCATCAACTCTATGTAGGGCCTAAACTTCTTAATCGCCAAGACTACAGCTAAACATTCTCGTTCAGTTACAGAATAGTTTTTCTGCGCTGACGTTAGTTTGTGTGAAAAGTAGGCTATTGGATGCTCTCCATCGGAATCATCCTTCTGGAAAAGCACTGCACCAATACCTACGTCAGACGCATCACACTGAACGAAGAAATGTTTGTTGAAGTCAGGATGATTAAGGAGTGGACTTGAAACTAGAGCTTCCTTGAGACGATCAAACGCGACCTTGGCTTCCTCCGAAAACTTGAATTGTTTACCCTTCTTCAGCGTTTCAAAGATTGGGGCTGCAATGGTAGCATAGTCTGGTATAAATTTCCTATACCAGCCTGTTGCTCCCATGAAGCTCCGCACCTGTCTTGCTGTCTTAGGATAAGCAAAACGAGTAATGGTCTCTACTTTGGACGGATCAGGTTTCAATTTGCCACCTCCAACTATGTATCCTAGATATCTTAACTCCTTAAAACAAAACTTAGACTTCGCCACATTGATGGTCAGACCTGCGTTTGCTAAACAGATAGATACACGTTTCAACAATTCCAGATGTGTCTCGAATTCTGGAGATACAATCAAAAGATCGTCCAGATAGACAAAAACCCTATCACGAAGTGCTGCGGGGATCACTTTATCCATTAAACGGCATAACCTTTGGGCCGCATTGCACAACCCAAAAGGCATGACCGTAAAATGATAGAGCGGTCGTCCTGGCACCGTGAATGCGGTTTTCTCTTTACTGGACGATTCTAGTGGTATCTGCCAGAACGCGTCTTTTAGGTCAACACTGGAGATGTATATCGTGTCTCCCAAACGACTGAGCAAACCTTCGATGTGCGGCAATGGATAGGCATCCTTGACTGTCAGTGCATTGAGCTTACGTGCGTCCAGGCACAGCCGGTTTTTCTCGCCCCTGCGGACCAGAGTAACTGGATGACTCCATGGACTTTCACTAAGCTCAATCACACCGAGGTCAAGCATCCTATCGAGCTCCGCGTACATCAACTTTTGCACTGCCGGGGAGACAGGATAGTGACGATCTTTAACTGGAATTGCATCTCGAGTATCTATCGTATGCATTTCCAAATTGGTTTTTCCTAAGCCCTTTTTACTGTAGCAGGGGAACATCGAAATGACGAAATCTAATCTTTGTCGCTGATCCGGGGTCAGCTTATGAGTCACGACATCTAGAGTACTATCTGCCTCTTCGCAGAGACTAACACCATTAGTCGTAAGACTCTCGAGACTGGCAAACATTTTAAAAACCTTCATAAAATCGACCCCCAAGAAGAGCTCTCGATTCAGAGTAGGCACTAAATAGAATGTGATATCATTTACCGCATCACGAAACCTAACTTCAGCCCTGACACGACCGACTATCGGATGATTGGTACCATCTGCTGTTTTTATAACACTACTAAATTCGTGAACCTCAAGACCGGCGTCATTAACGAACTTTAGACAATTCCTACCGAGACAAGTTACCGTTGCCCCGCTATCAAGTAAACCGATTATATTTTGGCCGCCTATACTTAATCGCGTATACAGTCGTGAGTCTTCACCCTCGTAAAGTGAAGCCGACGAAATTTCATGACGTAGCCTTTTCCTCACTTTATAACGTTCTCGAGCTTTTCTAATTTTATTCGTCACTCGACCGAATATTCTACCTCTAGCTTCATTATACTCTTGAATCCGAATATGCAGGGGTTTGAGTTCTCGAAGCCGAGGCTCAGGTTTCAACTCAAACTCCGACCTATTCGGATTCTTTAATATTCTCAATTGTGGTTGTTGTTGTTGTTGTTTTTCCCTAACCTGTACTGGGCCTATACCTCGGTCGACCTCGCCTCCCCAGTTCGAGACGGGTTCCGGGACCTGTTTCCCTGACATTTTGGACATTTAAGGGCCACCACGTTATCTTTACCACACCGGAAGCAAAACTGTCTATTAATGGGCTCGGGACAGTCGACAAAACTATGACCGACGACCTTGCAATTCCAGCAGGTATAGTGACTTGTGGACCGTATACCATCAACCTCCAAATCTATCAGCGACAAATCCTCCTCCTCACAAACCAGTTCATTCACCCTATGGGTAACATTAGTTCGCTGGTACAGTTGCCTTTGGTTAGCGATTAGATTCTCTGCCCGCCTCACCTCCCGACAAAACTCGGACAAAGTTTTAAGGCGAATCGAGAACATCATTTGAGCTAATGATGGTTTTAAATTCCCTCGCATGATTTCTACCAACTGCTCCTCCGCATATGGGTGCTGTTGCTGGTTTCGGAGCTTTATGACCGCATTGTAATAATCATCAAAAGCCTCTTGCGGTAACTGACGGCGATTGAGAATCTTCATTTGTATTTCGTGCTCTTGTTCGAAACGACGGTATTGTGCAAGCAGGGCTTTCTCCAACTCCTCCCAGGTATTAATGTGGACAATCTTCCGGTAATCCCAGTACCAGTCTAGAGCGGGGCCGTCTAGAAGGAGATGGAAACTCCTCAGGATTTCATCATCAGAGCATCCGTAATCCCTCCTCAACGCTCCAACTCTAAAAATGAATTCTTGGACATTCATAGTTTTGCTGGTCCCATCAAATCTAACACCCCATTTGGCTAATTTAAACTTATCCCAGGGCTCTTGAGGTCTTGGCATGGACATTGCCAAGTTGTAGTTTAGAGGCGGTGGCGGTTGCTGAGCGGGTGGCCCCGACCAAGTATCCTGTGGATACCCAGCCTGGGACGCACTTTGCCGTTGGAAATTGGCCTGTGGACCTGGTGGTGGCTGCGGCCATAGTTGCTGTTGCTGAATAAAAGCGTGAGCTGACGGTTGGACGTACGGCAACTGGTTTTGTGGTTGTGGCTGGTTATGCTGTTGCGCTGGCAGTAGGTTCTGGGGGTTTCCCTGCGACCAAAGTTGCTGCGGCTGACTGTAACACGCCGCCGGCTGCTGGATAAGCGGCAGAGGATTTTGCTGCTGAAGCAGCGACTGCTGCTGCTGGTACGGTGTCTGTACTGGCGGCTGCTGATATGAAGTCTGTACTGGAGGCGGCTGGATGCTAGCCTCTACTACTCTCGGCGCTGCTGGACCCACGGGCACATAATTTGGAGCTGGAATCAGCGGTGGTGGCTGCTGATAAGTTGCCGGGCCAAGCGGCGTCGCTGGTTGACCATACCCCGATGGCTGTGCCTCCAAAGAGGTTCTGAGAGGCTGTGTAGTCGGCATTCCTTGGCCGATTGGGGACATCTCTGTAGGCATGGGAGCCGCATTACTCATCGACAGCGACAAAAACAACTGCTTCATGTCATCTAATACTTTTTGTATTTTGTTGTCGACCTCCTTCATAAATTGAACTTGGCGCAAACCCACCGAAGCATCCACTATATTCTGGATGCCATTCACTTGGATGGAACTTTCCATCCCTTGGCCTGCCATATTACCTCGAACTTCCCTCCTAATGTTCTGCGCCGTTTCGCTTAGGAATGTCGGTGACACTACTGTCTGATTTGCACTCTCAGAACTGATGGACAGGTCGTGGGTGCTGTGTGTAGTTGTAGTCGTTGTTGTACTGGCTGTGGGATGGGTAAACGTAGCGATAGATGCGGTAGGGGTATCGGTACTACAAGTTACATTACTCGCTGTTGCCATAGCGTTGGTTTGTTGTCCTAAACGACTCGCGCGACGGGTTAAAACCATTTAAAACAATTAATACAAAATTCACACTTATTTAAAAAACAAGGTATGTAAATATATATAAATACGAAATTCGTAGCACAGAATCTTTGGCAGCGTAAGTTCCAAAAGAAGATATAAACTAAAAGATTTTCGATCTTTCCAACAAAAAAACCAAAAAGAAAACAAACTCAAAATTCAAAAATTAAATAACTTGTATGCGGGCGGCATTTTCGGGTAAATAAAAGTTTGCAGGTAAGTTTTTCACAATTTACATTGCTGAATTGTGTATAGATATGACCTAATTATTTTTCCTATTCTGGTTTCAGGAGATGCAGAGTACGACTAACAACAACAAAAAAACCAAAGGATGTACAAGAACTAATTGTCTTCCTACAGTACGGACTAACGAGGTGCAACTTGACCAGGGTTACGTTCTCCTAGTATTCAAGGACTACCTTCCTAGACCTCCTGCAGAACTAAAACGTAAGTATTTTTACATTAAGACAACTAGTTTAGGGTTATTGTAATCTAAAGAGATGTTGTAGCTATCCTTCCATCCAACTTGAGCATTTAGAGAATAAACTATGTCTATTATCTCTAAGCCTCAAGTTGTTAGGAAAGGATAGCAACGAATGAATCCAGAATTCCGCGTGACCCTATTGTCCACACCAGATGTCGCAACGCGATCGGGACTCTTTAGTCCTCGAGACCGGGACTTACATCTGTGAGAACAATAGTTGCCATGCGCAATTAGGGATTCATACCTATTGAAACTAAAAGGAAAAAAAATTAAAAATGTCAATACACTATCCCGTCCGCCTACGTAGCTACAGCTAGGGACTCTTATTAACCTAACCGGCCTACGCAGACTTCAGGGAAAAGATAGTTCCTATAAATTGGTCTATGGACCTACTTCGGGCCCCACGTTGGGCGCCATTTATGTAGTGGTGTGGTTTGCCAGCTGTTTGTTTAAATAAACAAACAGACAACATAAAGAACAAAAAGGGACAGCGTGGCCAGATTGCTAGCGGCGCTGGTATGCCCGCGTATTGCGCGGCTAAAGCTCGCCGGATGGGGTGGTTCTTGCCGGCAATCTGGACCACAAACACACACTAACACAAAAATTCATACCAGCATTTGGGGGTATTATTTGAAAAAGGGCCAAAAGTAGTCCTGCATCTCCCTACGGTCATACCTATACACAAATTATGACCCTCCCTCTCGAGGATTCATCCTCGCCATGACGTCATCTTCCTCGACGTCCCATACCTTCCCTGCAAACATTTATTCACCCTACTTACCGCCGATTATTAATAAAGTTAGCCGATCATATTAATGATAACAGAATTTTAAAATTTCATGTAAACATTATAAAAATTTTTTGTTTATTTATAGCAAAAGATTTAACAATTTGGCAAAGTTTAGTTTTTAGCGAATTTAGTTCCTTTTTTATATTTAGCAAAATTTAATTTTAAGATTTTAGCAAACTTTAGTTAACAAAATTTAGTTTTTAGTTTTAATTTTATCAAATTTAGTTTTTAGCAACTTTAGATTCTAGCAAATTTAGTTTTTAGTTTTAGTTTTTAAGATTTTAACAAAATTTAGTTTTTAGGATTTTTAGATTTTAGGCTTTAATCAAATTTTTGATTTAATTTTTATCAAATTTTAGTTTTTAAGCTTTATGTTCCAAATTTTATTTAAGTTTTTACTTAATTTTGAGTTTGAGTATTTAATGATTTTCTAATTTCTTTTTTTTTTTTCAAGATTTTCCCTTCTACTTTCAGGTTCCTCGATGGACAGCTGGCAGGACTACAGCAAATGGACTTTTGGTGCGAGCTGGTTGCAGGTGTGGTTTTCTGTCCGTCCGTTTTAGTCTGTTCGGGTATTTCAGGTAAGTATCAAAAAAAAATATATATTATAATGACCTTTTAAATAATTTGGGATTTTTTTTCTTCTTTTATTTTTTGTATATACTGGTTTCCGGCAACCTATGAGAACAAATCCACCGCGACACTATTCATAAGTAGGCCTGAGCTCAACCCTAACCTTACGCGCACGCCTGGTTAAATTTCAACCCGCGGACTGGCTTCGAGCAACTAACCGTAAGGTTTGCCTATAAACTAATATATAGCTGTTTTTTTTTTGTTTACTGAAATTTTTTTATTATTTTTTCTTTTTTTTAATATATAGAAATTATCTAAAAGGACTGACTGGTTCTGTTCGTCCTGTCGTTCGGGTAAGAGGTAAACTTACAAGGTCGAAAACCTTAATACCTGGGCACCACAGGACTGATGGTGCGGATCTGCTAGAGTAGTCCCACGCTGGATGGAGCTGGCGATGGCGTGGCTCAGAGTTGGCTAATTTAGCTTTATTTTTCTGTTTTATTTAGTTTTATGATGGATGTAATGTAGTTTTAAGTTTTAATTTATTTTGTTTTAACTTTTATTTGTAGTTTAGTTTGAAACTTTTATGAATAAAAAAACAAGGAATTATTTAATTTAAATTAAAATTTTTGTTGTTGTTCTTGACGGCCACGGGCTCCACCTTCTTCTTGGGCAGGGAAAAATGAAAAGGACCGACATCTTACTTTTTAGGTAACGAGAAACCTCGGTTACCAATATGGTTCCCATCAATTTAACACCATTTCAGCCATTTATCTAAACCGTATAGTTTTTTTTACATTATAGTTTTGTTTTTGTTTACATTTTCCAGCTGTCAGTTAGTTTGTACAGCCGCGTTGCCAACTTCTCTTTCCTTCTTCTTCTTTTTAAATTTTGCCCTACTACAGGGTGCACACGACAGATTCTAAAGATTTTCAACATAATTGATCACTGCCATGAAAAAATAATGTGTGAAAAAATTCATCGAAATATCTTTGGTAGTTTCTGAGAAAACTTCAAAAGAATTATGAAAAAAACGTAATTTTTTTCGAGGTAGTCTAAAATTTTTACTCATAACTTTTTACGTTGTGAACTGATTTTGCTGATTTTCAATACCAAACTGCTTAGGATAATAGTAAATATTTTGGATGAATTTAGTTGATTTCCTTTTCTTAGTTTTAACGTGAGCGTGTTTTACACAGACAGACGGACATACGGACATAGCTAAATCGACTCAGAATTTGATAAGGACCCAGAATATATATACTTTGTTGGCTATTAGATGAATATTTTTTGGTGTTACACACGGAACAACAAACTTATATATACCCTCTATCACCACTGATGGTGGTGGAGGGTATAATAATCAGCTGATTGATTGACACCACCTTATATGAATTCGCATTGGTGCGTACCAAGGCGAATAGATTATAAGGTGAAGTCCATGGCGAAACAGCTGATTGTTTTTTGTCCATGGAAATTTAGCCTGAAGTTGTCAAACTCCATATAACAAAATTCTCTCTCAAACCCGACGCTGTCAAACTCCATATACAGTGGCGGCCATGAGGTTAGCACATTTGGTATCTGTTAAATATAAAATCATATATTTCCTATAGTTCTTAACTTTTTTAACAAATTTTTATGCGTAACACATGTCCTTCGAGGATCACGGCACATTACGTTTTGTTTTACTACTTTGTTGCATATAGATTTTTTTCTTTCCAAAGTACATCTACCCCCAAAAAAATCTGGACATAAGTTTAGCACAAAATAAAAAAATCATTAAAAAATTAAAAATAAAGCAAAGAAACCGGATAAATTTATCAAATTTCACTAAAAATTTTATATTTTGTAGAATAGTTGCACATTTTGATAATATAATTTCTTCTCCTGGACATAATCTTCACCAGAACCCACTAGAAATTTCATGACATAAATTTTAACTTTCAAGCCCATAATTAGGCAAAATTCTTAGGAATTTGTGTTTTATTTGTTGCACCATTTCGTTTAATATGTTTCCTATTGGATTCGGATCTAGAAATTATTCTGGGCGCAGCAAACATGACAATCTCGCTCGCTTCCAAGAAGCTCTGTACTTTTAACATATTTTGGGTCATTGTCGACCAAAAAACGCCATTTAACTGAACTTTTGTCCACTAATTTTTTACTAAAATATTTAAGAGCCTATTTTGATAGTCATACTGATGCATTTGTGCATCCACCTTGCATATAGAACCTCCACTACGCCCGGAAAACGCCTCCGAATTCGTCATATTTCACCCAATGTGTTTTATGGTTTTAAATGTACACTTTGGTTGTTGCTGCATGTTTGGAGTACAGCATAAATACATTTTTCCATCAAATTTGATCCTATTAATCTTCAGCTAGTATCCTCCAATCATGCAGATAAAGCTAAAGTGCAAGGCGAATTCAGATAAGGTGGTGTTATTCAATCAGCTGATAATTTTTTTCTTAATTCGCCTGGTTTACGTAGCTGTCAAAGTTTGTTATTGTTTACATTTTTATATTTAAAAATTTCCGTTAAACGGAGAAAAACTTCGTTAATATTTGGAATTATTTATGTAAAAAATCTAAAAATACCAAGCATCTCGTAAACAAATATCATTTTATTTAAATAATGGCATAATTGGTATGTATACAAATATGTTATTTAGGAAAAATATTTGTTTCTATTAAATGTTAACATATTAAACAATATTGTTATATATTTTATATTAACATTGTGTAGATAACGTGATTATCTAAAAAAAATCTCTTCCGGAACACCTTATATAAAGAAACACATATAAAGAATTTAGCCGAACAGCGGCAGCTTACTTTTACATATGGCTTAATTTTGAAATCTATTAAATGTTAACAAATTAAACAATATTGTTATATATATACACTATGTACATAAAGTGATTAACTAAAAAAAGTCTGTTCCGGAACGCTTTATATAACAAAACCCATATGAGGTATTTACCCGTCCGGCGTCTGCTACGTTATGGCCAAATATTGAAAATTAATCCGCCGGAGTAGAATTATCCATTCGCAACAAAGATTCATTCATTCGTTATATATATTTTTTTGTTAATATGTACTTTTTTATGTTTATTTTTCACAAAAAATTAAGTTTTATTTAACTTTAGGCACTCACTTAAATTTTGCAAATTAATCTGCCGAAATAGAATTTTTCGTTTGAAACAAACATTATTCAATTCAGAATATATTTTCTTCACAAATTTTAATATCTTTATCTTTATTTTTAATAAAATATAAAAATTTTACAAAAATTTTTCATGAAATGAATTCGCCGTACTTATGGTTTTTGACATCTACGTAAACCAAATGCAAAAACAAAATACATGTAAAATGTTGTTGTTGCAGAACTGCCACCACCTTATCTGAATTCGCCTTGCTAAAGTGTTTCAGAAAAATCATATATTACAATGGGGGGGAAATTTGATGGTATTCATTGCATTTTCTTGGGCTGCTTGGAAGCGAGCGGGATTGTCATGTTTGCAGTGCCCAGTATAATTTCTCGATTCCAATTCAGTAGAGAACTTATAACATGATATGGACCAACAAATAAAAGCAGAAATCACCAAGAATTTTGCCAATTTATGGGCTGAAAGTTAATATTTATGTCATGAAATTTCTAGAGGGTTCTGGTAAAGATTATGTCCAGGAGGAGGAATGATATTATCAAAATCTGCAACTATTTCACAAAATATAAAATTTTAAGTGAAATAAGATAAATATAGCCGGTTGTTTTGTTTTATTTTTTAATGATATTTTAATTTTGTGCTAAATTTATGTCCAGATTTGTTAAGGGGTAGATGTATTTGGAAAGAAAAAAATCTATATGCAACAAAGTAGTGGAACAAAATTTATTGTGTCATGAACATCGAAGGACATGTGTTACACATAAAAAGAATTTGTTAAAAAAGTTAAGAACTATAGGAAATATTTTATGTTATAGGCAACATATCGTGACCCTATATTCAAAAAGTGCGAACTCAATTTTGGGCAAAGTGAGTTTTTGATGCAAAAGGATTCCTCAATGCATGATCCACGTCTGGTATAAATTTGAAACCAAAAAAGTAATTTTTGCACATTTAACAATAATTTTTGTTAATATGCTATCTCAAAGTTAAATTTTTATTGAAGAAAATAAGTGCTAACTTCCATACAAATTTTACAACATTTTTTAAAACTTCAAATTTATTTAAAATTTATTTTGTATATTAACAAGATGAACATCCCATCGGTAAATGAAACAAAGTACTTAGATAATATTCGATGACATCAGTATGACGTTCTAAGCGAGCAATCTAAGTACTTAGAGTGCAATGTATGCGTAATCCAACATATCATGCACTTTAATTATAACATAGATTACGATTTAAGCAGAGAGTTAGCTGCCTTTTTCATGTTGTTTTTTGTTTTTATATCTTTTAAAAAAACAGAACTAAAGTACCGTTTTATTTTTCTTTTGTATGTATAGGTACTACATGAAAAGAATAATATTTTTGTTTCAGTTTGATCTTTTGTAAGTGAAGTTGTGTTTTCTTAAAAAATTTGTTTTATTGTAAAAATTTAAAATAATTGTGGTGATCTAAATGGCACAAACGGATTTAAAAATTGGGGTAAATTTACTTCATACATTCTAGTTTTATACTGACAATTTCTTCTTGTTTGTTTACAGGATCTGTAAAGGAAGATGGCCGAAAGTTTCAAAAGAAAATTAAGATTCATTTCATTTATCTTCGTTAAAAGTGTTTAGTTATATTTTTATTGAATTAACTATAATACATGTTTATTATTTGATGATAATTTTTAAATAAACTTACATAATTTGAAATAAACGTAAACAAAAAATATATTTTTTCTATAACAAAATCGGAAGACATGGTACTTTAACTTACAAATGCAAATAGAATTGTAATCTACATACATTACATTCTTATTTGCAAGCGTTTATAGGCGTCTCATTAACTTCGCTTAGAACTCCACACATTATGTAAGTGAAATTTTAATTTGTCTTAATGAAACTGTGGCTTACATTCTAAGCGAGAGCACATCGATGAGGCAGCCTAGGACACTTTTATGTTAAATCTAAGTGGAAGAATAAGTTAAAGCATCACCACTGACTGCCACGAAATATCACTTAGATAAGCGAGTACATAATGTGTATTTTTACCGCTGGGATGCTGAACACAAAACAGGTGAAGATTAATAAATTGAATGTATAGTTTTTAAGATATGATCATTTATATATTTGTATATAAAGCCAGTTTTAGACTTTAAATAATGTTTTTCCGAAAAATTTAAAGTTATTTCAGAAATCGCTTATAACACTAAGATCTATAATTTTCTATGGTACCAATTTAGAATTTTGATTATAAAAAAGTCTTTAAATGTGCAAATTATGGAGTATTATTAAAAAAATATTGGTACTTTTTATATTCAAAAACTTTTCATAATTTAAAATATTTGTACTGAGAATAAGGAATAGTAAACAAGCAGATATGCCATGAGTTTTTCTATTTAAATGGTGTAAAGGCATCTTATTGGACTTACTGATTTGACTTATATCCCTTTAAAAAAAATTCTCTCTCAAACCCGACGCTGTCAAGCTACATAAATACAAAATTTCATGAATTCGCCGCAAATGACTTCACCTTATAGTCTATTCGCCTTGGACTTCACCTTATAATCTATTCGCCTTGGTGAAGTCATTTCATTTTGTGGCGCATTCATGAAATTTTTTATATATAGAGTTTGAGAGAGTCGGTTTTGAGAGAGAATTTTTGGTACGTTTTTTATTCATTTCAAATGTAGCAAGCCTATGTATATTGAACACCGGCGTCGATAAGAATACACTCTCCCCGTATCAAGATCGGCTGTTTAGGAAATATTTATTAAGCGAAGCCGTTCTTGGAGTAGAAAATTCTTGCGCCCGGCCATAGGCCTTCTTTTTAGTAAATCTTTAATAAGGAAAGCCGTTGTTGGACATATTATAGAGTTTAAAATCCTTGACATTTCTCAAAAAAAAAAAAAAAAAAATTATAATAGTAATAACCACAATATAGAGCTTTTTGAGGGGATAAAAGCTAGGTACAGTGAAATAGCTCCCAAATGAAATAACTACCAACGTGTAGAATGAAATAACACCCAAAACATTTTCCATACAAGTAGGGACTTACAGTAGCGAGCACAAAAAATGCAACGCGTGACGATATGATCTTCGATTTCGCCTGTTTCGAAATAACGGCAATGAATCCATCTCTTCTTTTTGCTGTTTATACTCTTAACTCAAAGCTTCCAAACAAGCGAAATTTTGTTTTAATTTCTATTACGCAAAGTGAAATTTATTATATTTGCTGAAAAAAGTGAACTTTTTTCGCGAGCACAAAAAATGCAACGCAATTAAATAACAGTAAATTTATGATTTTTATTGCGTTTTGAATGAAAGTTTTTTGAAGAAATAAAACAATACGAGCATTATAGTAGTAGCAGTTATTATCTAATCATAAAATGAACTATTATTAAAGCTCTAGAGGATAAGAATCCATGCTTGAAATTGGTTCGTTCTTTTTAGTGAAAAATTTGGCGTAAATCGATATGAATCACGATTTCACTTGAGAAAAAGCATGGAAAGGGAACAGATAGTGGTTGTCTATGGAAAACTTCCACTTTTAAAGTCGCTTATTTGGAAGCTCTGAATTAAGAGAATAAACAGCAAAAAGAAGAGATGGATTGATTACCGTTGAATCGAATCAGACAAAATAAAAGATCATATGACCCCGCGTTGCAATTTTTGTGCTCGCTACTGTATTTCATATGAAATTACTACCAATTTATTGGAACTTATTTCACTTTTTTATTTCTCCGTATGAAACAACTTGCAATAACATTTTTGGCTGGGAATTATTTCATTTGGAATTTTTTGGGACTTTTGGGAATTATTTAATTTTACATTTTAGGAGTTATTTAATTTTTAAAGCTAATTTCTTGATGAAATGGAAGTTATTTTCTTTATGGCGAGTTCTTTCATTTGGAAACTATTTCACTGTACCTAAAAGCTATATCATTTCGCAAATGTTTATTTATTATTATTATTTTTTTTAAATGTCACTAAAACCGACTTGTTCCATAATTTGTTATTTTTTATCTCCAGCTGTCGAATTTTAAAATGGGGACTTATTTAATTTTAAAATAATATGAAATTTACACCAAACAAAAACTAGTAGTTTTTGGCCTCAATTGGTTTTTGATTGAAAAACTAGTAAAATTTCCTTGGTTTTTCTATACAAATTAAAAACTACTTTCAACTAGTTTTTGATAAAAACCCAATCAAAGCACATTAAAAAAAAAACTAAAAACAAAACTTACAGCTCTAGTTGAGCTTTTAAAAAAGCTTTTATAAAAGAAAATGTCAAAAAGAAAAATATATATTTTGAAAATTTTTAAATGTACACAAATTTGGATGAATAAAAAATGTTAACTTTATAACAATTTAATTAAAAAAATGTTAATAAAGTGATTTAAAATATAGAAAAAGTGCATTTACAGCTTTAATTAATTTCATTGTGTGAATGTATGGGTAAGTAAATGTCAAAAAAAAATCAAAAACCGTTGGTATAAACGTATTAGTTTTTAAAAGTTAGTTTTTCAAAAACCATCGAGTTTTTGATTTGGTGTGAATGGCATATAAGGGAGTTTATTCATATGAAATAAATCACCAAAAATGTGGTGTTATTTAATTTTGATTTCATCTCGTTGGGCCTTTTTCCATTTTAAAATTGGGGAATTATTTCAAAAGGAAATATGTTCATGATGCCAGATTTTTCATGCATAGCCAGACGCAAAGCTCATTCAACCTACCTCATTCATTTACCTTCTCAAAATTTACCTTCATTGGGAAGTTTAGCAAACACAGCTATTTAATTTTTGCTGGGAATTATTTCTTTGAAAGCTATTTTAAACAAATAAATAACTAACCGGGAATTATTTCGCATTTTTGGGACTTGTTTCTTTGGGAGCTATTTCGATTTTTACATCTTAATAGCTATTTAATCTTTAAAGGTAATTTTTCAAGGAATTGGCATTTATTTCATTTGCTTTATGGGGAATTATTTCATTTGGAAGCTATTTCACTGTACAAAAACAATAGACTCAAATTTTAAATATGTATAGAGAAATGTTGACACAGAGAAATATGTCCAAATAAAATAACTTCCCATGAAAAAAATTAAATAACTGCCAATTCAGTCAGAAAATAAATCACTCTTCAGGGTACACTAAACAGGTATATGAACAAGTGATATGTCAAAAGAAAGTGCGTTTCTTATGGATTAAAATGAGGTATACAAAACAATCGTAGCTTGAAAACTGTCAAAGTTATTTGCAGAAATAGGGCAAAAACAATATACTAAGGAATTAACTCTGTACCAAAATTGTAATGACATCCCAATTTGATCAATTTTATGAACTTAAGATTTTTGACCAAGTGATATGTCAAAAGAAAGTGCGTTTCTTATGGATTTAAATGAGGTATACAAAACTGTCGTTGCTTGAAAACTGTCAGTTATTTGCAGAAATAGGGAAAATACAATATACTAAGAAATTTGCTCTGTACCAAAATTGTAATGACATCCCAATTTGATCAATTTTATGAACTTAAGATTTTTGAACAAGTGATATGTCAAAAGAAAGTGCGTTTCTTATGGATTTAAATGAGGTATACAAAACTGTCGTTGCTTGAAAACTGTCAAAGTTATTTGCAGAAATAGGGAAAATACAATATACTAAGAGATTTACTCTGTACCAAAATTGTAATGACTTCCCAATTTGATAAATTTTATGAACTTAAGATTTTTGAACAAGTGATATGTCAAAAGAAGGTGCGTTTCTTATGGATTAAAATGAGGCATACAAAACTGTCGTAGCTTGAAAACTGTCAAAGTTATTTGCAGAAATATGGAAAATACAATATACTAAGGAATTTACTCTGTACCAAAATTGTAATGACATCCCAATTTGATCAATTTTATGAACTTAAGATTTTTGACCAAGTGATATGTCAAAAGAAGGTGCGTTTCTTATGGATTAAAATGAGGTATACAAAACTGTCGTAGCTTTAAAACTGTCAAAGTTATTTGCAGAAATAGGGAAAATACAATATACTAAGAAATTTACTCTGTACCAAAATTGTAATGACATCCCAATTTGATCAATTTTATGAACTTAAGATTTTTGAACAAGTGATATGTCAAAAGAAGGTACGTTTCTTATGGATTAAAATGAGGTATACAAAACTGTCGTAGCTTGAAAACTGTCAAAGTTATTTGACAGAAATAGGGAAAATACAATATACTAAGGAATTAACTCTGTACCAAAATTGTAATGACATCCCAATTTGATCAATTTTATGAACTTAAGATTTTTGACCAAGTGATATGTCAAAAGAAAGTGCGTTTCTTATGGATTTAAATGAGGTATACAAAACTGTCGTTGCTTGAAAACTGTCAAAGTTATTTGCAGAAATAGGGAAAATACAATATACTAAGAAATTTGCTCTGTACCAAAATTGTAATGACATCCCAATTTGATCAATTTTATGAACTTAAGATTTTTGAACAAGTGATATGTCAAAAGAAGGTGCGTTTCTTGTGGATTAAAATGAGGTATACAAAACTGTCGTAGCTTGAAAACTGTCAAAGTTATTTGCAGAAATAGGGAAAATACAATATACTAAGGAATTAACTCTGTACCAAAATTGTAATGACATCCCAATTTGATCAATTTTACGAACTTTAGATTTTTGAACAAGTGATATGTCAAAAGAAAGTGCGTTTCTTATGGATTAAAATGAGGTATACAAAACTGTCGTAGCTTGAAAACTGTAAAAGTTATTTGCAGAAATAGGGAAAATACAATTGTTCAATTCACAATCGATGTTGTAGCGTTGTATGTCAGCAGCTGCTACAATAGTCATAACAATGTTGTTAGTATTTTCTATGTAGAAGCTCTATACAACTCCTACGACAATTTTTCATATGTTTTTCGAATGTTGTAAGAAAGTTTAGTGTTGCCAATTGTTTATTTCAACATATAAACAAAAAATTCAAAAGATTTTAGCATAAAAAAACGATAAAGTGGTAACACTGAAATCAAAAACAAACAGCTGTTTACCAAAACAAAAAAACTAAAATTTTTTTAAAAACAGTTTATTTATTTGTTTAAAATATGGAATAATGAAAATAAAAGAATTGAAAATTCAAAGAAATTAATTTTGTTTATTTCGCATGTTTAATTAATTTAATATTTTTGATTTTTTTATCTTCTGACATTCTTATGTATATTTGTTTTGATTGTTTTTTTTTTTTTTTATTGAGAACATAAACTTATGACTTGCTGCAAAGATCTGTTCACAATCACTGTTACTACACTTTAGTAGGTACAATATACAACTTGATTGTGAATTGAACAAATATACTAAGATATTTATTCTGTACCAAATTTTGTAATGATATCCCAATTTGATCAATTTTATGAACTTAAGATTTTTGAACAAGTGATATGTCAAAAGAAGGTGCGTTTCTTATGGATTAAAATGAGGTATACAAAACTGTCGTAGCTTGAAAGCTGTCAAAGTTATTTGCAGAAATAGGGAAAATACAATATACTAAGGAATTTACTCTGTACCAAAATTGTAATGACATCCCAATTTGATCAATTTTATGAACTTAAGATTTTTGACCAAGTGATATGTCAAAAGAAGGTGCGTTTCTTATGGATTAAAATGAGGTATACAAAACTGTCGTAGCTTGAAAACTGTCAAAGTTATTTGACAGAAATAGGGAAAATACAATATACTAAGGAATTAACTCTGTACCAAAATTGTAATGACATCCCAATTTGATCAATTTTATGAACTTAAGATTTTTGACCAAGTGATATGTCAAAAGAAAGTGCGTTTCTTATGGATTTAAATGAGGTATACAAAACTGTCGTTGCTTGAAAACTGTCAAAGTTATTTGCAGAAATAGGGAAAATACAATATACTAAGAAATTTGCTCTGTACCAAAATTGTAATGACATCCCAATTTGATCAATTTTATGAACTTAAGATTTTTGAACAAGTGATATGTCAAAAGAAGGTACGTTTCTTATGGATTAAAATGAGGTATACAAAACTGTCGTAGCTTGAAAACTGTCAAAGTTATTTGACAGAAATAGGGAAAATACAATATACTAAGGAATTAACTCTGTACCAAAATTGTAATGACATCCCAATTTGATCAATTTTATGAACTTAAGATTTTTGACCAAGTGATATGTCAAAAGAAAGTGCGTTTCTTATGGATTTAAATGAGGTATACAAAACTGTCGTTGCTTGAAAACTGTCAAAGTTATTTGCAGAAATAGGGAAAATACAATATACTAAGAAATTTGCTCTGTACCAAAATTGTAATGACATCCCAATTTGATCAATTTTATGAACTTAAGATTTTTGAACAAGTGATATGTCAAAAGAAGGTGCGTTTCTTGTGGATTAAAATGAGGTATACAAAACTGTCGTAGCTTGAAAACTGTCAAAGTTATTTGCAGAAATAGGGAAAATACAATATACTAAGATATTTATTCTGTACCAAATTTTGTAATGATATCCCAATTTGATCAATTTTATGAACTTAAGATTTTTGACCAAGTGATATGTCAAAAGAAAGTGCGGTTCTTATGGATTAAAATGAGGTATACAAAACTGTCGTAGCTTTAAAACTGTCAAAGTTATTTGCAGAAATACGGAAAATACAATATACTAAGAAATTTACTCTGTAACAAAATTGTAATGACATCCCAATTTGATCAATTTTATGAACTTAAGTTTTTTGAAGAAGTGATATTTCAATAGAAGGTACGTTTCTTATGGATTAAAATGAGGTATACAAAACTGTCGTAGCTTGAAAACTGTTAAAGTTATTTGCAATGAAAAGGAAAATACAATATACTAAGGAATTAACTCTGTACCAAAATTGTAATGACATCCCAATTTGATCAATTTTACGAACTTAAGATTTTTGAACAAGTGATATGTCAAAAGAAAGTGCGTTTCTTATGGATTTAAATGAGGTATACAAAACTGTCGTTGCTTGAAAACTGTCAAAGTTATTTGCAGAAATAGGGAAAATACAATATACTAAGAGATTTACTCTGTACCAAAATTGTAATGACTTCCCAATTTGATAAATTTTATGAACTTAAGATTTTTGAACAAGTGATATGTCAAAAGAAGGTGCGTTTCTTATGGATTAAAATGAGGTATACAAAACTGTCGTAGCTTGAAAACTGTCAAAGTTATTTGCAGAAATAGGGAAAATACAATATACTAAGGAATTTACTCTGTACCAAAATTGTAATGACATCCCAATTTGATCAATTTTATGAACTTAAGATTTTTGACCAAGTGATATGTCAAAAGAAGGTGCGTTTCTTATGGATTAAAATGAGGTATACAAAACTGTCGTAGCTTTAAAACTGTCAAAGTTATTTGCAGAAATAGGGAAAATACAATATACTAAGAAATTTACTCTGTACCAAAATTGTAATGACATCCCAATTTGATCAATTTTATGAACTTAAGATTTTTGAACAAGTGATATGTCAAAAGAAGGTACGTTTTTTATGGATTAAAATGAGGTATACAAAACTGTCGTAGCTTGAAAACTGTCAAAGTTATTTGACAGAAATATGGAAAATACAATATACTAAGGAATTAACTCTGTACCAAAATTGTAATGACATCCCAATTTGATCAATTTTATGAACTTAAGATTTTTGACCAAGTGATATGTCAAAAGAAAGTGCGTTTCTTATGGATTTAAATGAGGTATACAAAACTGTCGTTGCTTGAAAACTGTCAAAGTTATTTGCAGAAATAGGGAAAATACAATATACTAAGAAATTTGCTCTGTACCAAAATTGTAATGACATCCCAATTTGATCAATTTTATGAACTTAAGATTTTTGAACAAGTGATATGTCAAAAGAAGGTGCGTTTCTTGTGGATTAAAATGAGGTATACAAAACTGTCGTAACTTGAAAACTGTCAAAGTTATTTGCAGAAATAGGGAAAATACAATATACTAAGGAATTAACTCTGTACCAAAATTGTAATGACATCCCAATTTGATCAATTTTACGAACTTAGATTTTTGAACAAGTGATATGTCAAAAGAAAGTGCGTTTCTTATGGATTAAAATGAGGTATACAAAACTGTCGTAGCTTGAAAACTGTCAAAGTTATTTGCAGAAATAGGGAAAATACAATATACTAAGATGTTTATTCTGTACCAAATTTTGTAATGATATCCCAATTTGATCAATTTTATGAACTTAAGATTTTTGAACAAGTGATATGTCAAAAGAAGGTGCGTTTCTTATGGATTAAAATGAGGTATACAAAACTGTCGTAGCTTGAAAACTGTTAAAGTTATTTGCATGAAAAAGGAAAATACAATATACTAAGAAATTTACTTTGTACCAAAATTGTAATGACATCCCAATTTGATCAATTTTATGAACTTAAGATTTTTGAACAAGTGATATGTCAAAAGAAGGTACGTTTCTTATGGATTAAAATGAGGTATACAAAATTGTCGTAGCTTGAAAACTGTCAAAGTTATTTGCAGAAATATGGAAAATACAATATACTAAGGAATTTACTCTGTACCAAAATTGTAATGACATCCCAATTTGATCAATTTTACGAACTTAAGATTTTTGAACAAGTGATATGTCAAAAGAAAGTGCGTTTCTTATGGATTAAAATTGTAATGACATCCCAATTTGATCAATTTTACGAACTTAAGATTTTTGAACAAGTGATATGTCAAAAGAAAGTGCGTTTCTTATGGATTAAAATGAGGTATACAAAACTGTCGTAGCTTGAAAACTGTCAAAGTTATTTGCAGAAATAGGGAAAATACAATATACTAAGATATTTATTCTGTACCAAATTTTGTAATGATATCCCAATTTGATCAATTTTATGAACTGAAGATTTTTGAACAAGTGATATTTCAAAAGAAAGTGCGTTTCTTATGGATTAAAATGAGGTATACAAAACTGTCGTAGCTTGAAAACTGTCAAAGTTATTTGCAGAAATAGGGAAAATACAATATACTAAGAAATTTACTCTGTACCAAAATTGTAATGATATCCCAATTTGATCAATTTTATGAACTTAAGATTTTTGAACAAGTGATATGTCAAAAGAAGGTGCGTTTCTTATGGATTAAAATGAGGTATACAAAACTGTCGTAGCTTGAAAACTGTTAAAGTTATTTGCATGAAAAAGGAAAATACAATATACTAAGAAATTTACTCTGTACCAAAATTGTAATGACATCCCAATTTGATCAATTTTATGAACTTAATATTTTTGAACAAGTGAAATGTCAAAAGAAGGTGCGTTTCTTATGGATTAAAATGAGGTATACAAAACTGTCGTAGCTTGAAAACTGTCAAAGTTATTTGCAGAAATAGGGAAAATACATTACTAAGGAATTTATTCTGTACCAAAATTGTAATGATATCCCAATTTGATCAATTTTATGAACTTAAGATTTTTGAACAAGTGATATGTCAAAAGAAAGTGCGTTTCTTATGGATTAAAATGAGGTATACAAAACTGTCGTAGCTTGAAAACTGTCAAAGTTATTTGCAGAAATAGGGAAAATACATTATACTAAGAAATTTATTCTGTACCAAATTTTGTAATGATATCCAAATTTGATCAATTTTATGAACTTAAGATTTTTGAACTAGTGATATGTCAAAAGAAAGTGCGTTTCTTATGGATTTAAATGAGGTATACAAAACTGTCGTAGCTTGAAAACTGTCAAAGTTATTTGCAGAAATAGGGAAAATACAATATACTAAGGAATTTACTCTGTACCAAAATTGTAATGACATCCCAATTTGATCAATTTTATGAACTTAATATTTTTGAACAAGTGATATGTCAAAAGAAAGTGCGTTTCTTATGGATTAAAATGAGGTATACAAAACTGTCGTAGCTTGAAAACTGTCAAAGTTATTTGCAGAAATAGGGAAAATACATTATACTAAGGAATTTATTTTGTACCAAAATTGTAATGATATTCCAATTTGATCAATTTTATGAACTTAAGATTTTTGAACAAGTGATATGTCAAAAGAAAGTGCGTTTCTTATGGATTAAAATGAGGTAAACAAAACTGTCGTAGCTTGAAATTGTTAAAGTTATTTGCAATGAAAAGGAAAATACAATATACTAACAAATTTACTCTGTACCAAAATTGTAATGACATCCCAATTTGATCAATTTTATGAACTTAAGATTTTTGAACAAGTGATATGTCAAAAGAAGGTACGTTTCTTATGGATTAAAATGAGGTATACAAAACTGCCGTAGCTTGAAAACTGTCAAAGTTATTTGCAGAAATAGGGAAAATACAATATACTAAGGAATTTATTCTGTACCAAATTTTGTAATGATATCCCAAACTGTCGTAGCTTGAAAACTGTCAAAGTTATTTGCAGAAATAGGGAAAATACAATATACTAAGAAATTTACTCTGAACCAAAATTGTAATGACATCCCAATTTGATCAATTTTATGAACTTAAGATTTTTGAACAAGTGATATGTCAAAAGAAGGTACGTTTCTTATGGATTAAAATGAGGTATACAAAACTGTCGTAGCTTGAAAACTGTCAAAGTTATTTGCAGAAATAGGGAAAATACAATATACTAAGAAATTTACTCTGTACCAAAATTGTAATGACATCCCAATTTGATCAATTTTATGAACTTAAGATTTTTGAACAAGTGATATGTCAAAAAAAGGTGCGTTTCTTATGGATTAAAATGAGGTATACAAAACTGTCGTAGCTTGAAAACTGTCAAAGTTATTTGCAGAAATAGGGAAAATACAATATACTAAGAAATTTACTCTGTACCAAAATTGTAATGACATCCCAATTTGATCAATTTTATGAACTTAAGATTTTTGAACAAGTGATATGTCAAAAGAAAGTGCGTTTCTTATGGATTAAAATGAGGTATACAAAACTGTCGTAGCTTGAAAACTGTCAAAGTTATTTGCAGAAATAGGGAAAATACATTATACTAAGAAATTTATTCTGTACCAAATTTTGTAATGATATCCAAATTTGATCAATTTTATGAACTTAAGATTTTTGAACTAGTGATATGTCAAAAGAAAGTGCGTTTCTTATGGATTAAATGAGGTATACAAAACTGTCGTAGCTTGAAAACTGTCAAAGTTATTTGCAGAAATAGGGAAAATACAATATACTAAGGAATTTACTCTGTACCAAAATTGTAATGACATCCCAATTTGATCAATTTTATGAACTTAATATTTTTGAACAAGTGATATGTCAAAAGAAAGTGCGTTTCTTATGGATTAAAATGAGGTATACAAAACTGTCGTAGCTTGAAAACTGTCAAAGTTATTTGCAGAAATAGGGAAAATACATTATACTAAGGAATTTATTTTGTACCAAAATTGTAATGATATTCCAATTTGATCAATTTTATGAACTTAAGATTTTTGAACAAGTGATATGTCAAAAGAAAGTGCGTTTCTTATGGATTAAAATGAGGTAAACAAAACTGTCGTAGCTTGAAATTGTTAAAGTTATTTGCAATGAAAAGGAAAATACAATATACTAACAAATTTACTCTGTACCAAAATTGTAATGACATCCCAATTTGATCAATTTTATGAACTTAAGATTTTTGAACAAGTGATATGTCAAAAGAAGGTACGTTTCTTATGGATTAAAATGAGGTATACAAAACTGCCGTAGCTTGAAAACTGTCAAAGTTATTTGCAGAAATAGGGAAAATACAATATACTAAGGAATTTATTCTGTACCAAATTTTGTAATGATATCCCAAACTGTCGTAGCTTGAAAACTGTCAAAGTTATTTGCAGAAATAGGGAAAATACAATATACTAAGAAATTTACTCTGAACCAAAATTGTAATGACATCCCAATTTGATCAATTTTATGAACTTAAGATTTTTGAACAAGTGATATGTCAAAAGAAGGTACGTTTCTTATGGATTAAAATGAGGTATACAAAACTGTCGTAGCTTGAAAACTGTCAAAGTTATTTGCAGAAATAGGGAAAATACAATATACTAAGAAATTTACTCTGTACCAAAATTGTAATGACATCCCAATTTGATCAATTTTATGAACTTAAGATTTTTGAACAAGTGATATGTCAAAAAAAGGTGCGTTTCTTATGGATTAAAATGAGGTATACAAAACTGTCGTAGCTTGAAAACTGTCAAAGTTATTTGCAGAAATAGGGAAAATACAATATACTAAGAAATTTACTCTGTACCAAAATTGTAATGACATCCCAATTTGATCAATTTTATGAACTTAAGATTTTTGAACAAGTGATATGTCAAAAGAAAGTGCGTTTCTTATGGATTAAAATGAGGTATACAAAACTGTCGTAGCTTGAAAACTGTCAGAGTTATTTGCAGAAATAGGGAAAATACAATATACTAAGAAATTTACTCTGTACCAAAATTGTAATGACATCCCAATTTGATCAATTTTATGAACTTAAGATTTTAGAACAAGTGATATGTCAAAAGAAAGTGCGTTTCTTATGGATTAAAATGAGGTATACAAAACTGTCGTAGCTTGAAAACTGTCAAAGTTATTTGCAGAAATAGGGAAAATACAATATACTAAGGAATTAACTCTGTACCAAAATTGTAATGACATCCCAATTTGATCAATTTTATGAACTTAAGATTTTTGAACAAGTGATATGTCAAAAGAAGGTGCGTTTCTTATGGATTAAAATGAGGTATACAAAACTGTCGTAGCTTGAAAACTGTCAAAGTTATTTGCAGAAATAGGGAAAATACAATATACTAAGGAATTAACTCTGTACCAAAATTGTAATGACATCCCAATTTGATCAATTTTATGAACTTAAGATTTTTGAACAAGTGATATATCAAAAGAAAGTGCGTTTCTTATGGATTAAAATGAGGTATACAAAACTGTCGTAGCTTGAAAACTGTCAAAGTTATTTGCAGAAATATGGAAAATAATATATACTAAGGAATTAACTCTGTACCAAAATTGTAATGACATCCCAATTTGATCAATTTTACGAACTTAAGATTTTTGAACAAGTGATATGTCAAAAGAAAGTGCGTTTCTTATGGATTAAAATGAGGTATACAAAACTGTCGCAGCTTGAAAACTGTCAAAGTTATTTACAGAAATAGGGAAAATACAATATACTAAGAAATTTACTCTGTACCAAAATTGTAATGACATCCCAATTTGATCAATTTTATGAACTTAAGATTTTTGAACAAGTGATATGTCAAAAAAAGGTGCGTTTCTTATGGATTAAAATGAGGTATACAAAACTGTCGTAGTTTTAAAACTGTCAAAGTTATTTGCAGAAATAGGGAAAATACAATATACTAAGAAATTTACTAATTTGATCAATTTTATGAACTTAAGATTTTTGAACAAGTGATATGTCAAAAGAAGGTGCGTTTCTTATGGATTAAAATGAGGTATACAAAACTGTCGTAGCTTGAAAACTGTCAAAGTTATTTGCAGAAATAGGGAAAATACAATATACTAAGGAATTAACTCTGTACCAAAATTGTAATGACATCCCAATTTGATCAATTTTATGAACTTAAGATTTTTGAACAAGTGATATATCAAAAGAAAGTGCGTTTCTTATGGATTAAAATGAGGTATACAAAACTGTCGTAGCTTGAAAACTGTCAAAGTTATTTGCAGAAATATGGAAAATACAATATACTAAGGAATTACTCTGTACCAAAATTGTAATGACATCCCAATTTGATCAATTTTACTGAACTTAAGATTTTTGAACAAGTGATATGTCAAAAGAAAGTGCGTTTCTTATGGATTAAAATGAGGTATACAAAACTGTCGTAGCTTGAAAACTGTCAAAGTTATTTGCAGAAATAGGGAAAATACAATATACTAAGAAATTTATCTCTGTACCAAATTTGTAATGATATCCCAATTTGATCAATTTTATGAACTTAAGATTTTTGAACAAGTGATATGTCAAAAGAAAGTGCGTTTCTTATGGATTAAAATGAGGTATACAAAACTGTCGTAGCTTGAAAACTGTCAAAGTTATTTGCAGAAATAGGGAAAATACAATATACTAAGAAATTTATTCTGTACCAAATTTGTAATGATATCCCAATTTGATCAATTTTATGAACTTAAGATTTTTGAACAAGTGATATGTCAAAAGAAAGTGCGTTTCTTATGGATTAAAATGAGGTATACAAAACTGTCGTAGCTTGAAAACTGTCAAAGTTATTTGCAGAAATAGGGAAAATACAATATACTAAGAAATTTACTCTGTACCAAAATTGTAATGACATCCCAATTTGATCAATTTTATGAACTTAAGATTTTTGAACAAGTGATATGTCAAAAGAAAGTGCGTTTCTTATGGATTAAAATGAGGTATACAAAACTGTCGTAGCTTGAAAACTGTCAAAGTTATTTGCAGAAATAGGGAAAATACAATATACTAAGAAATTTACTCTGTACCAAAATTGTAATGACATCCCAATTTGATCAATTTTATGAACTTAAGATTTTTGAACAAGTGATATGTCAAAAGAAAGTGCGTTTCTTATGGATTAAAATGAGGTATACAAAACTGTCGTAGCTTGAAAACTGTCAAAGTTATTTGCAGAAATAGGGAAAATACAATATACTAAGAAATTTACTCTGTACCAAAATTGTAATGACATCCCAATTTGATCAATTTTATGAACTTAAGATTTTTGAACAAGTGATATGTCAAAAGAAGGTGCGTTTCTTATGGATTAAAATGAGGTATACAAAACTGTCGTAGCTTGAAAACTGTCAAAGTTATTTGCAGAAATAGGGAAAATACAATATACTAAGAAATTTATTCTGTACCAAATTTGTAATGATATCCCAATTTGATCAATTTTATGAACTTAAGATTTTTGAACAAGTGATATGTCAAAAGAAAGTGCGTTTCTTATGGATTAAAATGAGGTATACAAAACTGTCGTAGCTTGAAAACTGTCAAAGTTATTTGCAGAAATAGGGAAAATACAATATACTAAGGAATTACTCTGTACCAAAATTGTAATGACATCCCAATTTGATCAATTTTATGAACTTAAGATTTTTGAACAAGTGATATGTCAAAAGAAAGTGCGTTTCTTATGGATTAAAATGAGGTATACAAAACTGTCGTAGCTTGAAAACTGTCAAAGTTATTTGCAGAAATAGGGAAAATACAATATACTAAGAAATTTACTCTGTACCAAAATTGTAATGACATCCCAATTTGATCAATTTTATGAACTTAAGTATTTTGAACAAGTGATATGTCAAAAGAAAGTGCGTTTCTTATGGATTAAAATGAGGTATACAAAACTGTCGTAGCTTGAAAACTGTCAAAGTTATTTGCAGAAATAGGGAAAATACAATATACTAAGAAATTTACTCTGTACCAAAATTGTAATGACATCCCAATTTGATCAATTTTATGAACTTAAGATTTTTGAACAAGTGATATGTCAAAAGAAAGGTGCGTTTCTTATGGATTAAAATGAGGTATACAAAACTGTCGTAGCTTTGAAAACTGTCAAAGTTATTTGCAGAAATAGGGAAAATACAATATACTAAGAATTACTCTGTACCAAAATTGTAATGAATCCCAATTTGATCAATTTTATGAACTTAAGATTTTTGAACAAGTGATATGTCAAAAGAAGGTGCGTTTCTTATGGATTAAAATGAGGTATACAAAACTGTCGTAGCTTGAAAACTGTCAAAGTTATTTGCAGAAATAGGGAAAATACAATATACTAAGGAATTAACTCTGTACCAAAATTGTAATGACATCCCAATTTGATCAATTTTATGAACTTAAGATTTTTGAACAAGTGATATGTCAAAAGAAAGTGCGTTTCTTATGGATTAAAATGAGGTATACAAAACTGTCGTAGCTTGAAAACTGTCAAAGTTATTTGCAGAAATAGGGAAAATACAATATACTAAGGAATTTACTCTGTACCAAAATTGTAATGACATCCCAATTTGATCAATTTTATGAACTTAAGATTTTTGAACAAGTGATATGTCAAAAGAAAGTGCGTTTCTTATGGATTAAAATGAGGTATACAAAACTGTCGTAGCTTGAAAACTGTCAAAGTTATTTGCAGAAATAGGGAAAATACAATATACTAAGAAATTTACTCTGTACCAAATTTGTAATGATATCCCAATTTGATCAATTTTATGAACTTAAGATTTTTGAACAAGTGATATGTCAAAAGAAAGTGCGTTTCTTATGGATTAAAATGAGGTATACAAAACTGTCGTAGCTTGAAAACTGTCAAAGTTATTTGCAGAAATAGGGAAAATACAATATACTAAGAAATTTACTCTGTACCAAATTTGTAATGATATCCCAATTTGATCAATTTTATGAACTTAAGATTTTTGAACAAGTGATATGTCAAAAGAAAGTGCGTTTCTTATGGATTAAAATGAGGTATACAAAACTGTCGTAGCTTGAAAACTGTCAAAGTTATTTGCAGAAATAGGGAAAATACAATATACTAAGAAATTTACTCTGTACCAAATTTGTAATGATATCCCAATTTGATCAATTTTATGAACTTAAGATTTTTGAACAAGTGATATGTCAAAGAAAGTGCGTTTCTTATGGATTAAAATGAGGTATACAAAACTGTCGTAGCTTGAAAACTGTCAAAGTTATTTGCAGAAATAGGGAAAATACAATATACTAAGAAATTTACTCTGTACCAAAATTGTAATGACATCCCAATTTGATCAATTTTATGAACTTAAGATTTTTGAACAAGTGATATGTCAAAAGAAAGTGCGTTTCTTATGGATTAAAATGAGGTATACAAAACTGTCGTAGCTTGAAAACTGTCAAAGTTATTTGCAGAAATAGGGAAAATACAATATACTAAGAAATTTACTCTGTACCAAATTTGTAATGATATCCCAATTTGATCAATTTTATGAACTTAAGATTTTTGAACAAGTGATATGTCAAAAGAAAGTGCGTTTCTTATGGATTAAAATGAGGTATACAAAACTGTCGTAGCTTGAAAACTGTCAAAGTTATTTGCAGAAATAGGGAAAATACAATATACTAAGAAATTTACTCTGTACCAAAATTGTAATGACATCCCAATTTGATCAATTTTATGAACTTAAGATTTTTGAACAAGTGATATGTCAAAAGAAAGTGCGTTTCTTATGGATTAAAATGAGGTATACAAAACTGTCGTAGCTTGAAAACTGTCAAAGTTATTTGCAGAAATAGGGAAAATACAATATACTAAGAAATTTACTCTGTACCAAATTGTAATGATATCCCAATTTGATCAATTTTATGAACTTAAGATTTTTGAACAAGTGATATGTCAAAAGAAAGTGCGTTTCTTATGGATTAAAATGAGGTATACAAAACTGTCGTAGCTTGAAAACTGTCAAAGTTATTTGCAGAAATAGGGAAAATACAATATACTAAGAAATTTACTCTGTACCAAAATTGTAATGACATCCCAATTTGATCAATTTTATGAACTTAAGATTTTTGAACAAGTGATATGTCAAAAGAAAGTGCGTTTCTTATGGATTAAAATGAGGTATACAAAACTGTCGTAGCTTGAAAACTGTCAAAGTTATTTGCAGAAATAGGGAAAATACAATATACTAAGAAATTTACTCTGTACCAAATTTGTAATGATATCCCAATTTGATCAATTTTATGAACTTAAGATTTTTGAACAAGTGATATGTCAAAAGAAAGTGCGTTTCTTATGGATTAAAATGAGGTATACAAAACTGTCGTAGCTTGAAAACTGTCAAAGTTATTTGCAGAAATAGGGAAAATACAATATACTAAGGAATTTACTCTGTACCAAAATTGTAATGACATCCCAATTTGATCAATTTTATGAACTTAAGATTTTTGAACAAGTGATATGTCAAAAGAAAGTGCGTTTCTTATGGATTAAAATGAGGTATACAAAACTGTCGTAGCTTGAAAACTGTCAAAGTTATTTGCAGAAATAGGGAAAATACAATATACTAAGGAATTTACTCTGTACCAAAATTGTAATGACATCCCAATTTGATCAATTTTATGAACTTAAGATTTTTGAACAAGTGATATGTCAAAAGAAAGTGCGTTTCTTATGGATTAAAATGAGGTATACAAAACTGTCGTAGCTTGAAAACTGTCAAAGTTATTTGCAGAAATAGGGAAAATACAATATACTAAGAAATTTACTCTGTACCAAATTGTAATGACATCCCAATTTGATCAATTTTATGAACTTAAGATTTTTGAACAAGTGATATGTCAAAAGAAAGTGCGTTTCTTATGGATTAAAATGAGGTATACAAAACTGTCGTAGCTTGAAAACTGTCAAAGTTATTTGCAGAAATAGGGAAAATACAATATACTAAGGAATTTACTCTGTACCAAAATTGTAATGACATCCCAATTTGATCAATTTTATGAACTTAAGATTTTTGAACAAGTGATATGTCAAAAGAAAGTGCGTTTCTTATGGATTAAAATGAGGTATACAAAACTGTCGTAGCTTGAAAACTGTCAAAGTTATTTGCAGAAATAGGGAAAATACAATATACTAAGGAATTTACTCTGTACCAAAATTGTAATGACATCCCAATTTGATCAATTTTATGAACTTAAGATTTTTGAACAAGTGATATGTCAAAAGAAAGTGCGTTTCTTATGGATTAAAATGAGGTATACAAAACTGTCGTAGCTTGAAAACTGTCAAAGTTATTTGCAGAAATAGGGAAAATACAATATACTAAGAAATTTACTCTGTACCAAAATTGTAATGACATCCCAATTTGATCAATTTTATGAACTTAAGATTTTTGAACAAGTGATATGTCAAAAGAAAGTGCGTTTCTTATGGATTAAAATGAGGTATACAAAACTGTCGTAGCTTGAAAACTGTCAAAGTTATTTGCAGAAATAGGGAAAATACAATATACTAAGGAAATTTACTCTGTACCAAATTTGTAATGACATCCCAATTTGATCAATTTTATGAACTTAAGATTTTTGAACAAGTGATATGTCAAAAGAAAGTGCGTTTCTTATGGATTAAAATGAGGTATACAAAACTGTCGTAGCTTGAAAACTGTCAAAGTTATTTGCAGAAATAGGGAAAATACAATATACTAAGAAATTTACTCTGTACCAAAATTTGTAATGATATCCCAATTTGATCAATTTTATGAACTTAAGATTTTTGAACAAGTGATATGTCAAAAGAAAGTGCGTTTCTTATGGATTAAAATGAGTATACCAAACTGTCGTAGCTTGAAAACTGTCAAAGTTATTTGCAAAAGGAAATACATATATAGGAATTTATCTGTACCAAAGTAATGATATCCAATTTGATCAATTTTAAACTAGATTTGTGAAAGTGATACAAAAGAAGTCGTTCTGATAGAAATTAATATTATTTCGTACCAAATTTTGTAATGATTATCCCATTTTGATCAATTTTATGAAAACTAAGATTTTGACCAAGTGATAGTAAAAAGAAGTACCGTTTATATGGATTCAAATAAGGTATACAAAACATCGTAGCCTTTAAAACTGTCAAGTTATTGCAGAAATAGGGAAAAACAATATACTAAGTAATTTACCTGCACCAAATTTGGTAATGAATCCACAATTTGATCAATTTTATGAAACTTTAAGATTTTGAACAAGGATATGTCAAAAGAAAGTGCTGTTTCGTATGGATTAAAATGAGGTATACAAAACTGTCGTAGCTTGAAAACTGTCAAAGTTATTTGCAGAAATAGGGAAAATACAATATACTAAGGAAATTTACTTCTGTACCAAATTTGTAATGATATCCCAATTTGATCAATTTTATGAACTTAAGATTTTTGAACAAGTGATATGTCAAAAGAAAGTGCGTTTCTTATGGATTAAAATGAGGTATACAAAACTGTCGTAGCTTGAAAACTGTCAAAGTTATTTGCAGAAATAGGGAAAATACAATATACTAAGAAATTTATTCTGTACCAAATTTGTAATGATATCCCAATTTGATCAATTTTATGAACTTAAGATTTTTGAACAAGTGATATGTCAAAAGAAAGTGCGTTTCTTATGGATTAAAATGAGGTATACAAAACTGTCGTAGCTTGAAAACTGTCAAAGTTATTTGCAATGAAATAGGGAAAATACAATATACTAAGGAATTAACTCTGTACCAAAATTGTAATGACATCCCAATTTGATCAATTTTATGAACTTAAGATTTTTGAACAAGTGATATGTCAAAAGAAAGTGCGTTTCTTATGGATTAAAATGAGGTATACAAAACTGTCGTAGCTTGAAAACTGTCAAAGTTATTTGCAGAAATAGGGAAAATACAATATACTAAGAAATTTACTTCTGTACCAAATTTGTAATGATATCCCAATTTGATCAATTTTATGAACTTAAGATTTTTGAACAAGTGATATGTCAAAAGAAAGTGCGTTTCTTATGGATTAAAATGAGGTATACAAAACTGTCGTAGCTTGAAAACTGTCAAAGTTATTTGCAGAAATAGGGAAAATACAATATACTAAGAAATTTACTCTGTACCAAATTGTAATGACATCCCAATTTGATCAATTTTATGAACTTAAGATTTTTGAACAAGTGATATGTCAAAAGAAAGTGCGTTTCTTATGGATTAAAATGAGGTATACAAAACTGTCGTAGCTTGAAAACTGTCAAAGTTATTTGCAGAAATAGGGAAAATACAATATACTAAGAAATTTATTCTGTACCAAAATTTGTAATGATATCCCAATTTGATCAATTTTATGAACTTAAGATTTTTGAACAAGTGATATGTCAAAAGAAAGTGCGTTTCTTATGGATTAAAATGAGGTATACAAAACTGTCGTAGCTTGAAAACTGTCAAAGTTATTTGCAGAAATAGGGAAAATACAATATACTAAGAAATTTATTCTGTACCAAATTTGTAATGATATCCCAATTTGATCAATTTTATGAACTTAAGATTTTTGAACAAGTGATATGTCAAAAGAAAGTGCGTTTCTTATGGATTAAAATGAGGTATACAAAACTGTCGTAGCTTGAAAACTGTCAAAGTTATTTGCAGAAATAGGGAAAATACAATATACTAAGAAATTTATTCTGTACCAAATTTGTAATGATATCCCAATTTGATCAATTTTATGAACTTAAGATTTTTGAACAAGTGATATGTCAAAAGAAAGTGCGTTTCTTATGGATTAAAATGAGGTATACAAAACTGTCGTAGCTTGAAAACTGTCAAAGTTATTTGCAGAAATAGGGAAAATACAATATACTAAGGAATTTACTCTGTACCAAAATTGTAATGACATCCCAATTTGATCAATTTTATGAACTTAAGATTTTTGAACAAGTGATATGTCAAAAGAAAGTGCGTTTCTTATGGATTAAAATGAGGTATACAAAACTGTCGTAGCTTGAAAACTGTCAAAGTTATTTGCAGAAATAGGGAAAATACAATATACTAAGAAATTTACTCTGTACCAAAATTGTAATGATATCCCAATTTGATCAATTTTATGAACTTAAGATTTTTGAACAAGTGATATGTCAAAAGAAAGTGCGTTTCTTATGGATTAAAATGAGGTATACATAACTGTCGTAGCTTGAAAACTGTCAAAGTTATTTGCAGAAATAGGGAAAATACAATATACTCAGAAATTTATTCTGTACCAAATTTTGTAATGACATTCCCAATTTGATCAATTTTATGAACTTAAGATTTTTGAACAAGTGATATGTCAAAAGAAAGTGCGTTTCTTATGGATTAAAATGAGGTATACAAACTGTCGTAGCTTGAAAACTGTTAAAGTTATTTGCAGAAATAGGGAAAATACAATATACTAAGAAATTTATTCTGTACCAAATTTGTAATGATATCCCAATTTGATCAATTTTATGAACTTAAGATTTTTGAACAAGTGATATGTCAAGAGAAAGTGCGTTTCTTATGGATTAAAATGAGGTATACAAAACTGTCGTAGCTTGAAAACTGTCAAAGTTATTTGCAGAAATAGGGAAAATACAATATACTAAGAAATTTATTCTGTACCAAATTTTGTAATGATATCCCAATTTGATCAATTTTATGAACTTAAGATTTTTGAACAAGTGATATGTCAAAAGAAAGTGCGTTTCTTATGGATTAAAATGAGGTATACAAAACTGTCGTAGCTTGAAAACTGTTAAAGTTATTTGCAATGAAATAGGAAAATACAATATACTAAGGAATTAACTCTGTACCAAAATTGTAATGACATCCCAATTTGATCAATTTTATGAACATAAGATTTTTGAACAAGTGATATGTCAAAAGAAAGTGCGTTTCTTATGGATTAAAATGAGGTATACAAAACTGTCGTAGCTTGAAAACAGTCAAAGTTATTTGCAGAAATAGGGAAAATACAATATACTAAGAAATTTACTCTGTACCAAAATTGTAATGACATCCCAATTTGATCAATTTTATGAACTTAAGATTTTTGACCAAGTGATATGTCAAAAGAAAGTGCGGTTCTTATGGATTAAAATGAGGTATACAAAACTGTCGTAGCTTGAAAACTGTCAAAGTTATTTGCAGAAATAGGGAAAATACAATATACTAAGAAATTTACTCTGTACCAAAATTGTAATGACATCCCAATTTGATCAATTTTATGAACTTAAGATTTTTGAACAAGTGATTATGTCAAAAGAAAGTGCGTTTCTTATGGATTAAAATGAGGTATACAAAACTGTCGTAGCTTGAAAACTGTTAAAGTTATTTGCAGAAATAGGGAAAATACAATATACTAAGAAATTTATTCTGTACCAAATTTTGTAATGACATCCCAATTTGATCAATTTTATGAACTTAAGATTTTTGACCAAGTGATATGTCAAAAGAAAGTGCGTTTCTTATGGATTAAAATGAGGTAAACAAAACTGTCGTAGCTTGAAAACTGTCAAAGTTAGTAGCAGAAATAGGGAAAATACAATATACTAAGAAATTTATTCTGTACCAAATTTTGTAATGATATCCCAATTTGATCAATTTTATGAACTTAAGATTTTTGAACAAGTGATATGTCAAAAGAAAGTGCGTTTCTTATGGATTAAAATGAGGTATACAAAACTGTCGTAGCTTGAAAACTGTTAAAGTTATTTGCAACGAAAAGGAAAATACAATATACTAAGGAATTAACTCTGTACCAAAATTGTAATGACATCCCAATTTGATAAATTTTATGAACTTAAGATTTTTGAACAAGGGATATGTCAAAAGAAGGTGCGTTTCTTATGGATTAAAATGAGGTATACAAAACTGTCGTAGCTTGAAAACTGTCAAAGTTATTTGCAGAAATAGGGAAAATACAATATACTAAGAAATTTACTCTGTACCAAAATTGTAATGACATCCCAATTTGATCAATTTTATGAACTTAAAATTTTTGACCAAGTGATATGTCAAAAGAAAGTGCGGTTTTTATGGATTAAAATGAGGTATACAAAATTGTCGTAGCTTGAAAACTGTCAAAGTTACTTGCAGAAATAGGGAAAATACAATATACTAAGAAATTTACTCTATACCAAAATTGTAGTGATATCCCAATTTGATCAATTTTATGAACTTAAGATTTTTGAACAAGTGATATATCAAAAGAAGGTGCGTTTCTTATGGATTAAAATGAGGTATACAAAACTGTCGTAGCTTGAAAACTGTTAAAGTTATTTGCATGAAAAAGGAAAATACAATATACTAAGAAATTTACTCTGTACCAAAATTGTAATGACATCCCAATTTGATCAATTTTATGAACTTAATATTTTTGAACAAGTGATATGTCAAAAGAAGGTGCGTTTCTTATGGATTAAAATGAGGTATACAAAACTGTCGTAGCTTGAAAACTGTTAAAGTTATTTGCATGAAAAAGGAAAATACAATATACTAAGAAATTTACTCTGTACCAAAATTGTAATGACATCCCAATTTGATAAATTTTATGAACTTAAGATTTTTGAACAAGTGATATGTCAAAAGAAAGCGCGTTTCTTATGGATTAAAATGAGGTATACAAAATTGTCGTAGCTTGAAAACTGTCAAAGTTACTTGCAGAAATAGGGAAAATACAATATACTAAGAAATTTACTCTGTACCAAAATTGTAATGATATCCCAATTTGATCAATTTTATGAACTTAAGATTTTTGAACAAGTGATATATCAAAAGAAGGTGCGTTTCTTATGGATTAAAATGAGGTATACAAAACTGTCGTAGCTTGAAAACTGTTAAAGTTATTTGCATGAAAAAGGAAAATACAATATACTAAGAAATTTACTCTGTACCAAAATTGTAATGATATTCCAATTTGATCAATTTTATGAACTTAATATTTTTGAACAAGTGATATGTCAAAAGAAGGTGCGTTTCTTATGGATTAAAATGAGGTATACAAAACTGTCGTAGCTTTAAAACTGTCAAAGTTATTTGCAGAAATAGGGAAAATACAATATGTACAATGAATTTCAGTTACAAATTAATATGAATTGTTCATAAAAACACTTAAAAAACTTTAGCATTTTTTTAGAATTTTAAAATCAATTTAGCATATTTTCTGGAATTATTTTGGATGGGATTTAGCCGCAACATTTTTTGAGACCTGGTCACACTGCTTCAGTTACTTAACAGCATTCTATAATGTAGGCTGATGTCGCTATGTTTCAAAAATTGCAAAAAGAATTTGTAAAAAGAACAACACAATTTGTAAACAAGAGAATTACTTGCAAAAAACTCGTACACTCCAAAAAAATTTACTAATGCATAAGAACGAAAACAGTATGTTTTAATACTTTTTTTTTACACATTTTAAATAAAAAACTTTATCTTTGTGAAGAAATATATATTTTTCTTTTCTTTGAATATGTTTTGTAAGATTTACTATTTTACTTGTTGTGAAATTTGATCATAACAAGCGTAATTAGGCAATATTTGTTGCGTGTAGTAATAGTCTCCATGGTCACTGAGGTGGTTTGTGGCTCACAGATGGAACTGTTGAAACAAAAGGAAAATTAATATTCAAACAACCAATAATCTTAACTTACATGAGTATGTTAGCTGTGGATGATGTGGTTCCATTTCGCGACCGATCCTGTATGCTCCGGTTGTGTGTTGATGTTGTTGTGTTGTCTTTCCCGTGTTGTTTTGTTCGGTTTTGTTATGTCCTGTATGTTGTGATCTGAGTTTCATGTGGTCCCTTGTTGGTTGTTTCTTGTGCGTTGTGATTGTTTTATTTGTTTGGTTTATTGTTTGTTTCATGTAATGTTTTATTTTATGTGTATTTCGAGCAGTTTTTGTGTTTTGTTTAATATTGTGATGAGTGGTAAATTGCAATGTGTTGATCAGCTGTTGTAGATCATGTGGATTGTATGTGCGTAAAAGTTTTTGTAATAGATTAAAGAAAGAAAACTTATAGGTATTGCCAGATTAAAAAAGTATAATAATGACAGAGATGTATACGTCAGGAAAATTCATTCATAAATTATCGTTATAGTATGATGAACATTCCTGTTTTAGTTTCGAAATGTCAGGAAAATAAGTGTAGCTTTATTGTAGTGTCTGGAAAGGAAAATTTTTTGGAAATGTTATAGGGCATGATAATATGGCGAAACGTTCACAAGCGCCATTACTAGATCAAAGTTACAACACAATAGAAGCACAAATCTGAAAAGGTGTTAAAAATTTAATAAATAAATTTAAAGATTAAATATTGAAATAAATTGATAATAACAACAAGTAAATTGAGGACAAAATTTTACATTGTTATACACAAATACATAAGCTGAAGCTGGTATTAAAACAAAAAAAAAGTAGGTACAACAGGTTATAAATTAAATAAAGGCTTATGGAAAATAATAATAATTTATTTAGCTGGAGGCTAAAGGAAAATTTACCGCAAGGAAAATTGTTTTTGAAGAAGCTACGACAGGCCATCTTTTACCAACACCAAATAGAAGTCAAGGTGGAAATTTATTTTGGGTAAAAAGCCAAGGCAATTGTAACCTGTAAGTAGACAATAAATAAAACAAGAATCCTGGGCAAAAGCAGCCTCCAGTGAAAAATTAAGTGCGAAGATATTTGAAGCAAAAAAAAAAAAAAAGGTTATTAAAAGAAGAAAAGTAAATAATACAGACATTGAAAATTAAATCAAACGATTTCATATATGTATATATAGTCCGACATATTTAAAAATGGATGCTTTATATAAGCCGATAAATTAGCTCCATTTAAATCGCCATCTTAAATTAGTTTTATATATACATATTAAGTGTTGTGACTAGCGATCTTAATAAAAAAAAAAAGGAGATTTAGACGTTAATAATAATAAGCTTTAGTGTTAGTTTTTTTTTTGTACAATTAGTTTTAATTTTTTTTATTTTCACATAGTCATAGTTCTTTAAGTTTTGAATTGTTGTAATAAGGGGAATAATAGAGTAATAGTACCTACATTTGTGAGATTGTTTTTTTTTAATTGCGATAAAAACATTTTTTTTTGTGATTCCAATAGAGTATTTTTGCAACATATAAAGTTTAATAAAACAAGTGAGGCTGAAGTCAATTTAAACAAGAACATTTAGTGTTATATTAAAGACACTGTGGTAACCTAAGCGAGCTCCTTTAGGTTAGGTTTATTGATAAATAGTAATTAAAATTCTTATAGAAAGCCTGAGGTAAACTTTATAGGTTGTGGAAGGTCTGTTGTTTGTTAATTAGAGAAATAAAATTTATACTTATATATCCACAAATTTAGGTTAGAGTATATTCTTGCCCTTAAAATTAAAATAATTTGTTAGTCGTTATTATATTTAGACATTAGTTAAAAGACAATTTTTTTTTATATTTTTTTATTATTTCTGTTTGAAGACAAATTAACAAACAAATAATATTACCATTGGTTTTCATTAACCGTTCGATTTAAATTTACTCTAAAAAAAGTTTCTATTTGTAAAAGACCAAACAAAAGAATAGTTAAGGCTAGTTTAGTTTTCTTTTTAGATTACAATTTAAGAATAAATTTAATAAATTATTTGTAATGTGAAATTAGAAATGTTTGTCATGTGGTAATTTTTGTTTCTGGGGTTTAAGTTAACGATGTGAGGTAAGTGTGGTTGAAGTGCAATAATGGGGACTGCAATAAAAATATGAAAGTTTAGGAATGAATAGCAGTCCAGGTTGGGAGGGCAGTCGTGAGGTATGTAACAGCTCTACCTACTATCTCGAGGTGCAATTTTCGTTCGTGATAATTTTTTTTTGTTGTTATAGTTGAATTATTTTTAATTCGTTGTGCTTGTCCTTTGGGTTGTAATGGTGGGTTGGAACCTTTCCCTAGGTGAGCCGTTGAGCTAGTTGGCATCACCATTACAATGCTTTTTGGGACACGTAACAATATGGCGCCCAAATTTAATAACGAAGCGTTAGGATGTATAAACATACAACTCCCTAACTTGCTAAGTAAATATGTATGTATGTCATCTAAATGTACAAAATAATAAACCAATAGAATTCTACCATAAACTAAATGTCGTACAACGTTGGTTATAGACAATATAATCATGGTCTGTAGACCTAATGGTTCCAAATTATTAAAAATTTATATATTTGTGCAGCAGTTTCATAGATTGTAAAACTATAACCAACTGAATGTACGAGTCCATAATACAGGAACAGTAAAAATCCGGAACGTGCAAGATTTTAATAATAATAGAAAACTGTCATTTGGGGATTTAGCTGTTCATTTTCAAAATTTAGTTTCAGTAAAGTTTTACTTATATATAATTTGTTTTCTGTTAAATGTAATGTTAGAGAATATCGGTCTTGAGCCCGAAGTCAAGGCTTGTTATAATATTTATCTAGATTACAAATATACTATTTATATGCGTATTTGATCCATAGAAGATAAAAATATTGTGAATATAAGGTATACAGAACACAATCATTTTCTTTTTGTTTAATGTTTAAATTTGACTTATGCACATTCGAGAAGTCCTTAAAAGGCACGAGATTGATAACTAGTGAAGACGAATAATAAAATTATGCACAACCACATATAAACCATTTTTGTTAACTGAACCCATATACATATATATAGTCCTTGTTTTGAAAAGATTTTTTTTTGTTTTGTTGTGATTGTTTTTCATATTACAATTTTTTTTTACAGTATAAAAACCAAAAAAAAAAAAAAAAAAAGAGAAATTTTTACAATTTAAAACAAATCAAAAATTAACCTTGCTATAGTAATATTATCAGTATTTTTTTTATGTATACATCTAGTTTGTTTAAAAGTAGTATAATAAATTAATGTCAAATAAATGTTTTTTTTTGTGTTTAGATAGTTTCAAAATTGTGTATGATTAAATTATATGTTTTTAGTTTCCACACAATATAAAAATATAGTCGCTATAGTTTAATACAAACATAAAACTCTTGCGGATAATATAAGACAATTAATTCATATTTTCAAATTAGGTAATTAATTTTTATTTGGCTTTAACAGTTATGTCTACAGCTGACAAAAGCGATTTAAAAAGACATAGGGCTAGAAACATTTCATTTGATTTAAATAGGTCTTCACCACAAATTAAAGAAAAATACGCAAAAGACAATAGAGCGAGAAGAATGCCACCACCACCTACTAATTCTAACATTATTGACATGTCAAATACAATAAATACACGTAACGTCAACACGGGAGCAATACCAAAGAACCGCACCGATGATGGCGCTGCATCCATTCAAAGTGCACATTTATCAGATGAATTGCCTCATTCTGTTAAAGAGATGGTGATAGATAGTGTTGATAATATGAGGAAATCGTTAAAACACTCAATGCGTGATATGGTGAACGAATCTGTGAATAGAGAAATAGGAAAAATTCATAACAGTTTAAGTCTATTAAATAATGCGGTTAGGGCTTTATCGTTAAGCCAAAATAATATACAAACTCCCAATGCTCCGGTCGGAAATAACCAAAATCCGAACATGCGTCAATTTGATTTCCCACCTCCAACCATTGAGAGTAACAATATAAATGTCAATCGTACTAATGCGACACAGCCCGAGTATTCCAGGCCTCCTCCATCATCAGCCCCACAGTTAGCCCCAAATTTTAATCCTGTAAATTATTATGCAAATAGAGCACGTGTAGATAGGTTTGGTTTGAAATTTGATGGAGAAGAAACTCACCTTTCAGTAGAATCTTTTGTTTTCCGATTGGAATATTGTCAGCGTCAGTATCAAATTCCTTGGAAGGAGATATTGGATGATTTTCACCTTTTGGTAACTGGCCAGGCAATGGACTGGTATTGGCTGTATGTGGAAACCAATCCAGTGTCAAACTGGGAAACATTACGCCATTCCTTATTGAGCCGTTTCAGAACACACAGGACCAATCTAGACATCATGCATGAATTAGTGGAAAGAAAACAAAAAGTAGGTGAGAGTATTAATAGCTTCTTCTATCAACTAAATCTATTACGCTCAAAATTACAACAACCGATTTCTGAATTTGAGTTGATTAAATTAGCAAAAATGAATTTAAGAGACAATATAGGTCGTATAGTTTATCCAATACCTATTTCTTCACTTGAACAATTGAGAATTGAGTGTGTAGAGGCGGAAAGACAGTTTTCAAAACGAGACTTTAAAATCCCAACACCACCAACTCGTAAATATGTCCAAGAATTAGATATTTCTCAGGACGATTATCAAATAAGCCATGTTGAAGAAATAAGTAGTCTTGTAACTTGTTGGAATTGCAGACAAACTGGACACATATTCATTGATTGTCCCTCTACACAACGTCATCTTTTTTGTTATAAGTGTGGTAAGCCTGACGTCATAACCCCTAATTGCCCAAATTGTAAGAATCGGGAAAACCAAAGGCGGGGCGTGAAGTATACTGGGGAATCACGTCCTTTGACCGGGACCCCAAACCAACAACAGTAGAGCCTAATAGGGAAATATGCTTTGCCAAAATGCGTCACGTTCTTCCAATAGAAGTGCGCCAACAAAACTATAAAGAGACCAGACAAAGAATATTTAATGAAAATTCAACAGAAAATTTTAATGATATGAATAAATTTCGACCTAACTTAACAGAAAGATTAGATAAAATGGAGAAAAGATATTTGAAAATTTTGCAATTAAGGTCCGATTACACAAAACGAAAGCAAAAACGTAAATTAATATCTGAATCCATAATCCTAGCTGCTAAAAATGATCCGCGACCTTTTGTACAAATTTCAATTGAAAATGAAATCTATACTGCCTTATTAGATTCGGGGGCAACAGTAAGCATCCTTGGAAAAAATTGTAGGGAAGTTGTTGATCGAATTAAACCTGAAATAACTAATTATTGTGCAAGTGTCTACACAGCGTCAGGGCAACCTTTCAGGGTGCTAGGCCGAGTAGTTTTACAAGTGCAATATAAAGGTGAATGCAAAAATATAACTTTCTACTTATGTCCAAAGTTAGAGCAGGAAATATATCTCGGTATAGATTTCTGGAAAGAATTTAACATTGCTCCGGATATATTGAAAAGTGAGGAAATTAGTATAGAATTAGTAGAACAAGTACAGGGAAAGGTAGAAAATGAAAACATGGAATTACACCAATTGACTTCTGAGCAAAATAAGAAACTTCTGGAAGTCATAGGCAAATTTGCGACATTTGAGGATCAAGGTTTAGGTTGTACCAGTTTTGAAAAGCATGTGATAAAAATACTAGATGGTTCTGAGCCGGTAAAAGAAAAGCATTATCCAATCTCTCCGGCAGTACAAGAATTAGTCTATAAAGAAATAGATAACATGTTGGAGCTTAAAGTCATTGAAGAGAGTAAAAGCCCGTGGAGCAACAGAACAACATTAGTTCGAAAACCTGGTAAAAATCGCCTATGTCTAGATGCCAGAAAGTTAAATGCGGTAACGATAAAGGATGCGTATCCGTTGCAAAATATCGACGGAATACTTAGCCGAATAGATCAAACGAACTATATAAGTAGTGTCGACTTAAAATATGCGTTCTGGCAAATCGAACTCGAAGAGGAATCCAGACCATATACCGCCTTTACCATACCCGGTAGACCCTTATATCAGTTTCGCGTAATGCCATTTGGATTATGTAATGCGGCCCAACGTCTTTGCCGTCTAATGGATAAAGTCATCCCTGCCAAACTGAAGTCCAATGTTTTTATCTACCTTGATGACCTACTCATAATTTCCGACAATTTTTCGATGCATCTGAAGCTTTTAGAACAAGTAGCCGAATGCCTGAAAGCAGCCAATCTAACAATAGGTTTAAAAAAGTCCATGTTCTGTTTTAAAGAACTTCGATACCTTGGCTTTATTATAGGAGGCGGAGTATTGAAACCCGATCCCGAAAAGGTTGCTGCAATTCAGCGTATTTCACTTCCGAAATCACCAAGAGAAGTTCGTAGCTTTTTGGGAACGGCTGGTTGGTATCGAAGGTTCATTAAAGATTTCGCCTCGATATCTGCACCACTGACGGACACATTAAAAAAAGGAAAGAAGTTCGAGATGACGCCGCAAGCTATCGAAGCCTTCAAATACCTAAAATACTCGCTAACAACCGCACCTGTACTTAAACATCCAGATTTTGCGAAGAGCTTTTACATACAATGTGATGCCTCAGAATATGGAGTTGGCGGAGTATTATTTCAAAAAAATGAAGATGAATCCGAAAATCCAATAGCGTTTTATTCACAAAAACTAAATTCCTGTCAAAAAAATTATTCCGTAACGGAAAAAGAATGCCTGGCGGCCATTTTGGCTATAAAACGTTTCAGACCATATGTGGAAATGATGAAATTCACTGTAATCACCGATCACGCTAGTCTGAAATGGCTAATGTCAATGAAAGACCTAAGTGGTCGACTAGCCAGATGGTCACTACAGCTTCAGGCGTTTGATTTCACCATTGAGCACCGCAAAGGATCGGAAAATGTCGTAGCAGATACGCTATCAAGGATGTCAGTAGAAACTATAGAAAGTCTCGATGATGTTTTTTTTGATTTTGAGACAAATGAATTCGAAAGCGAAGACTATGTTGAGCTGGCAAATAACATAAACAAAAATCAACATCAACTCCCAGACCTAAAAGTGGAAAATGGCAAAATCTATAAAAGAACATTTGAGCAAAATGAAGAGATGTGTGAATCAAATTGGAGATTGTGGATACCTCAACAGCTAACTCAAATATTAATTGAAAAAGCTCACAATTCAACAACGTCGGCTCACGGCGGTATATACAAAACAATAAATTCTTTAAAACGTTTATATTATTGGCCCAAAATGAGCATACAAGTGAGAAACTATATTTCCAATTGCCAAATCTGTAAAGAAGCCAAACCGTCAAACCAAAATTTAAGACCAACGATAGGAGAGGAAGTTAAAACAGAGAGGCCTTTTCAAAAGCTGTATATAGATTTTTTAGGAAAATATCCAAGATCAAGAAATGGCAACGCTTATATATTTATTGTTGTAGACCATTTTTCGAAATTCTCATTTATCAAAGCAATGAAAGATGCAACTGCTAAAAATGTAATTGATTTCCTGATCCTTGAAGTATTTAACAAATTTGGAGTCCCAGAAGTTATTCACAGTGACAATGGTCAGCAATTTGTCTCCAATGCATTCAAAGAAATGATTGAATCTTATAAAATCTGTCATATAAAAACAGCATTCTATTCTCCACAGTCAAATGCATCTGAAAGGGTGAACCAATCTATTATAACTGCTATAAGATCCTATTTAGAAAAAGACCAGCGAGATTGGGATTTATATTTGCCCGAAATCGAATGCGCTTTACGTACATCAATACAATCCACCATTGGAACCACTCCATTCTTTGCATTATTTGGATATCATTGGTTTTCCAACGGAGCAGATTATAAATTAGTCAGGAAATTGAACTCAATGACTGATCACCAAATAATTAACCTCGATATAAATGATCGTAAGAAAATAATTCACGAAAAAATTAGAGAGAACATGCATGAAGCATACGAACGAAGCGCAAAAAGATACAATGAGAGAGCACGCGTTGCCAAATTTAGACCTGGCCAGGAAGTTTATAGACGAAATTTTATACACTCAGATTTTAAAAGCAATATAAATGCAAAATTCTGTAGAAAATTTCTAAAAAGTAGGATAGTTAGACCAATAGGGAATAATATGTTCGAGTTAGAGGATCTCAGCGGCAAACCAATAGGAATTTTCCATGCAAAGGACATAAAAATATAATTGTGATAGAATGAAACTGTGATATTAGAAGATTTTAGTGCAATATAGGTATAGAGTGCAATATAGTTTAAGTCTATGTTTGTTTCTGTCCTATAATGTGGTGATTTTTTTTAAATATTATAGTTTAAGTTCTGTCAGTGCAATACAATAGAACAAAACTGAGATAATCTAAAAATTTTAATGCAATATAGATATAGAGTGCAATATTAGTTTAAGTCTATGTTTGTCTCTGTTCTTTATTGTATGGATTATTGAAAGGATTATTATGTCACTTATTGTATGCACATTCGAATTATTAAAATATTTATACAAAAGTAAAACTGTCCATTGTATGTTTCCTAAACTTTACCGTAATGTAGATTCTTAACTTGGCAAATTGCTTTAATGAACTAACTTGACGACCCGTTGACATGACATAGCTAACTAATAGATTTACTCTTAGTGGAAAGTTGTATTTTTGCACTCACCTGAAAATGCCCGGCTGGTGGAATCAGGGGTGGGAGTTCCCCACGTGTTTTTCAATTGGCCCAAAAGGAAAGGACAAGCTCATTTGATTACACCGCACACCGTTTCTGTTGCAGTGGTCCTTTACAGTAGCGGAGTTTTGTTGCGTGTAGTAATAGTCTCCATGGTCACTGAGGTGGTTTGTGGCTCACAGATGGAACTGTTGAAACAAAAGGAAAATTAATATTCAAACAACCAATAATCTTAACTTACATGAGTATGTTAGCTGTGGATGATGTGGTTCCATTTCGCGACCGATCCTGTATGCTCCGGTTGTGTGTTGATGTTGTTGTGTTGTCTTTCCCGTGTTGTTTTGTTCGGTTTTGTTATGTCCTGTATGTTGTGATCTGAGTTTCATGTGGTCCCTTGTTGGTTGTTTCTTGTGCGTTGTGATTGTTTTATTTGTTTGGTTTATTGTTTGTTTCATGTAATGTTTTATTTTATGTGTATTTCGAGCAGTTTTTGTGTTTTGTTTAATATTGTGATGAGTGGTAAATTGCAATGTGTTGATCAGCTGTTGTAGATCATGTGGATTGTATGTGCGTAAAAGTTTTTGTAATAGATTAAAGAAAGAAAACTTATAGGTATTGCCAGATTAAAAAAGTATAATAATGACAGAGATGTATACGTCAGGAAAATTCATTCATAAATTATCGTTATAGTATGATGAACATTCCTGTTTTAGTTTCGAAATGTCAGGAAAATAAGTGTAGCTTTATTGTAGTGTCTGGAAAGGAAAATTTTTTGGAAATGTTATAGGGCATGATAATATGGCGAAACGTTCACAAGCGCCATTACTAGATCAAAGTTACAACACAATAGAAGCACAAATCTGAAAAGGTGTTAAAAATTTAATAAATAAATTTAAAGATTAAATATTGAAATAAATTGATAATAACAACAAGTAAATTGAGGACAAAATTTTACATTGTTATACACAAATACATAAGCTGAAGCTGGTATTAAAACAAAAAAAAAAGTAGGTACAACAGGTTATAAATTAAATAAAGGCTTATGGAAAATAATAATTTATTTAGCTGGAGGCTAAAGGAAAATTTACCGCAAGGAAAATTGTTTTTGAAGAAGCTACGACAGGCCATCTTTTACCAACACCAAATAGAAGTCAAGGTGGAAATTTATTTTGGGTAAAAAGCCAAGGCAATTGTAACCTGTAAGTAGACAATAAATAAAACAAGAATCCTGGGCAAAAGCAGCCTCCAGTGAAAAATTAAGTGCGAAGATATTTGAAGCAAAAAAAAAAAAAAAGGTTATTAAAAGAAGAAAAGTAAATAATACAGACATTGAAAATTAAATCAAACGATTTCATATATGTATATATAGTCCGACATATTTAAAAATGGATGCTTTATATAAGCCGATAAATTAGCTCCATTTAAATCGCCATCTTAAATTAGTTTTATATATACATATTAAGTGTTGTGACTAGCGATCTTAATAAAAAAAAAAAGGAGATTTAGACGTTAATAATAATAAGCTTTAGTGTTAGTTTTTTTTTTGTACAATTAGTTTTAATTTTTTTTATTTTCACATAGTCATAGTTCTTTAAGTTTTGAATTGTTGTAATAAGGGGAATAATAGAGTAATAGTACCTACATTTGTGAGATTGTTTTTTTTTAATTGCGATAAAAACATTTTTTTTTGTGATTCCAATAGAGTATTTTTGCAACATATAAAGTTTAATAAAACAAGTGAGGCTGAAGTCAATTTAAACAAGAACATTTAGTGTTATATTAAAGACACTGTGGTAACCTAAGCGAGCTCCTTTAGGTTAGGTTTATTGATAAATAGTAATTAAAATTCTTATAGAAAGCCTGAGGTAAACTTTATAGGTTGTGGAAGGTCTGTTGTTTGTTAATTAGAGAAATAAAATTTATACTTATATATCCACAAATTTAGGTTAGAGTATATTCTTGCCCTTAAAATTAAAATAATTTGTTAGTCGTTATTATATTTAGACATTAGTTAAAAGACAATTTTTTTTTATATTTTTTTATTATTTCTGTTTGAAGACAAATTAACAAACAAATAATATTACCATTGGTTTTCATTAACCGTTCGATTTAAATTTACTCTAAAAAAAAGTTTCTATTTGTAAAAGACCAAACAAAAGAATAGTTAAGGCTAGTTTAGTTTTCTTTTTAGATTACAATTTAAGAATAAATTTAATAAATTATTTGTAATGTGAAATTAGAAATGTTTGTCATGTGGTAATTTTTGTTTCTGGGGTTTAAGTTAACGATGTGAGGTAAGTGTGGTTGAAGTGCAATAATGGGGACTGCAATAAAAATATGAAAGTTTAGGAATGAATAGCAGTCCAGGTTGGGAGGGCAGTCGTGAGGTATGTAACAGCTCTACCTACTATCTCGAGGTGCAATTTTCGTTCGTGATAATTTTTTTTTTGTTGTTATAGTTGAATTATTTTTAATTCGTTGTGCTTGTCCTTTGGGTTGTAATGGTGGGTTGGAACCTTTCCCTAGGTGAGCCGTTGAGCTAGTTGGCATCACCATTACAATGCTTTTTGGGACACGTAACATATTTTTTCTGTTTATAACAGTTTCTTAGCGACTCTCTTTCTGCGCTTGGCTGTTTTAAAATTAGGGATTTGTTTCATATGAAATAAATTCCCAAAAATGGGGTGTTATTTCATTTTAATTTAGGAAGTTAGGTATATCATTTCGTTGGAGCTTTTTTCATTTTTAAATTGGGGATTTATTTCATAATGAAATAAGTCTCCAAATTTGAGTAGTTAATTCGTGGCAGTTATTTCATGACGCCGCCGGCGCTACGAACGAAGTCCCCAATGAAATAAATCCCCAAACCGATAATGAATTACGTCCCCAATTTTTTGGGAGTTAATTCATTATGAATAAGGTACCCATTTCTAGAAATGAAATAAATCCCCAACAGACTGAATTAAACACCCAAATTCGAATGAATTAAGAAAATATTTCTTACAACAATGTAAGAAATCTTTTCTGAGAAGTATTAGAGACCGCCAAAAACCTTTACGACCGGCTTTTTGTACACAAACCATAAATTTGCTCGAATAGCTATGAAAAAAAAACAAATTTTCTGAGCAATCATAAATAAATAAGTTATTTCATTTCTGCTGAGAATTTTGCATTGGATTTTATTTCACAGAAATAAATTTTTCGTCTTGGGAATTATTTCACATTTTTTGGGATTTGTTTCATTGGGAGCTTTGTCGCTTTTTTTGAGCCTTAAATTTTTAGAATACAAACTTCAATTTATTGGGAATAATTTCATTTTACACTTTGAGGGCCAATCTTTAGGTGAAAGATTAGCGATTAAATTAAAATTAATCATCGAAAGATGTTTTTCAGTACTCAATTAGTTAATTTTGTTTGCAAGTTTAAGCGCCCAATAGAGGTGGTTTAATCTTAAGCACGAAATGCAAAAGTGTAAATAGCTGATGCAAAAAAATTAATAAAATTTTTATAAATATAAACATTAAAATGTTCTATTTATTGATTAGTATAAATTATGGACACTTCAAAATACATTTTTTTGTTTTTAATTTAAGTTTTCATTAATTTTCATATTAAATTTACAATTGTCTTTTTCTTTTTATAAAATATGCATTGTTTTGATAACAAACAGTGAAGTTTTCTGTTGTTTTGTATGGCAACACTGCGAAGTTTAATCTTGTACTCAAAAACATCAAAGGGGATTAACTTAAGATTAAATTTATTTTTAGATTAACTAATCTGATTATTAATTGGCATTTGATTACCATCTTAAAAACCCGATCTAAGAGTTGTCAGTGTACACTAAACAGGTATATGTATATGCAATCGAACAGCTGATAATTTTTTATACCCACCATCAAAAAAGATAGGGGGGTATATTGTTTTTGTCATTCCGTTTGTAACACATCAAAATATTCATCTAAGACCCATAAAAGTATATATATTCTGGGTCCTTATTAAATTCTGTCCGTCCGTCTGTCTGTCTGTTGAAAACACGATAGAGTCGAAATGGAAGTAGCTAGCTAGTGAAATTTTGCATAGACATTTTATATTGATCCAGTTTGTTTGGTATTGAAAATGGGTAATACCGGTCCACGATTTCGCCTAGCCCCCATATAAGGTCCCCCTAAGAAATTGATATTAAAGCTCATAACTGACTAAAAGAAGCAGCTATGGCGATGAAATTGGACACAAACGTATTTTATAGGAACCTTAACATCCTTGTAAAATTTTATAAGGATCGGTCCATAATTGACCCTAGCCCCCATATAAGGTCCCCTTCAGAAAATGACTTTTAACGCTCATAACTGTCTAAAAGAAGCACCTATAACGATGAAATTCGACATGAACATATTCTATAGAAACCTAAATCACTTTGTAAAATTTTACAAGGATCAGTCCATAATTGACCCTACCCCCCATATAAGGTCCCCTTCAGAAAATTACTTTAACGCACATAACTGTCTTAAAGAAGCATCTATAGTGATGAAATTCGACATGAACATATTCTATAGAAACCCTAATATCATTGTAAAATTTTATAAGGATCGATCCATAATTGACCATACATCTTGATTTTTTGGGTCCATTGCCAACATTTACCAATAAGATTCATATACACGGCTTAATATAAGTATATAAACATGCATATCCCTTAAAATTCCATTTAAAATCATTGCATATTTTTTTGAAATAAGATTATGAATTTTTTTTAAAGAAAAACATTAAAAAATAGTTGTATTTATTTCGACATTGAGCTCATTCATGTACAAAAACAAAATACATATTGTTTTTGTATTGTTGTAGTGATGCATATACCTGTTTAGTGTACCCTGAAGAGTTATTTAATTTCTGAGTGAATTGGCAGTTAATTCATTTTCTTCATGGGAAGTTATTTTATTTGGGCCTATTTCACTGTGTCAACATTTCTCTATACATATATAAAATAGTTTATTTTTTTGTACAGTGAAATAGCATCCAAATGAAATAATTCGCCATAAAGCAAATAAAATAAATGACAATTCCTTGAAAAATTACCTTTAAAGATTAAATAGCTATTAAGATGTAAAAATCGAAATAGCTCCCAAAGAAACAAGTCCCAAAAATGCGAAATAATTCGCGGTTAGTTATTTATTTGTTTAAAATAGCTTTGAAAGAAATAATTCCCAGCAAAAATTAAATAGCTGTGTTTGCCAAACTTCCCAATGAAGCTAAATTTTGAGAAGGTAAATAAATGAGCTTTTCGGTAGGTTGAATGAGCTTTGCGTCTGGCTATGCATGAAAAAAGGCCCAACGAGATGAAATCAAAATTAAATAACACCCCATTTTTGGGGATTTATTTCATATGAATAAACTCCCTTATATGCCATTCACACCAAATCAAAAACTCGATGGTTTTTGAAAAACTAATACATTTATACCAACGGTTTTTGATTTTTTTTGACATTTACTTACCCATACATTCACACAATGAAATTAATTAAAGCTGTAAATGCACTTTTTCTATATTTTAAATCACTTTATTAATATTTTTTAATTAAGCTGTTATAAAGTTAACATTTTTTATTCATCCAAATTTGTGTACATTTAAAAATTTTCAAAATATATATTTTTTTTGACATTTTCTTTTATAAAAGCTTTTTTAAAAGCTCAACTAGAGCTGTAAGTTTTGTTTTTAGTTATTTTTATTGGGTTTTTATCAAAAACTAGTTGAAAGTAGTTTTTAATTTGTATAGAAAAACCAAGGAAATTTTAGTAGTTTTTCAATCAAAAACCAATTGTGGCCAAAAACTACTAGTTTTTGTTTGTGTAAATGGCATATTATTTTAAAATTAAATAAGTCCCCATTTTAAAATTCGACAGCTGGAGATAAAAAATAACAAATTATGGAACAAGTCGGTTTTAGTGACATTAAAAAAAAATAATAATAATAAATAAACATTTGCGAAATGATATAGCTTTTAGGTACAGTGAAAAAGTTTCCAAATGAAAGAACTCGCCATAAAGAAAATAACTCCCATTTCATCAAGAAATTAGCTTTAACAAGTAAGAAATTATAGTCGGGCGAGGCCGACCATATAATACCCTACACCTTTGACAAAAATATAATGTGATTTAGTTGCCATAATAAAGCATTTAAGTTGAATTGTACCTTGCCTTAGATATATGTACATACTTAAGCCGTTTATTGTTGAATAAAATTGTGGACATTTAAGTGAAATTTTGATGGGGGCTTTTCATAGGGGCTAGGGTCATATGAGAACCTATTATTATGGAATTCATGGGGGTCATCAAGTCTTGTATACAACTTGGTTATTGCAGCTTTTTGTCGAGATATGAGTATATTAAACATAATTATGAACTAAAAACCCTATTCGGCGGGTTCAGTTGTATGGGGGCTAGGTGAAATAATGGACCGATAGTAACCATTTTCAATAGGCTTCATCTACGGTACCATAAAAGATCATGTGCCAAATTTCATTGAATTATCTCTAAAATTGCGACCTGTAGTTTGATTAAAAGTTTTAAAAGTCCTATTCGGGGTTTCAGTTGTATGGGGACTAGGTGAAGTAATGGACCGATGGTAACCATTTTCAACAGGCTTCGTCCCTGGGACAATAGAAGATCATGTACCAAATTTCATTGAATTATCTCCAAAATTGCGACCTGTAGTTTAATTACAAGTTTTAAAAGCCCTATTCGAGGGGTTCAGTTGTATGGGGGCTAGGTGAAATAATGGACCGATGTTAACCATTTTCAATAGGCTTCGTCCCTGGGACAATAGAAGATCATGTACCAAATTTCATTGAATTATCTTCAAAATTGCGACCTGTAGTTTGATTACAAGGATTATAAGCCCTATTGGGGGGTTCAGTTGTATGGGGGCTAGGTGAAATAATGGACCGATCTTAACCATTTTCAATAGGCTTCGTCCCTGGGACAATAGAAGATCATGTACCAAATTTCATTGAATTATCTTCAAAATTGCGACCTGTAGTTTGATTACAAGGTTTACATGGACGGACGGACGGACGGACAGACGGACGGACAGACGGACGGACATAGCTAAATCGACTCAGAAAATGATTCTGAGCCGATTGGTATACTTTAAGGTGGGTATAGGACCAAAATTATTGTGCGTTACAAACATCAGCACAAACCCAATATACCCTCCCCACTAAAGTGGTGTAGGGTATAAAAATGAAATAACTCCTAAAGTGTAAAATGAAATAACTCCCAAAAGTCCCAAAAAATTCCAAATGAAATAATTCCCAGCCAAAATTGTTATTGCAAGTTGTTTCATTCGGGGAAATAAAAAAGTGAAATAAGTTCCAATAAATTGGTAGTAATTTCATATGAAATAATTCCTACTTGCATGGAAAATGTTTTGGGTGTTATTTCATTCTACACGTTGGGAGTTATTTCACATGGGAGCTATTTCACTGTACCTAGCTTTTATCACCTCAAAACCTCTATATTGTATTACTATTATTTTCTTTCAGAAATGTCAAGGATTTTAAACTCTATAATATATCCAACAACGGCTTTCCTTATTAAAGATTTACTAAAAAGAAGGCCAAGGCCGGGCGCAAGAATTTTCTAGTCTATAGTATGTCCAAGAATGGCTTCGCTTAATAACTATTTCCTAAACAGCCGATCTTGATACGGGGAGAGTGTATTCTTATCGACGCCGGTGTTCAATATACATAGGCTTGCTACATTTGAAATTAACAAAAAACGTACATCGTAGCAAGGCGAATCCAGATAAGGTGGTGGCAGTTCTGCAACAACAACATTTTACAATTATTTTGTTTTTGCATTTGGTATACGTAGATGTCAAAAACCATAAGTAGGGCGAATTTATTTGATGAACAATTTTTGTAAAATGTTTATATTTTCTTAAAAAATAAAGATAAAGATGTTAAAATTTGTGAGGAAAATATATTCTGAATTGAATAATGTTTGTTTCAAACGAAAAATTCTATTCCGGCAGATTAATTGCAAAATTTAAGTGAGTGCCTGAAGTTAAGTAAAACTTAATTTTTTGTGAGAAATAAACATAAAAAAGTACATATTCATGAAAATATTATATTACGAATGATTTAATATTTGTTGCGAATGTATAACTCTACTCCGGCGGACTAATTTTCAATATTTGGCCATAATGTAGCAGCCGCCGGACGGGTAAATACCTCATATGGGTTTTGTTATATAAAGCTTTCCGGATCAGACTTTTTTTAGTTAATCTCTATATCTACATAGTGTATATATAAAACAATATTGTTTAATTTGTTAACATTTAATAGATTTCAAAATTAAGCCATAACGTAGAAGTCAGCTGCGGCCAGCCGGGTAAATAATTCATATGGGTTTCTTAATATTAAGTGTTCCCGAAGAGATTTTTTTTAGTTACTCATGTCCTTCGACGATCACATAAATTTTGTTCCACTACTTTGTTGCATATAGATTTTTTCTTTCCAAATACATCTACCCTTAACAAATCTGGACATAAATTTAGCACAAAATTAAAAAATCGTTAAAAAATTAAAAATTATTTCACTTAAAATTTTATATTTTGTGGAATAGTTGCAGATTTTGATAATATCATTCCTCCTCCTGGACATAATCTTCACAAGAACCCTCTAGAAATTTCATGACATAAATATTAACTTTCAGCTCATAAATTGGCAAAATTCTTGGTGATTTCTGCTTTTATTTGTTGGTCCATATCATGTCCTCGAAGGACATGTGTTACGCCTAAAAAAGAATTTGTTAAAAAGTTAAGAACTATAGGATAAATTTTTATTTTATATTTAACAGATACCAAATGTGCTAACCTCTTGGCCGCCACTGTATATGGAGTTTGACAGCGTCGGGTTTGAGAGAGAATTTTTTATATGGATTTTGACAACTATTTGAAATTTAGAAAAATACAATTGAAATTGAGAAAATTCCAAATGAATTTGGGAAACTTTCAAATGAAATTGAGAAAATTACAAATGATTTTGAAAAATTTTTAATTTGCAAATAAATATATATGTACATATATATGTAGTGCAATACATGAATGTCCCGTGAAAACTTAAAATTTGAACATAATTGTCAATCATTTCGAAAAATTCTGCGAAACTTTTTATACTTTATACTGGGATCTGAACTTTTAACCTAATTAGCGGGAAATTCAGACCATATTTTAATATATTTTTTTAATTTGACGTATTCAGACTACCAACACATATCGCTTGAGTGGTATTCCTACATAGTATTCATGATAAACCAGCCATTGTTCCAATTTTAATTTAAGTTTTCTCAATTTAAATTCCAAATTCTCAATTTCAATTGAACTTTTCTAAATATTAAATGGAAATTCGCATTATAATTTGGAATATTGTCAATTTGAAAATCTTAATTTCAATTGGAATTTTCTGAATATAAAACGGAAATTCTTAATTTATTTGGAATTTTCTCAATATCAATTTGAAATTCTCAATTTCATATAGATTTTTCCCAATTTTAAATAAAAATTATCAATTTTATTCGGAATTTTCTCAATTTCAAATTGAAAATCGTAATTTCAGTTGAAATTTTCTCAAATCATAATTTCAATTAGAATTTTCTCAATATTAAATGGAAACTCTTAATTTCATGTGGAATTTTTCCAAATTCAGTTAAAAATGGTGTAGTCTAGTCTATAGTGTAGTCTATAGTCTAGTAATTAATTGAGAAATTATTTAATTAATTTATTACTCAATTTATTTAAACAACTATTTATTATATATAATGGATATAAAAATATATTAATAATAAACTATTTTCTATAATTTTAAATTTATAGATACTTTAATGAAAATAATATATAATTTGGTTATTTCCCGTCTTATAGCGATTTTTTTAAATCGCTATAAACCGTTCCAAACAACAAAGGTTTTTCTCTACATTGACTATACTAAATAGCTACAACATGACAGTGCAGGTCCACCATCTGTCTCTTTTCCACTTGCACAAGGTATTGAAATGTAATTTGTATTTTTTTGTGAAAAAATTTTGTTGAAAAATAATATTAAATTAAATTTTAGAATAAATTGATGTTATTATTCAATGATATATCTTTTTAGTTAATATAAACACATATATTTTTGGCTTTTGGTTTGGTTGCGCATTAACTGTTCTTCTTATTATGTTGCTCATTGCCTGCAAACAAAATTTTGTTTTTTCACTGTTTTATCCGTCAATTCCCAGCGGTAAAAATACACATTATGTACTCGCTTATCTAAGTGATATTTCGTGGCAGTCAGTGGTGATGCTTTAACTTATTCTTCCACTTAGATTTAACATAAAAGTGTCCTATGCTGCCTCATCGATGTGCTCTCGCTTATAATGTAAGCCACAATATCATTAAGACAAATTAATATTTCACTTACATTATGTGTGGAGTTCTAAGCGAAGTTAATGAGACGCCTATAAACGCTTGCAAATAAGAATGTAATGTATGTAGATTACAATACTATTTGCATTTGTAAGTTAAAGTACCATGTCTTCCGATTATGTTATAGAAAAAATATATATTTTTTATATTTATTTTAAAATTATACAAGTTTATTTAAAAATGATCATCAAATAATAAACATGTATTATAGTTAATTCAATAAAAATATAATTAAACAATAAAAGATAAGATAAATGAAATGAATCTTAATTTTCTTTTGAAACTTTCGGTAATCTTCCTTTAGAGATCCTGTAAATAATCAAGAGGAAATTGTCAGTATTAAAACTAGAATATATGAAGTACATTTACCCCAATTTTTAAGTCCGTTTCTGCCATTTAGATCACCACAATCATTTTAAATTTTTACAATAAAATAACTTTTTTAACAAAACACAACGTCACTTACAAAAGATCAACCTTTAACTGAAACAAAAATATTCTTCTTTTCATGTATGTAGTATACAAAAGAAAAATAAAACGGTACTTTAGTTAAGTTTTTTTTTTAAAGAAATAAAAACAAAAAACAACATGAAAAAGGCAGCTAACTCTCTGCTTAAATCGTAAACTATGTTATAATTAAAGTGCATGATATGTTGGATTACGCATACATTGCACTGTAAGTACTTAGATTGCTCGCTTAGAACGTCATACTGATGTCATCGAATATTATCTAAGTACTTTGTTTCATTTACCGCTGGGTTGTTTTAAGAAATTATTTATTGTAATGTGAACATCGGGCAAACAAATTTTCACTATTTGTACTGAATTGTGTTTGACATTGTTTCTTCAAACAAAACCTCAAAACAGAAATACTCATTTTAAGCACATTATGAAATAAATACGTATTTAATTTTTTGTTTTTAGGCAGAAATTTCTATGAAATTTTAAAAAACTATTGTAATTTCAATTAAATAGTTTTTTTTAACGTTAAACAAAAATTTTTCATGTTTGGTGTTCACACTGTGTTCACATTTATAGGTTGACAAATAAAAATGTTTCACGAAAAACAGCTGATATTTTGTTTGCTCTTTAAAAATATTTTGTGTTCACATTACAGCCAACAAATATTTCATAAAAAACGTCAAATATTTGATAGGTGTGAACGTAGCTTAACAGTATCATTCAAGAATGAATAAAGCAAACTTTTATTTTTGTTTGTTTTTGTACACGCATGGAAAATAACAAAACAAAATTAATTTTTTTTTAAAGAAACTATAAATTTAATGGAGAAAACTGCGTTTTTGGTGTTTCTTTTCGTGATCCTGTGTGGCTTTTAAAGGACTTCAAAATTATAAAAAAGTGCATTAAAAAAAAATATTTTCAAATACTTTTTTTATTTTATTCAGAAATAAAATAAATTGGTAAAAGTATTAAAATCACCTATAAAACTATTTTCTGAAATGAGTTAGAGTCGAAAAAATTTTGGGGCCATTAATAGATATCCAAAACTTACCGATTTTCAGAGCAAATTTTGGCCAATTTTGCACTACTTAACAATTCTAACACTTTAGAATGGGTAAAATGGAATTAACGAAGTATTGGGATGAAATGTTAATCTATATATCAATATATATAAAAATTAATGTGTGTTTATTTGTTTGTGGGTTTGTTTGTTTGTTTGAAGTCTATAGACGGCTAAAAGGCTGGACCGATTTTCGTCAAATTTTAACAGTACCTTCCTGTATATCTGGAACTATAGGCTACTTTTTATTATAAAATTTCAAGTAGGCGAGGTGCAACGCCTACTCATTAAATAACTATTAAAAGTCATATATCTTGGAAACTGGTACAATTAGAGTCCTCTAATTTTGCACGGACAACTTTGACATCCATACGAATATTTTTGGAAAAAATGGGCGGAATGACTATGGTTAGCGTGCCACCTTCCATATTTGCAATAATTTGAACGACATGAGATGTCATTCAAATTATTGCAAGTTCGTAAGTACATTATAGCCACCAAAAAGTTTCCTCGGATTTTCTTAAGCATTTGAGAGACTTTTCGTTCGATTTTGACATTACCTTAAGCAATCTTATGCACATTATAGTTGGGCCTTAAATCATTTCAAAAAATAGTTTCATAGGTGATTTTAATACATTAAATAAATTGTTATTTCCTTTTATATTCATGATATTTAAGATATTCTGAAAGTGAGGCCCTCGATTCAGCTGTCAGGGTCTACATACTCAAGAAAATGCTGATAAAACCAACTGAAATGCAAAAATCGAAGCAAAATGTCTATTTAATTTTCAGAAATACATTTCTAATTAAAATTCTTCAAAAGAAATAAAAAAAATAATTTGTTTCTATTCTTTTTTCCAACGCCTATTTAAGATAAATGTAAATAAAAATGTCCCAAGTCAAAAAAAAAACTATAATAAGAGAATAACAGAAGAAAGTACACATAAATAGCTTTCATTTGAGATATTGATCATCAAATTCTATCATATAGTTTGGCGGAAAATAGATTTTCCACTGAAAAATTTTCATGTTTCTATTTTTTGCCGGCACTCTATATCATTTGGTTCATATTCAGTTTTTCATAAAATTACTTAAATTGTATTTTTCTCTGCTTTTTCAATAAATTATTAAAAAGCTATTTATTAATGTATATTTATGTACATTAAAGATGTATCTACACGAAAAATATTTTATTTTCTTTATTCACAACTTTTTACAGTTTACTAAAAGTTTACTTGATTTCTGCTCTCTGCTGCTTAACGTACCCAAATACTTTATACTTAATAGTTAGTGTCTGCCCAAGACTGCTTTATATCCATATTCTTTCGTTATGTCTATTTTATTTAAGTAGGATGTGGGTAGCGGAACACACCTGGTAAAAATATAATTATAGTTTTAAAAATTCTAAAATGATCAAACCTGTAACAACACCCTTAGTGGCATATTTCAAAAATTCGGATAATATTTAAAATTTCACAGCAATTTATTTGTATTTATTTTGTTATATTTTTTTTTGTTTTAATACATTAAACTATTTTATAAAGTACATTTACAATACAAGTTAAAATCTTTTAATGAAATATTTCATAAATATTTAAGTACAACAATTTGTAATGACAGGTAATACATATTTATTAATTTCTTCTTAAGATCTAAGATATTTGTAAACAAATAAATACATATAAATTCATACATATCTTAATTTATTTATGTGTAAAACAAGCGTATTCGTTAAAATTGGCAATTCATTCACAGTAATTTAAGTTTAATACTTACAAGTGTATAATAAATAATTATGTATAGCTCAAGATTTACAAATATTTGTATGTATTTATGTTTGTTCATATGATCACATACCATGTGTAAATTTTATTCTGATGTTTTTTTTTATGTTTAAATTTAAATTTTTTTTAATTTAAATTATAATCCGCATTGTGAATTAACATAAATTAAAAAGTTCCTAATATTTATTTAACACTCAAAACCTTATTGTACATATCTAATATAATCGTCATTTTATCTCAACCTCCAAAGATTAGTGCTGGTTATTATAATCGAGAAATGATTTTTCATACACTTAATTCTATGAAAAGGTAAATCATGACTGAAAAAATAAACCCTTATAATTTTGAAGATAATTCAAGAACATTTGTGTTTGATCTATTGTTGCACTGTAGCATAAAACATGTATCGCTTATGCCGACAGAATATTGAAAAAGCAATTAAAAATAATATCATATTACAAAGTCGATTAAACAGTCAATACTTTAAATATTTTACTGATCGTGGCTTTGTTTGTATGTATTTCTTGCGTTCAATGTTCTGTCCAATTGTTACAATATCCACTTTATGAATAATGCTGTGTAAGCAATTAATTGCTATATAATCTAAGAACTTTTTCAATAAAGACATACTTCGCTTAACACAAGGGAGCTGTAACTTAGCTCTTGCGAAGAAATAAAAGAACTTAAAACATCTTTTAATTTGCAAAATTGTTGTGTCAATGTTTTGTATATACCATGCGAGCGCATATGAGGTGGCCCAAAAGTTAGGTGCGTTAGAGGATGGGGACGTAGATATTATGTCTAAGAATAACATGTTGGAATTAGTTAGGAATAAGATCAAGGAAAATTTGCATTCGTCTTATGAGAAAAGCGCGAAACGTTACAATCTCCGGTCTAGGGTCGTCAGGTTTCTACCAGGTGAAGAAATACTTCGTCGAAACTTTGTATTGAGTGATGCTTCTAAGAATTTAAATTCGAAATTGTGTAAAAAATTCGTCAAATGCAGGGTAGTGAAACGAGTAGGGAAGAGTCTTTACGAGGTGGAAAATTTAGCGGGTAGAAAGGTAGGTGTGTACCATGCAAAAGATTTGCAACACATATCTCCGTAAGTTTTTGTATAAGTACCATATCTACCTACCATCGACTTCCCGATCCAGCAACTCTGTGTCAGAACTCCGGTTCCTGATCGGGTTTGTTGTGTCAATGTTTTGTATATACCAAAGGTCGACTTTTTTTAAATACCATGATTGTTTTATTTAATGACAGTGTGGTAACCTTACTCGGTTGCGAAAATAGATTGGCAAGTCATATAGTTTGACAGATTAAGGAGGGAGAAAAAAAGGAAAGAAATCAAGAGGACACGTTTTTTTAGTTTTTTTTTTGGTGAAGAGACGTCGGCGAGAACAGAACAGGAAAAGATTACGAAAGACGAAAAATAAGTTGTAAAAAGAAGGTGAACACGTGATTAAGGAATAACTGTTTCTGTCGTAAAATATTTTTGGCGTGGAAAGTTAACCCCAGCATATTACTGCGAGATTATATTAAACATATTTATATATTAAACATCTTGCTGCGGCTACATATTGCTCTAGGCGGAGTATAATTAAACATTCGGTGGCGTTCCCGGCACCTGTTGATGCTGCTAACCACCTGTGAATGCTCCTAGCAACCGTGGATGCTCCAGACAACTTGTTGGTACCCACAGCACAAAGACAGCCTCTAGTGTCTTGGCAGGATTGGAAGCTAGCCTGACGAGAAAAGACATCCTCGCAAATATTTTTGTCGATGGCAAGGAAAACTTACCACACCAGCGTGTCGGATACGTCGATGACGTATGCAGATAAGTGAAAGATTCAAATTGATGAGATCAATTTAGTTTATTAGAAACTTATATATATGTTTTAATTCATTATTACACAATAAGTCTTTTTAAGTACTCTTATATTTTTGTATATTTTCCCCTCATTTTACATATTTTAACCGATTATTTGTAAAAGTGGTTAATGCCTGAAAATCGGCCCCCATTGCGGCTGAATTGGTTTTTAGCTCACCCGTCCCCATAAGTACACCACCTACCATATTTGGAAATAGTATTTGTCTACCTTCCTTCTTTATCGAGCTCGATCAATTAGGTCCCTTGTTGATATTTTAAAAGCCCCGAATACCTCATTGGTACCATAGCACGTGATTTAGACACCAATTAGCCTCGGTTATATTTTTGCCACGTTTCTGGCATAAACCACCAGCACACACACACCTTTTAGGAGGTCATTTTGTAAATTGTTATCTTAATTATTAATAGTTTAATCATTTAAGAGATTCGTTTTAAGTAAACCATGTACATACTTTTAAGACATGTGCATTATTTCCAATATGCCCATTATATCTAATTTAAGGTTGAGTTTCATAGTAATAAATATGTTCATTTTTGAATTTGAAGATAATCCCATATTAGTAATGTGCTAAACTTTTCATAGAAAGGTAACGTATTAGCCTAGCAGGAGTAAACCAAGGCATCAATGGGGCACTCACCGAACCTGTGGGCTGCCAATGGGGATTGCTGATAAGCAGACAATCCATTTGGGTGGGCAAATGGCAGTGTCGATAACACCTTGACACTAGACCATCGAATTCTGTCCATTTCCGTACTGTAATCGTACATCTTCAGTGGTACTCGTTTTTTTATCTTGTTGTTGTGTTGTCGCACATGGTACATGTCCATAATGAGCCTACGCACCGTAATGCTAAGCCGGATGAACAAGTAAAAGTACCACATGGTAATGTACCAATTATTTAACATCGTAAAAGCGACCTTTTAACTAGTAAACCCCAGCACACACAACAGATTGGCGCCCAACGTTCGAGCCAACAATTTATAAGTGTTTTGTAGACTTGATATTCGTTGTTTTTATGGCAACTATCAATTGCTACGAAATATTTTATTTGCTCGTTGTTTTAATTGTTTTGGAGCGAATTATCGTAAGACTTGTATTGTGGTTCATATGACCAAATGCAAACGCGACGGTAATTTTTAGTTTCAATCAGTTCCCATACTTTGGTATTGTGTAGACTTGAGTTTGTTTTTATGTACAACTTAATCGCTACGTAATATTCAGATGTATATAATTTATTTTATTTAAAGGCTTATAGAGTTTGGAATTTGGAAGAATTTTGATGTGTCATAACTTGGTTTACTTTTGGTGGCAAAACGGTTACCTTTTTGAATATTTTCTTTATTTGTGTATATAGAAGTTTAAATTTGGTTTTTGAGAATAAAAATAATTGATTTGATTTTCGAAAGCATATAAATTTTTCATATCATTTTGTTTGTTACATTTTGTAATAAAATTTTTGAATATTTTGTTAAAATGGCTGAAGGCCAAAGATCGGATTTACCCGGACATATTCAGGGTCATGAGAATTTAGAAGAGGGTAATTTACCTGCACAAGGCAGAGATGATAGTACAATAACACGACCATCTTTCAGTCCATTGACAGCACTAGGTAATGAGAACAGTAGATTGAATAATTCAGGAGTTTTCGAGGTAATGGAGGCGGCTGTTGGTGCGGCTCAGTCACAAATGTTACAGATCATGCGTAATGAGATGCAAATAGTAGTATCGGAAGCTGTTAGAGTAGCGCTATCAGGTTCTGGCAATCCCTCCTGTAACAGGAGTAACGTGGAATGGCCTCATGAAATGCCGCAGAATGAGAACACCAATTCAAATGATAATGCGAATAATAATGTTAACGAGGAGGTGAATCGTAATGTAGATAGAGATTTTAATCAAGCTAGGAACAATGGATTTAGTCGACATTTAGAAAATTCTCGCTTGAGAAATAAACCTAATTATCCAGAATTATTTAAGTGGGGAATTAAGTACGATGGTACAAGTAAGACTATGTTAGTCGAAGATTTTATATTTAGGGTTGAGAAATTGCAGAAAAGTTATGATTGTCCTTGGGAAGTCATTATGGATGGATTCCACCATTTATTAGAAGGCCAAGCAGCTAGATGGTATTGGGATCATATTAGAGATCGTCCAGGTATTAATTGGAAGAACATGAAATTGGATATAGTGCTTAAATTCCAGCAGTTTCAAACCAATATGGATGTGCTTAGACGTATGATGGATAGGTTTCAAATGCGTGATGAGAAATCCAGTAACTACATTGATGCAATTATTAGTTTAAGGAATCAGTTACGTGAACCTTTACCAGATTACCAGGTCGTAGATATAATTAAAAGGAACTTGAAACCCAGAATAGCTTCTCTGATATTTGCCACTCAAATTTACTCAATAGAACACTTAAGAGTTGAATGTCGAAAAGCCGAAGACCTAATCGACCATGAGTTTCAACAAAGATCTCGCCAAAATGTTTCGAACCGTGCGGTTAATGAACTTTCTTGGGATGATTTTAATTTTGAAGAGCCTGTTGAAGAGATTCGTCATAGACAGTTTTCAAAGCCATGCCCTAAGCCCATGATAAACAATGATTCCATGAAGTGTTGGAATTGTAACATAAGTGGTCATACTTTTAAAGAGTGTACTTCGGCCCAGAGGTCATTGTTTTGTTTTCGTTGTGGAACTCCTGGAGTAATTACACCTCAATGTATTAAATGTAAACAGGGAAACCGACACACGAGCGCGATGGGTGGGGAGTCGCGTTCGACCCAAACCATAGATTAGACGCACAATTTGATAGACGTGTTGGAACTTCTGAAAAGAGCACCAACACAAATACCATGCCCAATTATGACCCCACTACAAGACCCAATCAGGACAAACTTAGTAATTCCAATAAAACTTCTACAATGTGTACCAACACACCCTATTATGACACCACTATAAAAAATAATCAGGACAAAAGTAATATTTTACATAAACCATTTCATGTACGTTTGAAGAACTATTTGGCGGTAAGGAAGAGAATTTTTGATAGTGAGATGTCCCAGAAACCGATAGCATCTAATAGAATTTTGAAAACTCGAGAGAGGTATAAAAATCGACGTTTGCGGAGATTAACCATATCCAGTGCATGTTTTTCGGATAGTTTCAAGTCCGATCCCAGACCTTTTCGGAAACTTTTAGTGAATGGTGAAGAAGTAGTCGCATTATTTGACAGCGGTGCGACGATAACCTGCTTAGGAAAAAATTGTGAGGATTTAGTAACGAAGCTGAACTTGAAAGTATATCCAGTTTATAATTGCACAGTCGGGACGGCAAATGGGAATCGCGTATCATGTACAGGTAGAGTTAAGGTAGATATTTGTTATGACAATCAGAATCACACCATTGATGTTTATTTAGTCCCAAATTTGGATAACGAGATGTATTGCGGAGTAGATTTCTGGAAGATTTTTGGAGTAGCTCCAGAGCTTATTAGTAGTATAGATATTAATTTAGAGTTATCTGATCAAAGCACCCACAATTTAACATCAGACCAAACCCGTACCTTAGAGGAAGTGAAGGCCCATTTTTTAGATTTTGAGAAACACGGTCTCGGTAGGACGTGGATCGAGGAACATAGTATAGATACTGCCGATGCGACACCGCTTAAACAACGTCATTATCCTGTATCCCCGGCAAAGGAGGCATTAATATATGACGAGTTGGATCGGATGGTTCGCCTAGGAGTTGTGGAACCTAGCAATAGTCCTTGGAACTCACCGGTTACGTTAGTTCGCCGCGGTGAGAAGTCAAGACTTTGTTTGGATGCACGTCGGCTGAATGAGCGTACAGTGAAGGACGCCTATCCACTGCCATATATTGATGCACTCCTTGGGCGTCTCCAGGACACATACTTCATTTCTAGTATAGATTTGAAGGATGCGTTCTGGCAGATCCCACTTGCCGAGGATAGCAGGCCAAAGACTGCGTTTACGGTGCCGGGTCGGCCACATTATCACTTCACCGTCATGCCGTTTGGGCTGTGCAATGCAGCCCAACGGTTATGTCGGTTGATGGATAAAGTGATCCCGGCGGACCTTAGGCAGAAGGTTTTTGTGTACCTCGATGACCTGTTGGTCGTCTCACCGGACTTCGATTCCCATATGTCTCTGTTAAGAAAAGTTGGTGATCTATTGTCATGCGCAAATTTGACTATTAATTTAAAAAAGTCCAAGTTCTGTAGGAAAGAATTGCGGTACCTCGGATACATCGTCGGAGAAGGGAAATTGAAAGTAGACCCCGATAAAATTGAGGGAATAACCAAAATACCCATTCCAAAATGTGCCCGAGATGTACGCCGATTTCTTGGTCTTACTTCATGGTTTAGGCGATTCATTAAGGATTATGCCACTCTTACAGCTCCAATCACCCGAACTCTTCGGAAATCTCAAAAGTTTTGTTTCGATGAAGATGCTATTGATGCTTTTAATAAATTGAAGATTTCGTTAACTACTAGTCCCGTCCTCACACACCCTGTATTTGATAAAAGATTCTATGTGCAATGTGATGCATCTAATCTAGGTATTGGTGCCGTACTATACCAACTAGACGCTGAAGGTTTAGAACGTCCTATTGCCTTCCATTCGGCTCAGTTAACGAGTGCGCAACGTAACTATAGCGTTACTGAGCGCGAATGCCTGGCAGTAATTAGTGCAATTCAGAAATTCCGTCCTTTTATCGAGCTCATGCCTTTCACGGTTTTGACCGATCATAGTGCGTTAAAATGGTTGATGAATCAAAAAGATTTAACCGGCAGACTAGCTCGCTGGAGCCTCAAACTCCAAAGCTACCATTTTGACATACAGCATAGGAAAGGGAGTCAAAATGTGGTAGCGGACACATTATCGCGATTGCAGGTGGATGAGATAAATATGTTCGTAAATGAGCAACCAATAATAGACCTGAACTCTCCAGAATTTCAAAGTCCTGAATATAAAGAACTAATTAAGCACATTAAGGAAAACGCGGACCGTTTACCTGATTTAAAGGTACAAGATTCTCACATTTACAAAAGAACTCTGCCTTCTGATGGCGATATAGTCCATGAAAACTTTATATGGAAACTTTGGGTTCCATATAACCTCACCAACTCGTTAATAGCCAATGCACATGAACCCACCACCAAGTCGCATTGTGGCATTGGCAAAAAAATAGCTATGTTGAGACAGTATTTTTATTTTCCTAAAATGGCAACTCAAGTTAGGGACTACATTAACAACTGCGTTTTATGTAAAGAGATAAAGGCCCCTAATAAGGTTCTACGTCCGGAAATGGGATCGGAAACTGTAACTCTCCGACCCTGGCAGAAAATCTTCATTGATTTTATAGGACCTTTTCCTAGATCTAAGCTCGGGAACGTATATATATTTATCGCCTTGGATCATTTTTCCAAGTTTGTAATTACTAAGGCAATGAGAAAGGCAACCTCTTCGAATGTTGTGAAATTTTTGGAAAGTGAAATATTCCACAAATTCGGCGTCCCTCAGTTGGTCCATTCGGACAACGGTAAACAATTTGTTTCTTCTGAATTTTCTAACCTTTTGTCCAAGTATGGTTGTATGCACATTCGTAATGCGATTTACTCTCCCCAGGCGAATGCGTCAGAGAGAGTAAACCGTTCGATAATTTCGGCCATCCGTGCCTATGTTTCCGAGGATCAGCGTGACTGGGACCGCCATTTATCATCTATCGAGTGTTCATTGCGTTCAACGGTACACAGTTCCACCGGATATTCGCCCTACTTCTCGCTTTTTGGAGTAAATATGATCACCCATGCGAGCGCATATGAGGTGGCCCAAAAGTTAGGTGCGTTAGAGGATGGGGACGTAGATATTATGTCTAAGAATAACATGTTGGAATTAGTTAGGAATAAGATCAAGGAAAATTTGCATTCGTCTTATGAGAAAAGCGCGAAACGTTACAATCTCCGGTCTAGGGTCGTCAGGTTTCTACCAGGTGAAGAAATACTTCGTCGAAACTTTGTATTGAGTGATGCTTCTAAGAATTTAAATTCGAAATTGTGTAAAAAATTCGTCAAATGCAGGGTAGTGAAACGAGTAGGGAAGAGTCTTTACGAGGTGGAAAATTTAGCGGGTAGAAAGGTAGGTGTGTACCATGCAAAAGATTTGCAACACATATCTCCGTAAGTTTTTGTATAAGTACCATATCTACCTACCATCGACTTCCCGATCCAGCAACTCTGTGTCAGAACTCCGGTTCCTGATCGGGTTTGTTGTGTCAATGTTTTGTATATACCAAAGGTCGACTTTTTTTAAATACCATGATTGTTTTATTTAATGACAGTGTGGTAACCTTACTCGGTTGCGAAAATAGATTGGCAAGTCATATAGTTTGACAGATTAAGGAGGGAGAAAAAAAGGAAAGAAATCAAGAGGACACGTTTTTTTAGTTTTTTTTTGGTGAAGAGACGTCGGCGAGAACAGAACAGGAAAAGATTACGAAAGACGAAAAATAAGTTGTAAAAAGAAGGTGAACACGTGATTAAGGAATAACTGTTTCTGTCGTAAAATATTTTTGGCGTGGAAAGTTAACCCCAGCATATTACTGCGAGATTATATTAAACATATTTATATATTAAACATCTTGCTGCGGCTACATATTGCTCTAGGCGGAGTATAATTAAACATTCGGTGGCGTTCCCGGCACCTGTTGATGCTGCTAACCACCTGTGAATGCTCCTAGCAACCGTGGATGCTCCAGACAACTTGTTGGTACCCACAGCACAAAGACAGCCTCTAGTGTCTTGGCAGGATTGGAAGCTAGCCTGACGAGAAAAGACATCCTCGCAAATATTTTTGTCGATGGCAAGGAAAACTTACCACACCAGCGTGTCGGATACGTCGATGACGTATGCAGATAAGTGAAAGATTCAAATTGATGAGATCAATTTAGTTTATTAGAAACTTATATATATGTTTTAATTCATTATTACACAATAAGTCTTTTTAAGTACTCTTATATTTTTGTATATTTTCCCCTCATTTTACATATTTTAACCGATTATTTATAAAAGTGGTTAATGCCTGAAAATCGGCCCCCATTGCGGCTGAATTGGTTTTTAGCTCACCCGTCCCCATAAGTACACCACCTACCATATTTGGAAATAGTATTTGTCTACCTTCCTTCTTTATCGAGCTCGATCAATTAGGTCCCTTGTTGATATTTTAAAAGCCCCGAATACCTCATTGGTACCATAGCACGTGATTTAGACACCAATTAGCCTCGGTTATATTTTTGCCACGTTTCTGGCATAAACCACCAGCACACACACACCTTTTAGGAGGTCATTTTGTAAATTGTTATCTTAATTATTAATAGTTTAATCATTTAAGAGATTCGTTTTAAGTAAACCATGTACATACTTTTAAGACATGTGCATTATTTCCAATATGCCCATTATATCTAATTTAAGGTTGAGTTTCATAGTAATAAATATGTTCATTTTTGAATTTGAAGATAATCCCATATTAGTAATGTGCTAAACTTTTCATAGAAAGGTAACGTATTAGCCTAGCAGGAGTAAACCAAGGCATCAATGGGGCACTCACCGAACCTGTGGGCTGCCAATGGGGATTGCTGATAAGCAGACAATCCATTTGGGTGGGCAAATGGCAGTGTCGATAACACCTTGACACTAGACCATCGAATTCTGTCCATTTCCGTACTGTAATCGTACATCTTCAGTGGTACTCGTTTTTTTATCTTGTTGTTGTGTTGTCGCACATGGTACATGTCCATAAAGAGCCTACGCACCGTAAAGCTAAGCCGGATGAACAAGTAAAAGTACCACATGGTAATGTACCAATTATTTAACATCGTAAAAGCGACCTTTTAACTAGTAAACCCCAGCACACACAACAAAATACTATAGCACCAAAGACTAATGCTGTTAAAAATGTTTGAAATCGGTCCATTCCCAGCAAAAATAAAACGAAGTACTTCCGAAAGAATAACATTTATCACCACTTTAAAAGTAGCACTAATTGAAGAAGTGAAAATAATTCAATTTTTTTTTTAATGTTGAAGATATATTTTTTGTTCTTACATTTTTATAAGATAAGAAAATGTAATATTTGGGCTTTTGTAGTAAATGTGTCTATTACCCTCAAATTAGTTATATTCTATAATACTACAATTTCACTTCAGAATAACTGCCAAAAAAAGAACATTAAAGTTACTTCTTGAGAATAACTTCAGAAGTAGTGAATTTGGAATCAATAAAAAGAACATCCCTCCTATGACAAGCCTGTGTTAAAATCATCACTTCTTCAGGTCTTTTTCAGTACTACCATGGAGTAAATTCCAAATCTTTTTCGCACCTAGCCGCCATACAAACGGGCCCGCGAATATCGCATTTTAGCTCATAATTCTGTCAATTATATTACTATCCCTTCATACAAAGTTTAATTTCAGAAAAACACTTAAACGCCCATAACTCACTCACAAGCACTACACTGAAACTACTTTTTCGTAGTATTTACGAAATTTACGTGTATAATGCGAAATAATATTTATTACAAGAATGCGCATCTCTATGTGCGGATTGTTATGATTTACACGTATTATTTATGTGTTACGATCCGATATTAAAAATTTAACTTGTACATTCTATGTAATAAATATTCTTTGATAGTACGTTATATTATTTAATCGAACCATTTTCTCTGTTTACAAAAGAATGAACACCTTTTGTAACATCTTTTTTCATATATATTAGGTTGGGTTAGAAGGAAATACACCTAGGCCACTATCAGGCCTGTTGTGCGTTCCTTTTCATGAAAAAAAAAGTAGAATTCCTATATATTAAGAAACTTTGTTTTGTTTAACAAAAATAATTTCGTTAAGGCATGTGACATTTAACGAAAGTAAAGAATTTTTTTGTAACAAAATTATTTCGTAATGTACGAGAATATTTTTATATCCTTCAATTTTGTGAGAAGGGTATATATTTTGTAAATTGTAAATTTTGGCTCTTCTAACTCAAAAGTTTGCCGACCCGTGGTGTAGTGGAAAAATAATGCTCGAAAACAACTAATTCTGTTAACAGAAATGTTGTAGCATCGCACAGTGGTATAGGAAAAAAAAAGAGGGAAATAATTCGGTAACTTCTAAACGGTTAATCCGATTTTAATGAAATTTGGTATGCACAAAGAGGAGGTGTTGTCGAGTTTAGGTTTTGAATTTGGACCTTATAGGCCAACCAGGGGCCCGGCGGGGGGTCCTCAAATTAGGACACCTCGGCTATGTTAAATTTTTAAAAAGATCCTATTTATTGATTTGAGTTCCGATTTAAAAAAAAATTTCGTATATAGAATCTCCTCATCGAGCACTATAAAAAATGTCGGCGTAGCAGTAAATTATCTCTTATAGTTTAGGAGATATTCGCATTTGAAAATTACAATTTTAAAATTTTTACCGTCCTTACTTTAGTTTTTTTGATAATAGCGGGTCCAAATATTCCCGATTTTCGCCATTTTTTTTATTCGCTTAACAACAAGTTTATATATCAAGCAGTGAAAGAACTATGTAAAAATCATGACTGAGTCCAAAGTTATAGGCATTTTAATTTAAAAAATTAAAAAAAGGCGATTTTTTGTCATTTTTTTTGGGAAAAAGGTATTTTTTTCTTTTTAAGTTATCTAAAAAGTTTCTAAGAAGATGTATATAGAATTTATACTTTTTGGAAAGCTGACTTTACATAAAATACGATAAATGAAACAAAACCTAAAAATTTTTGATACCGAGGGGACCAGGTCCATCCAAAAAAACCCTATTTTTTATGGAAAATTAAATTTTGAGCAAAAATTCTCAAATCGCATAGTCGATATCAAATTATAGTGACCTGTTTTATATGACCCAATATGTTCTTAATCATTTTGTAACGTGTTTCGATAACCTCGCCCCTGGTATGGATATAATAGGCAAAAAACCAAAAAATCCCATTTTTGGAATTTTTTAAAATTTTTTTGGGAATTCCGGGATTTCTAATAAGAAAATTCGAAATTTTTATTTAATTTTGGATTTTGAGTAAAAAAATCTACCTAACTGTAAAATTTCATCAAAAAATATTCATAAATAAAATTTTTATTGCAATTTGAAAAATTTGTATCTTCGCAAAAACTGAATACAAAAAACATTTTTTAATTATTTTTTTAAAAAAGTATTCCGCGAATTTTTTAATTTTCATAAATTATATACAGTTTTGAAAAATAAACAAAATTACCTTTCCATTGATATATAACATTAGGGAATTAGGGAAAACTCAACATCTTTTAGAAAATTTGCCTAGCACTATATTTTCATCCATAAGGTTAACTCTTAAATTTGTTACATATATGGATGAAAATAATAGTGCTAGGTAAATTTTCTAAAAGATGTTGAGTTTTCCCTAATTAATTTGTCACTTAAAAAACATTAGGTAGGCATGTTATATATCAATGGAAAGGTAATTTTGTCTATTTTTCAAAACTGTATATAATTTTTGAAAATTAAAATTCGCGGAATACTTTTTTAAAAAAAAAATTAAAAAATGTTTTTTATTCAGTTTTTGCGAAGATACAAATTTTTCAAATTGCAATAAAAATTTTATTTATGAATATTTTTTGATGAAATTTTACAGTTAGGTAGATTTTTTTACTCAAAATTAAATAAAAATTTCGAATTTTCTTATTAGAAATCCCGGAATTCCCAAAAAAATTTAAAAAAATCCCAAAAATGGGATTTTTTGGTTTTTTTGCCTATTATATCCATACCAGGGGCGGGGTTATCGAAACCCGTTACAAAATGATTAAGAACATATTGGGTCATATAAAACAGGTCACTATAATTTGATATCGACTATGCGATTTGAGAATTTTTGCTCAAAATTTAATTTTCCATAAAAAATAGGGTTTTTTTGGATGGACCTGGTCCCCTCGGTATCAAAAATTTTTAGGTTTTGTTTCATTTATCGTATTTTATGTAAAGTCAGCTTTCCAAAAAGTATAAATTCTATATACATCTTCTTAGAAACTTGTTAGATAACTTAAAAAGAAAAAGATACTTTTTTCCCAAAAAAAATGACAAAAAATCGCCTTTTTTTAATTTTTTAAATTAAAATGCCTATAACTTTGGACTCAGTCATGATTTTTACATAGTTCTTTCACTGCTTGATATATAAACTTGTTGTTAAGCGAATAAAAAAAATGGCGAAAATCGGGAATATTTGGACCCGCTATTATCAAAAAAACTAAAGTAAGGATGGTAAAAATTTTAAAATTTTAATTTTCAAATGCGAATATCTCCTAAACTATAAGAGATAATTTACTGCTCGATGAGAAGATTCTATATACGAAATTTTTTTTAAATCGGAACTCAAATGAAGAAATAGGATCGTTTTAAAAATTTAACATAGCCGAGGTGTCCTAATTTGAGGACCCCCCGCCGGGCCCCTGGTTGGCCTATAAGGTCCAAATTCAAAACCTAAACTCGACAACACCTCCTCTTTGTGCATACCAAATTTCATTAAAATCGCAAGAATCACAATATAAGCGATATATGTATTTGTAAAAAATTGATTTTTGTAACCCTTGACCCCCACATATCTCGCTTAGCGCACATGGGATTAAAGGTAACTTTTAGCCTCTTATTTAAGACTCAAAGACGAAAGTCATTAAGCTATCTAAAATTCCCCACTTTGCAGATGGGAATCTTTTACATCCATATGAATATTTGGGGAAAATATGTCAGAACTGTCAGTAATAGAAATGGCACCTTTCGTACGAAATAAAAACCATAATAGTTAGAGTTTTAAAATAATGTACAAATACTTTTACTATACATATGGGCAATTTCATACCATCGTATGACACATTTGTACGCCTTCAGAGTGGTATAGATTTTGTAAAATAGGAGTACTTGAAAAATAATTTTGTCATTCGGTTTTATTTATTTGTAACCTTGTTTTAAAAAATATGTATTAAAATAAGGGAATATCATACGTGACAAAAACAGAAGTGTTTTTAAAGTACATTGTTTGGAATTGAATTTAATTACTAATAACTTTTGTACTATAAAATTTTTCGAATATTATTTTTACATCATTGACCACACTTCGTTAAAGTTTATAAATTTAAAAACATCGTTTGTCACTAGTTAAGTTTTCTTCATTATTTTTACTTTTTTGTTCATGGTTTCAAACTTTTGAGCAGTGTTTTTTATATAAAACAATGTCTTTAAAAAAAATTTTATATCTAGATCTGAAGGGTCTGTTACATACAATGGTTTGCTCTGATAACTTTTTTCAAAAATTCAATGTAAACTGAAAATGCGACATTTCTATCTAAACACATTCAGGTACATCGTGGATGCTCCACTAAATTCATTAAAATTGACATAACTTGAAAGTTTTATTTAGGATTTAATTTGCTCTGATAACTTTTTTCAAAAATTCAATGTAAACTGAAAATGCGACATTTCTATCTAAACACATTCAGGTACATCGTGGATGCTCCACTAAATTAATTAAAATTGACATAATTTGAAAGTTTTATTTAGGATTTAAATTTGTATATTAACTGCATATTTATCAAATATTACAAAATTTTGATTTTATTTTTAATTAATTTTTTACTGGAAATCCCTCATATTTTTTTCAGAGTATTTAATAAAATGTTAAATATTCATATTATGGTATTATTTATACATAGTTCTTAGTTAATTTTATAATTTGGTTTGACATTTTTTAAAGCCCGAAAATCCATAATTTTTAAATTTGATAAAAAGTATTTTTTTTTTAAATATTTTGAATTAGAAATTTTGGACTTATATGGGAGCTATGACCAATAATGAACCGATCCGGGGAAAAAGTGGTACAATGATTTATATGTACACAAAACATATTCAAGTCGAATTTTATCCTTATAGCTTTAGAATTTAATGAAATATATTCGTTTAAGTGATTTTCGGAAGTGGACCTTATATGGGAGCTATGACCAATTATGAGCCTATCCGGAAAAAAATTAGTAGAATAATTCATATTTATACGAAATATACTTATGTCGAATTTTATCACGATAGCTTTATTTGACAATGAGATATGTGCTTTTAAGTGATTTTCGGAAGTGGACCTTATATGGTAGCTATGACCAATAATGGACCGATCCGTAAAAAATTTGGTGAAATGATTTGAATGTACACAAAACGTATTTTTGTCGAATTTTATCCCAATAGCTTTAGAATTCAATGAAATATATGTGTTTAAGTGATTTTCGGAAGTGGACCTTATATGGGAGCTATGACCAATTATGGGCCTATCCGGAAAAAATTTAGTAGAATAATTCATATTTACACGAAATATATTTATGTCGAATTTTATCACGATAGCTTTATTTGACAATGAAATATGTATTTTTAAGTGATTTTCGGAAGTGGGGTTATATGGGAGCTATGACTAATAATGGACCGATCCGCAAAAAAATTGTAATGTATACAAAACGTATTTGTGTCGAATTTTATCCCGATAGCTTTATAATTCAATGAAATATATGCGTTTAAGTGATTTTGGGAAGGGGACTTTATATGGGAGCTATGACCAATTATGGACCTATCCGGAAAAAAATTCGTAGAGTGATTTATATTTAGACTAAACATATTTGTGTCGAATTTCATCAAGATAGCTTTATATGACAATGAAATATGAGCTTTTAAATGATTTTCGGAAGTGGGCCTTATATGGGAGCTATGACCAATAATGGACCGATCCGTAAAAAATTTAGTAGAATGATTTATATGTACACATAACATATTTAGCTCGAATTTTATCACAATAGCTTTATTCATCAATGAAATATGTGCGTTTAGGTGATTTACGTGATCTACGTTGACAGTATGATTTCTGTTCATATTATATTTGCATGTACAAAATTTTGTGTTGATACCGATATATTTCAGGGAGTTATTAACGATAAACTAATTTCCGGGAATATATACCTTTGTATGGGGGCTATGGGAATTATTGGATCGATTCTAAAGATTTTCAACATAATTGATCACTGCCGTGAAAAAATAATGTGTGACAAAATTCATCGAAATATTTTTAGTAGTTTCTGAGAAAATTTCAAAAGAATTATGAAAAAAACGTAATTTTTTTCGAGGTAGTCTGAAATTTTTACTTATAACTTTTTCGTTGTTAACCGATTTTGCTGATTTTCAATACCAAACTGCTAAGGATAATAATAAAAATTTTGGATGAATTTGGTTGATTTCCTTTGCTTAGTTTTAACGCGAGCGTGTTTTACACAGACAGACAGACGGACATATCTAAATCGACTCAGAATTTCATAAGGACCCAGAATATATATACTTTGTTGGGTCTTAGATGAATATTTCTTGGTGTTACACACGGAACGACAAACTTATATATACCCTCTATCACCACTGATGGTGGTGGAGGGTATAAAAATGTATGCAATCTTTTCGAAATGGTGACAAAAATTCCGTAATTTTAATATAAAAATATAAATATAATATAAAAAAATAATTAAAATTTTTGTTAGTGTATTTCCGGTCCACAAAACGATTTTTAGTGTATTATATTAATTACAAAAACATATGAAAAATTTTGAAATGAACTAAACCAAATGCCAAACTAATTTTTAAATATTTTTCTGTATAAGCTAAAAATTACGAAAATTTTGACACCTATTTCGATAAAAAGCGAAAATAATATGCCTCTCCAACCCAAAGTATATTAATAAAGTAGCGACATCTCTTGTTGTACAACAACATCTACAACAACCACGTGTATTTTGTTTTTGGAATAATTTAAGATTGTGTCAAAATAAAATTTCCTTGAACAACAATGTGAACAAAACATAAATAAAAAATATTACTTTTAAGTTAAAAATATTAACGATTTAATTATATTATTATATATTATACAATTTATTACACTTTTAAACTACTTTAAAACCACTTTTAATTCACTTTTTCAAAATTTTCACAAATTTTAACAAACAGCAAAACACAATTTAACAATTTTCAAAACAAACTTTGACAACTTGCTTCATTTATCTAGTTTAAAAAAATAGTCAGCTGTTCAAGTGATGCTACTTTATAAATTTACTTTGTCTCCAACCCACTATGGATCAAAAATAATCTACAAAAATGTTATTATTTTTTCCCGTAATCAGCTTAAAATTACGGAATTTTTGCAACCCATTTCGAAATAATCAAAGATATTTTATTTCTCAAAAATTATACTGAGGTCAGGATTTTCAATCGCTGGTTCAGTACATTAATATGCATCGATTGAGAGGTATTCCTACATGAAATCTTAAAAAGGCTGTTCCTCGGGACTCTAATGTACATAAAACATACATACATACATGCATACATACATACATACATACATACATACATACATAATACATACATACATACATACATACCATACATACATACATACATACATACATACATACATACATACATACATACATACATACATACATACATACATACATACATACATACATACATACATACATACATACATACATACATACATACATAACATACATACATACATACATACATACATACATACATACATACATACATACATACATACATACATACATACATACATACATACTACATACATACATACATACATACATACATACATACATACATACATACATACATACATACATACATATATACATACATACATAGTATGTTTTACTATTATGATTTCACTTTTGTAGTGGTGATAAATGTAATTATTTTGGAAGTATGTACTTCGATTTTTTTCAAGTAGAAAATGGGAGTGGTTTTCCCATTAAATGGAAATATGACTGGGTTAGCTAGTATTTTATAATCGTCACTTTCTGCTGTATTTTCCATGACTGTCGTTGGCTCCAATGGCACCCCACTGTATAGGATAGATTTTAAAATAGGCCATATTTTGTATTTCCCCGTATTTTCAGTTATGGCAGTCATGTACCAAATGGGCGAATAGAAATTTTTTGTAAAATATGTTAAAAACAATAAATCTGTAACAAAACACAAATTCAAGTCGATTGCTTAATGTATTAGGTTATCCCGTAGAGAATATGTGGATTTAAGATTACACATTCCTTTTTCCAGTTTATCGGCATCACCAGCCGAAAATCTATGAAGCGCTGGTGCTATTGTTGATGAAGATTTTAAGCTTTGAGAATTATCACTTAAAAGTGAGTGAATTGTATTTTGTTTTCCTGAAGCATCATCTTGTTTTGGTTCTGTAGTAGCATCGGAGATTTCTGCAATATACTCATTTAATATTTTATAATCGCCACTTTTTGAACGCTGTAACTTCCATGACTGCCGTTTAAAAATATTATCACTCTGATTAAGGAATTTGTCAATAGTATCTGTTTTTGACCTTGAAAATGATGGACTACTGCTGGGACTGCTTGTACTAGAAAGACTTGAATTGCTCTTGCTGATATGTATTGATTTGAAAGAACTATAATGCTTTTGGCATTTCAAATTGTTTTCTTCTGATGGGATGCAGGTTGTTGGGTTAGCAATAGGATCTTCAATCTGCAGTAATGCATCTGTTGATTGACCATGGGTCATATTATCCATTGCCCAACATAGGTTATTGGTGGCAGATAAAGGATCTGGGGAAATTACTTCCTGTATAGTATTTAATGGAGATAACTGCGAAACTTGTTGTTGTTGAATTACTTCCAACTCAGAATGAACATTTGTATTAATTCCAAGCCATCCAAGAACAAGTCGTGGATTAGAAACTACAAATTGCTCAAAGATACAAAAGTCAACTTTATTAAATTCAGTTTGACATCCTCGCGAATTTTTTTGTTTTTCTTTTGATGCTACTGGAGATGAAGACTTTGATGTAATCTGCGATGAGTTGGATACTTCTAAAACTGTGCCTTGCACTTCGGATGGAACGGAATGCATTTCACGACCCCAAATTTCAGGAGGATGGGAGGAACATCGTTGAAGGGTAGAATCTTCGCTATTAATTGATGAAAAATTGGCTCCAATTGCCGTATTTTCACTTATGTTTGGAATTGAACGAGCAGGCAAAAACTTAAGACTTGCCTGCGAAGCCATATTTGAAACTGTAATTTCTTGTAATGCTTGTAATGCATTTCGAACCTCGAGACTTAATTGGGTCATATCCTGGTGTAACGTTGTTACTTGTGAGTCTAATCGTTCAAGGGAATGTCTTTTATATTGGTTCTTGTCAGCAGTATCTAAAACATCACTATTAATATCTTCATCTAATGACGTCGTGTCCACACTCGACATCATATTTATGGAGCGCTGTCTTTCAACTCGTTCTCGTAGAGTCATGAGAGACCGACCTCTAGCATGGACTTTCTTTATACGCGGGCTGTTTAATCCCAAGAGTGGAGATCGACCGTGCAATGGCGATGGTGTTGTAATGCTATGATGTGGTGAGACTGTTGTGCCTGTAGCTGTTTCATTTTCAACATCTTCATTACCTTCTGTATCATGTTGATTTTCATCATCTTCGCTAATGCTCGGAAGAGGAAAAGCTGGTCCAATATCAGAATCATGGCATTCATAACCCTCTCGTAAATTAAATGTCAGGTCATGTTGAATATCATTAGCGAATTGTTGTTGATATTCAGGATATAAACGCAAAACTTCTACAAGACCACCCATATGCACACATTTTAAGGCACAATAGGTCAGAGCCTGTATGTAATAAAAGAATTAAATAAATTTGTATTAATATTATGCACAACAGTTTAAAGGCGTTATTAATCAACAATTTTTTATTTTATAAACAGTTTGTAAATAAAATGATGTATGGTGTTTTGTTAAATGAAATTCCATCCGTATTTTAAACAAGTAAGAGTTCTATTTTCGGCTGTGCCGAATCTTCACCTTTTATTAAAAAATCAAAAAATATCAGTTTGAATTTTTTATTTAATTTCATGTTTTTCGGTTCAATGACATCGCCGTGTTAAAATGATGACTTTAAATGCTAATGAAGAAGTAGTGAAAAAATATTTTATTAGCTTTTCAACTCATTACTTTTCAATGTAATGTACATTAATATATCATAAGAAAACAAACTTATACTTATATAACAATAAGAAACTATTAATAGTTAATTTTTATTGGTTTAAATGCCAATTTTTTACGAATTTCCTGATTGTCTGAAATTGTAAATCTCCATTTTAAATACATAATATCGATACCCTCAAAAAGAGCTAAATCAATAAAGTCTAGTTTTCAGGAGAGCAAAATTCGTAAAATATTGCACAAAAAGACAATGTTTCTTCCATAATACGTTTTTAACAACCTTCCTATTTCCTATCTATGAAAAAATCTTAATATTTTGCACATTTTAACGATTTTTTTAAGATATCACTTTTTGGTAGACAAAATACAAATATTTGTTCAAAGTTAGCATGTTTTGTTCAAATAAAAGAATATAAATTTCTTGTAATAATATTTATAACTTCATGAAATGTTTTTTTTTTTATAAAGGGATATAAGTCAAACCAGTTAGTCCAATAAGATGGAGTCACACTATTTAAATAGGAAATCTCATGGCATATCTGTTCGTTTACTACAGTAGTTTTCGCTTTTAGTCCACAACTACAGTTTTACAATTTTTGTGCAAATTAGGACTATATAACTTTATGGACTATATAACTGAATCCTGATATAATACACATTTTGGACTATATACAAAGTATGTACTTTCTTCAATAAAACCACTTTTTAAACAAAATAAAAGCTTATTGTAATAAAAAACAAAAAACTTTAATTATGAGATCCATTTTAAGGCCCGTGCTCAGAAAGAAAAATGTAAAACAACATTTAAAATTTTATATGAAAGAAAATAAAAAAAAAAACTGAGTAGTTTTCATACAAAATGTTAAAAAGTGTTTTCTGTTTCTTCCTTTCTGAATTCGGGCATAAGTCTTTGGATGACTAAATCAAATACAAGATAGATATCAATTTCTATATGAAATATAAATTGTGAATTGTTGAATATTTTTAAAAGTATTCAATTCACAATAAATTATTCTATTTTTTCAAAAAATAAGTTTGCCAGTTTGTTTAAAAAAGTATTAAAAAAACAGGATGGACTATATGAAATATTTTTTCTATACAATAGTTGTGTTTTGTTGCTAACGTTCAAAGGCAATTTCATATAAATTTAAAATTTATAAACGTTAGGAGTTAACGTGTAAAATTATACAAGTTAATTTTAAAGTTAACCAATTCAAAAATAAAAATACAAATATTAATGTGTTTATGTCAAACAATAAAAATATATTTTAAAATAAAATTTAAATCAAAGAAAATTATCAAATAAAAACCCTTTTCAAGAAATTGTAAATAATTTCAAGATTTAGCAGATTTCTTCTGTGGAGTGATGCCAAGTCAGGTTGGTAGACAAGATAGACAAGTTGGTAGACAAAATACAAATATTTGTTCAAAGTTAGCATGTTTTGTTCAAATAATAGAATACAAATTTCTTGTAATAATATTTATAATTTCATGAAATGTTTTTTTTTATAAAGGGATATAAGTCAAACCAGTAAGTCCAATAAGATGGAGTCACACTATTTAAATAGGAAATCTCATGGCATATCTGTTCGTTTACTACAGTAGTTTTCGCTTTTAGTCCACAACTACAGTTTTACAATTTTTGTGCAAATTAGGACTATATAACTTTATGGACTATATAACTAAATCCTGATATAATACACATTTTGGACTATATACAAAGTATGTACTTTCTTCAATAAAACCACTTTTTAAACAAAATAAAAGCTTATTGTAATAAAAAACAAAAAACTTTAATTATGAGATCCATTTTAAGGCCCGTGCTCAGAAAGAAAAATGTAAAACAACATTTAAAATTTTATATGAAAGAAAATAAAAAAAAACTGAGTAGTTTTCATACAAAATGTTAAAAAGTGTTTTCTGTTTCTTTCTTTCTGAATTCGGGCATAAGTCTTTGGATGACTAAATCAAATACAAGATAGATATCAATTTCTATATGAAATATAAATTGTGAATTGTTGAATATTTTTAAAAGAATTCAATTCACAATAAATTATTCTATTTTTTCAAAAAATAAGTTTGCCAGTTTGTTTAAAAAAGTATTAAAAAAACAGGATGGACTATATGAAATATTTTTTCTATACAATAGTTGTGTTTTGTTGCTAACGTTCAAAGGCAATTTCATATAAATTTAAAATTTATAAACGTTAGGAGTTAACGTGTAAAATTATACAAGTTAATTTTAAAGTTAACCAATTCAAAAATAAAAATACAAATATTAATGTGTTTATGTCAAACAATAAAAATATATTTTAAAATAAAATTTAAATCAAAGAAAATTATCAAATAAAAACCCTTTTCAAGAAATTGTAAATAATTTCAAGATTTAGCAGATTTCTTCTGTGGAGTGATGCCAAGTCAGGTAATGTTCGTTTTGTTGCTAACTTTAAGCGTTAACACTCATTAATAGCAACAAAACACAACTAATGTTAGTTATGCATGCAAGAGTCCGAACGGAACGAGATAGAGGATTGAAATTTTCCACAAATATTTTCTATAGGTAAGGTTTATTTGGTATTGAAAATGGGCAATATCGGTCTACGTTTTCGGATAGCCCCCATACAAGTGGACCCCCGAAAAACAGCTTTAATGGGCATATCTGTTTCAAAAGTACAAATATAGCGATGAAATTCGACATAAATAAGTTTCCAAAGATCTAAAATCTCCCTACCAAATTTTATGAGGATCGATCCATAATTGATCCTACCCCCCCCCCCCCCCATATAAGGCCCCTTCAGAAAATTGGTTTAACGCTCATTACTGGCTTAAAAATACTAGTATAACAATGAAATTTGACATAAGTAAGTCTCTTATGATCAAAAACTTCTTTACCAAATTTTATGTCGATCGGACCATAATTGACCCTACCCCCCATGTAAGGTCCCCTTCAGAAAATTACTTTAACGCTCATTACTGGCTTAAAAATACGAGTATAGTGATAAAATTTAACACACATAAGTTTCATGTGATCCAAAATCTCCCTACCAAATTTTATGAGGATCGGTCCATAATTGACCCCATATAAGGTGCCCTTCAAAAAATTTCTTAAACGATAATTACTGGCTTAAAAATACAGAATACAGAAAATCGATGATATTAGACACACATACATATTTTTTATACGAGTAAAAACCTCTCTACCAAATGTATTGAGGATCGGCCCATAAGAAAATTACGATCATTGCTGACTTAAAAATACGTGAACAGTTATGAAATTTTATATAAAAAACATTTATAGGAACATAAATCTTCCTAACCAATTTCATGCGGAAAGTGTCGGGAAGTGATATTCGATGTAAAGATGTTTTGTATGAACCAAAATTGGTCTTAAAATTTTTTATGAAAAACGGTCCTCTTCAGTTAATTTTTATGAGTAATATCCTTTTAAGGCATACGGTTTGATGGTGGGTATATGAGATTCGGCACAGCCGAATATAACTCTCTCACTTGTTTATAATCAAAATTTTAAATTAAAACCATATAATATTATAGATCTGAGTGTTATAAATGATTTGTGAAATAACTTTACATTTTCTGGAAAAACATTATTTAAGTCTAAAACTGGCTATGGAGAAATCGGCAACGAAAATAATAAACGAAGCGGCACCGATCATTAAAAAAAAACCTGTCATTTGGGGCCTGTTGGTGCTGTAGGAACGAAATTATTTTAATAACTTTTTTATTACGAATTAAAAGAATATCAAAATTAATAAAAACAAGTTAGCGTGCTATATTCGCTACTTTTTATTAAAACCTATTTAACTATCTAATTTTTAGACAAACTATCTAATTTTTAGACAAAATTTCTTGACAAAATTTTGGTTTCCGTAGTGAGGGTACATTTATGCATATATCGAATTAATTTTGATTAGGTCCAGAAAAATTTATATTAATGGGCCAGTTTGAAAACATTTGAATAGATTGACTTAAATATATAATTATTTAATAAGAATTAAGTGGTATTAAGTGATTTTCAGAAGTAAACCTTATGTGGGAGCTTAGACAACTTATGCACCGAACCGAAAAATTCCGTATAATGATTTATATATGGGGAATTTCGTGTCAAGAATTCCAACTTGTTTTCCGATGTGGGTGAAATTTGCACCAAGGGTAGAAGGCCAGATACAAATTTTCAGCTCTATCGGTCAAGAACTGCCGGAGTCAGAGGGGGTCAAATTTGAACATTTTCGTCATACAGAGTTTTATGCAAATGAGTGTAACTTTTCACCTATTGGTCCTAACAAAAAATGTTCAGATAGCTATTCCTTTATATTTCCAAAAAAAAAAAAAATAATTTTTAAAATTTTTTTTACAAAATAATTTTTTCTTTAACTTTTTTTTGTTGAGGGCCCTTTATATATATATGTATATATATACATATATATATATATATATATATATATATATAGATATATATATATATATATATATATATATATATATATATATATATATATATATATATATATATATATATATATATATATATATATATATATCTATATATATATATAAAATTTAAGAAAAAAATTTTTTGTAACAAAAATTTTACCACTTATAGGCCTTTTAATTCTATGATTTATGATATATGTCTTTTGGTCAACAAATGTATAGTTAAGGAGTTAAAGACCTTCGAAGTTAAATATATATATTTTCAATATCTTCTCTATTTAAGAACCCATCCGGACAGTATATATACCATTGGAAAGAGACTTTTCAACGATATATAATATTTTTATTTATTTTATTAACCCTTTGAGGACCAATTCCACAAAAAGTATTTTTTATATAGAGTTTTTTGATGAAAGTGCCGTTATTTCATAAATCCATCGATATAATGGTACCGATAAATATCGAGAAAATTGTAGAAAAGATTTCAAGCTTTCATTTCCTGACAGCATCGATATATATATTGTCAGGATCGGTTCATAATTAGAGAAGATATTGAATATATATATTTAACTTTGAAGGTCTATAACTCCAAAACTATACATTTGTTGACCAAAAGACATATATCACAAGTCATAGAATTGAAAGCTTTATATGTGGTATAAATTTTTTCAAGATCGGAGAGTTATACCTATAATATATTTAAGCCAAAACTACACATATTAAACTGTAATTATTTAATTGAGCGATCTACTAATGATATGTATGATTCGAAGAACTCACTAAGGGCTTACTAAGACTACATTAACCTATAAAGGAATTGAAACGATTTAGCTCGTAAACAAGTGTTAATGGAAAATTTTTGGTAGGATGGTAAAAAGAAAGAACAAATTGGGGACTTGTAAGTTGAAGGGAAGAAGATAAGGGGATTTGAAAAATTGAAGTCAACGACGGGAAGCAAAAAAGGAAAAAATATAGAAATAAAAAAATTTAAATTAGAAGAAGTAATATTTTTTCCTCATTGAGAGCTATCAAATTGCATTCCCTAGGAACTCACACCTGGAATCGAGCTTACAATTAATAATTAATTATTGCAATCTTCAGCTCCTTGATCATGCTATTGGGATTGCTATTCGATGTCCTTGTAACCTCACCCAAAATAAGATTCCGTGATTTTAAGATTTTAATTTTTTCTATTTACCATTATTACATAAAATATTGGTTCAACTATTGGAACATATAGAAATTAAAAATTAGTTTAAATACTTAACGAGTGCAAACTTTCATTTGGAGAAGCGTACATTTTGGTACCAATATTATTTTTAAAGTTAGTGTTCATATCGACCGTATTGAGCCTACAAAGCTCCAACCGAACGACAGGCCTGCCAATATATGTAAGTAGAAAACTTGTATTTTGATCATTTAACTAAATATTATTGTATCAAATACGCTAGCTCCTTAATTTATTAATTTTTAATTGAATTTTTGTCTATATCTAATTTTACGTTTCTAATATGTACCAAAAATATTATTTGAACCCAAAAGGAGAACTTTAAGATAAAATTTTTGTAACTTTGTAAAGAAAATATACCCTTGAATTTATAAAAAATAGATTATTAAATTAAATTAAATCTAGTCATGTAAGACTCAATCAAAAGTCTGGTTTTAGAATTTTTTTTGGTAATATTTTTTTTTTGCTTTTGGAAAATTATTTAATAAAAAGAATGTTTTAAGAAAATAAATTAGATGCCTTAATTTCGAACTCTCTATTTATAGGGGTTTCTGAAATAATTTTATAGGAGACAGAAACATAGGTTGGAGAGGGCGAAAGAGGCACAAATCTCGCCTCCTTCTATTTCCTACTATCAACATTTGTAGATTCTGGTTAAATAATAGCAGTAGTTAAAAGCACGTAGATTTTCTTGTAGCGTTGACGTCTCTGGGAAAATTAGGCAAGACTCACTCCCCCATCTAGCGGACCTAGCTGACGAAAATAACCGTTACAAACGTCCATTTTGAAAATAGGGGGAAATTAAGTATATTGAGAAACATTTTATTCTTGAGTAAAAAAATAATTTTTTTGATAGATATCCCACTCACATCTCACTATGGAACTATAAAGCCCTTCAAGAAAATTGTATAAGCTTTATTTTAAGCTAATAAAAAAGCCCATTTTGCAAAAAAAAAAAAAAAAAAAATAGGACCAATAGGTGAAATGTTACACTCATTTGAATAAAACCCTGTATGACCAAAATGTCCAACTTTGACCATCTTTAAATCCGGCAGTTCTTGACCGAAAATTTGTGTCTGGCCTAATATCCAGTAGTACTAACCGTGGTGCAAATTTCATCAAAATCGACTTTTTGATTTGGGTCACTTGACATGAAATTCCCCATATACAAAGTACTAACTTTGATTGTCAATGTGCATTTAAGTAATTTTGGGTAATTATGGGAGTTGTGACCAATTATAGACCGATCAGGAAAAAAATTTCGTATAATGATTCATATGCAAAAAAATCTAAAGTCGAATTTTACTCCTATAGATTTATAAATTAATGAAATATGTGCGTTTAAGTGATTTTCGGAAGTGGACTTTATATAGGATCTTTGACCAATTACGGGCCTATCCAGAAAAAATTCGTAGAGTGATTCATATACCCAATAAACCAAATGATATTATAAAGAAATCGAAACGATATCACTTAGGTAATAAAAATTATCATAAATAATATCGTTCTCGTATCGGAAACGGTAGTGTACCTTTCCTTATAATATCGTTTTTCCATGAAATTATAATATCGTTTTCGCTATCATAATTTCCAAAAACTACGATAGTAAAATCGCCATTTGAATTTTTCTAAATATTGTTTTTTTTTATAAAACCATCAATAAATTTTATAATTAATCTACAAGAACTTAAAAAAACTATTAATATTTTTTTGCAAAGAATATTTTTAAACTATTTATTTGTATATTGTTTATTTTTGTTATTCACCGTTTAATCACTAATAATAGGTATTTGTTGTTAAATGATGTATGTAGTTTTAATATTACATTTTTTTCGCTCGAAAATTTTATTTTTTAAACTTGAAGTTTTTTTTTTTCCAATATATTTATATTTTCTTTATTTTATTGGAAACGAACAATTTTAAAATGGTATTATATCGTTTTCAATAATAAAATATAATATCATAGTCGCTTTAAAAAAGTAATACCGTTTCTGTTCTCTGGTTTATTTGGTATACACAAAATATATTTGTGTCGAATTTTACCAAGATAGCTTTATTTGATAATAAAATATGTGCGTTTAAGTGATTTTTTTAAGTGGACCCTTATATGGTAGCTATTACCAAATACGGACCGATCCGGAAAAAAATTGGTAGAATGATTTATATGCACACAAAGCATAAAGCTATCGTACTTTATCCCGATAGCTTAGCGGAAGTGGACCTTATATGGGAGCTATGACCAATTATGGTCCTATCCGGAAACAAATTCGTAGAGTGATTCATACTTAGACAAAACATATTTGTGTCGAATTTTATCGACAAAATTTATTTGATAATGAAATATGTGCGCTTAAGTGATTTTCGGAAGTAGGCCTCATATGGGAGCAATGACCAATAATGAACCGATCCGAAAAAAAATTTTGGTAGAATGATTTGTATGTACACAAAACATATTCAATTCGAATCTTATCACAATAACTTTACTTATCAATGAAATATTTGGGTTTGGGTGATTTTCGGAAGTGGACCTTATATGGTCTACAATAATGGACCGACTGATATCTACCTTAGTAGTATGATTTCCGTTTACATTATATTTGCATGTACACAATTTTGTGTTAATATCGATATATTTGAGGGAGTTATTAACGATAAACAACTTTCCGGGAATATATACCTTTGTATGGGGGCTATGGGAAATATTGGATCAATTGTTAAGATTTTAAACATTACTTGATTCCTGATAGAAAAAAATAACGTGTGCAAAATTCATCGAAATATCTTTGGTAGTTTTTGAGAAAAATGCTTAAGAATTGGGAAAAAACGTAATTTTTTTCGAGGTAGTCTGAAATGTTTACTCATAACTTTTTACGTCGTGAAACGATTTCATGATTTCATTACCAAACTGCTTAGGATAATAACAAATATTTCTGGTGAATTTGGTTGATTCCCTTATCTTAGTTTTAACGTGAGCGTGTTTTACACAGACAGTAGGGTGATCGATTATTCGACATTTTCCAAAAACCGGTTTTCGAATAGTTCGAATAGTTGACATTTTAAAAAAACCGGTTGATATTTTTCAAATTCAGAAAAAACCGGTTAACCGGTTTTTCATTATAAATAAAAAAATATATTTTAATTTGAAAAACTTAATGTTAATGTTTAAATTTGATTAATAAAACATGGCCCGAAATGATTTTTAACAGTTTAAAAGATTATAACTTAAGATCTAGTCATCTGATTTACATTATTTCTTTAATATAAAAAAATTAGGAAAAAAGTGGGACACTTCTGTTAAACATAAGGTACTATGTAATCCTAGCTATTTTAAAAGCCCTGTTTAGGATATTTTATGGGCATTCCAACACTTCCATAAAATTTCAGCCGTAAATTAATTATTGTAATTGGAATATAATCTTAAAATTGATAAAATTTTATCAAATAGTTATTAATTTTACAAATAAATTTTTTTAATTAGGAAAATCAAAAAAGTTTAACCAAAGGAGCTGTAGAAAAATATACGCTAGTTCCTCGACTCGAATATTTTTAAAATTTAGACGGGCTGTATTATTATTTACTTAAAAATTTCATTTAAATAATCTTTGAATACAATGCAAATAAAGGTATTCGAAACCGGTTTTTAAAAAGTGAAAAAACCGGGTTATTCGATATTCGAAAAATCAACATTAAGAAAAAACCGAGACTGGTAAAGCAGAAAAAACCGGTTTTAAAACCGGTTGAAAAATCGATTCGATCACCCTAACAGACAGACAGATATAGCTAAATCGACACAGAATTGGATAATGACCCGGAATATATATACTTTGTTGGTTCTAAGATGAATATTTCTTGGTGTTACACACGGAATAACAAACTTATATATAAGGAATTAGCAAAGTTTTTTAATTTTAGAGTTAAAAGAAATCAAAAAAATTTTAAATGGCACATTCAAAATATTTTGTGTGAATATAAACAGGCCCTAACAAGTGATTAATCCGTTCGCGATATTCATTTTGATCGAGGGACTCAAAAGTTTTTCTAAACATTTTAAAAAAATCTTAAAAATAGTATTTAAATATGTTATATATGAAAAAATTGCACATAATTGTAAAAATAATTCAAATTCAGCGCATTAAATACATACCATAAGATTTATATTAAAAAATTTTTAAAATACCCAGTAAGAAATTTCATTTCAGTATTATTTAAATTGTTGGTTAATTTTTGAAAAATCGCGAATTAGTAAAATTTAAGAAAAAACTGTTAATATCTAAATTCTATGAACTTGATTTATAAAAGAATGTAATTAAAAAATTATAATTTAAAGGAATTAAATATTTATAGAGTGATGCTTTTTGAAGCTAGGTACATTTTATTTGGCCAACAAAACCTAGAATTATTTTACTTTTTCTATGCGCTCCAGTTTTACATTAAAGTATTAAGAAAACTTGCAAATGGTGATAATTTTGACGGATTTTGAGCATCATCCATGGTGTGCCTTGGCAAAATGTGTTTAGATAAAAGTGACGTTTTCATAGCTTACAAGGACATTTTAAATACATTAATGATCCCAATCCAATGTGTATATCATCATCTTCGTGTCTATTAATTAAATGTTTGTATAAGTCGCTGTTTGATTTATAAAACCACAAAAATAAAAAAAATAAATTTTGAAAAATTTTTAAAGAGTTAATAAAATTTTTGCATGTTCCTCCGATTTTATATTTCAAAATAACAAAAAAATTCAATTTACGCAATAATTCAAATTATTTCCTATATAAGTGCAAATGTGCCGCTCCAAAAACTGATATTTTAAAAAATAACGTTCAAGTTTTGTATCTTTTGTGGCTGTTGTACTCATCTACTATTAAGGACACATCAACGAGATATATACCATACTGTGTATAATTCTTTCAGCTAACCACTGTTATCTCAATTTCTGTATTTTATTAAGGGACGTCAGCGCCCAGTCAAAAAAAACTTAAAAAAAATTCAAAATAAAAAAAAACTGGTGACAAATTTCAACAAACAAGTTCTAATACGTAAAGAGATGTCACACGGATAAGCTCATAAAGACTTTATCTCCTAAGTATATTTAGTCAGTACAATAACGAATATTGTCCAAAAATTTAAAGCTATAGACAAAAAAATAAAAAGAAGGTGAAAACATTAGTTAGGGACACACGTTTTTTTTAATTTTGTAAACTTCCAAAACCGATTACGTTTGGAAATGTAGACCTAGAGTTTTACAATTTTGCAATTTTTAGGCTGGAAGTCTTGTGCATATAATCCTGTAAACATTTTATTTGACATTTTATTCTTACCAACGTTTTTAACAATTTAGATAAATTTTTATTGGAAATTCAATCTTTATTGGAAATGGAAAAAATAAAAGATTCCCAATAAACCAAAGAACGATATGATAGCGAAAACGGTATTACCTTTTAAGGGCGATTATGATATCATATTTCTTTATTTAAAACGATATTATTACAATATCGTTTTATATTATTTTGTTTCCAATAAAAAACAAGTTCGAGGTAGTCTGAAATGTTTACTCATAACTTTTTACGTCGTGAAACGATTTCATGATTTCATTACCAAACTGCTTAGGATAATAACAAATATTTCTGGTGAATTTGGTTGATTCCCTTATCTTAGTTTTAACGTGAGCGTGTTTTACACAGACAGGCAGACAGATATAGCTAAATCGACACAGAATTGGATAATGACCCGGAATATATATACTTTGTTGGTTCTAAGATGAATATTTCTTGGTATTACACACGGAATAACAAACTTATATATAAGGATATATCAAAGTTTTTTAATTTTAGAGTTAAAAGAAATCAAAAAAATTTTAAATGGCACATTCAAAATATTTTGTGTGAATATAAACAGGCCCTAACAAGTGATTAATTCGTTCGCGATATTCATTTTGATCGAGGGACTCAAAAGTTTTTCTAAACATTTTAAAAAAATCTTAAAAATAGTATTTAAATATGTTATATATGAAAAAATTGCACATAATTGTAAAAATAATTCAAATTCAGCGCATTAAATACATACCATAAGATTTATATTAAAAAATTTTTAAAATACCCAGTAAGAAATTTCATTTCAGTATTTTTTTAAATTGTTGGTTAATTTTGAAAAATCGCGAATTAGTAAAATTTAAGAAAAAACTGTTAATATCTGAATTCTATGAACTTGATTTATAAAAGAATGTAATTAAAAAATTATAATTTAAAGGAATTAAATATTTATAGAGTGATGCTTTTTGAAGCTAGGTACATTTTATTTGGCCAACAAAACCTAGAATTATTTTACTTTTTTAAAGTATTAAGAAAACTTGCAAATGGTGATAATTTTGACGGATTTTGAGCATCATCCATGATGTGCCTTGGCAAAATGTGTTTAGATAAAAGTGACGTTTTCATAGCTTACAAGGACATTTTAAATACATTAATGATCCCAATCCAATGTGTATATCATCATCTTCGTGTCTATTAATTAAATGTTTGTATAAGTCGCTGTTTGATTTATAAAACCACAAAAATAAAAAAATTTAATTTTGAAAAATTTTTAAAGAGTTAATAAAATTTTTGCATGCTCCTCCGATTTTATATTTCAAAATAAGAAAAAACTCAATTTACGCAATAATTCAAATTATTTCCTATATAAGTGCAAATGTGCCGCTCCAAAAATTGATATTTTAAAAAATAACGTTCAAGTTTTTATGGCTGTTGTACTCATCTACTATTAAGGACACATCAACGAGATATATACCATACTGTGTATAATTCTTTCAGCTAACCACTGTTATTTCAATTTCTGTATTTTATTAAGGGACGTCAGCGCCCAGTCAAAAAAAATTAAAAAAATTCAAAATTAAAAAAACTGGTGACAAATTTCAACAAACAAGTTCTAATACGTAAAGAGATGTCACACGGATAAGCTCATAAAGACTTTATCTCCTAAGTATATTTAGTCAGTACAATAACGAATATTGTCCAAAAATTTAAAGCTATAGACAAAAAAATAAAAAGAAGGTGAAAACATTAGTTAGGGACACACGTTTTTTTTAATTTTGTAAACTTCCAAAACCGATTACGTTTGGAAATGTAGACCTAGAGTTTTACAATTTTGCAATTTTTAGGCTGGAAGTCTTGTGCATATAATCCTGTAAACATTTTATTTGACATTTTATTCTTACCAACGTTTTTAACAATTTAGATAAATTTTTATTGGAAATTCAATCTTTATTGGAAATGGAAAAAATAAAAGATTCACAATAAACCAAAGAACGATATGATAGCGAAAACGGTATTACCTTTTAAGGGCGATTATGATATCATATTTCTTTATTTAAAACGATATTATTATAATATCGTTTTATATTATTTTGTTTCCAATAAAAAACAAGTAGGAAAGTATAGTCGGGCATGGCCGACCACCCTACACCACTGAGTATGTTAAAAATGTGGATTATATTTAATAACAAAGCATTTAAGTTGTTTACCTTAATTCCGAAATATTTTAACAATTTGTTGAAAGAAGTGATTTTCTAAAAGAGAGGTTATATGGGGGCAAGAGTAAATATGGGCCTATCTTTATAAATTTTGGTACATTGCTTTATGTTTACATTAGAGTTATGTATGCAGGATTTCATCGTGATACTAGTGTTTATTAGTGAATTATTGACCTTCAAGTCATTTTCTGAAGGGGACTTTGTATGGGGGCTAGGGTCAAATAAATTAATTAAGACGTATATAGAACTAAGTTTTGCCGATTTTTGTACAGATACTACAATATTTAACATAATTATGAACTCAAAAGCCCTTTCCAGGGGTAGGGTTGTATGGGGGCTAGGTGAAATAATGGAACGATTTCAACCATTTTCAATTCGTCGTTGGGCCAAATTTCATAAAAATATCTTGAAAATTGCGACCTGTACCTTGCGCACAAGGTTTACATGGACAGCCAGCCGGTCAGACGGACGGACGGACATGGCTTAATCGACTTAGAAAGTGATTCTGAATCGATCGGTATACTTTAAGGTGTAGGACCAATATTTTTGTGCGTTACAAACATCAGCACAAAAGTAAAATACCCTCCCCACTATGGTGGTGAAGGTTATAAATAGGAAAATACAAACGTTTCACACTGGTTGCCGTAAGACAAAAATAAGAAGAACGATGTTTAAAAATTAATCTTTTTTTGGAGCAGGCATTTATAAAAGACATTATCAGACAGACATTTAAGGTGGGTATAGGACCAATATTTTTGTGCGTTACAAACAACAGCACAAACGTATAATATCCTCCCCACTGTGGTGGTGTAGGGTATAAATAGGAAAATACAAACGTTTCACACTGGTTGCAGTACGACAAAAATAAGAGGAACGATATAACGAAAATAAAGTTTGACTTTAATTATTAATATTTAATTTTCTAACTAGTTAAATTTAAAGGATGGAAATAATAGCAGCTGGAATTGGCTTTGTCTTACATATTTTATAATATCAGATAATTGTAATATGTATTAAAAAAAGTATTTCAGTGCAAATTTTGAAAATACTTCACTAGTAATATTCAAAATTCTAAGTTAACCTGAATTTTTATACCCTACACCACTTTAGTGGGGAGGGTATATTGGGTTTGCGCTGATGTTTAGAATCGTTTCTGAGTCGATTAAGATATGTCCGTCCGTCTGGTTGGCTGGCTGTCCATGTAAACCTTGTGCGCAAGGTACAGATCGCAATTTTCAAGATAATTGGATGACATTTTTTTGGCCCAAGGACGAAGCCTATTGAAAATGGTTAAAATCGGTCCATTATTTCACCTAGCCCCCATACAACAGAACCCTCCGAAAAGGGCTTCTGAGCTCATAATTATATTAAAAATACCTGTATATAGATACAAAGCGGCACAACTAAGTTTTATACGAGCCTTGATGACCTTGCCAAATTTCATAGAGATCGGGACTCATTTGACCCTAGCTCCCATACAAAGTCCCCTTCAGAAAATTACTTGAATGTCCAAAATTACCTATAAACACAAATATCGCAATGAAATTCAGCACAATAAAATATTATGTAAATATAAATATATTCACAAATTTGCTAAAGGCAAATTTGGTCCATATTTGTCCCTAGCTCCCATATAAAGCCTGTTTCAGAAAATTAGTTTTTCATCCATAAATGTATCGGAACAATTACTTGAATGTCCAAAATTAACTTATAAACACAAATGAAATTCAGCACAATAAAATATTATGTACATTTGCCCCTAGCCCCCATATAAAGCCTCTTTCAGAAAATTAGTTTTTCATCCATAAATTGCTTAAATGTTTCGGAACAAGGTAATAGAAGATAAATGCTTTATTATGAAAAGTAAATCACATTTAATATTCATAACTGGTGTAGGGTATCATATGGTCGGTCACGCCCGACTATACTTTCTTACTTGCTTATTATATGTTTTAGTACAGTATTTTTGTTCTTGACTACTTTTTTGTTAATTTATTTATTTAAACCGTAAAAAACTAAATATGCTTGAATCTAGAGACAGCATAGATTAAAACTGCGTTTCCAGTTTTACTATATCAGGAGTAATTTCCTTTTAAATGGGTTTTAAAATTTAAAAAGATAAAACAAAATTGATATTGATAATTTATGATCCCAATATGGGTATCAAATAAAAATCAGAATATCAGCACTATTATAAAATTATTTATTTTGAATTTTCCAGGACAAAACAACATAAAATGTCCTTTAAAATATTTTGTTCTTCTATATATTTGTAGATTTAAAATTTGTTGAATTAATTTTTGAATTTGTACAAAGTGTTATATTTACTTATATCCGTTAAAAGAAGAGAATATTTTCTACGTCTTAATATTTTCAAAATCGGGGGCTCAAACATGGTTCAAATGTGAAAAATCAGTGGATGTTTATTATAAAATAGTTAAATGTGTTGTTGATCTTATCAATAAAGAAGATATTATATGTTACTTTTTTCAAAGCTTGTTAAATTTGATATTATATACAAGAGAACACAATACAACAATTCGCGGTTTTAAAAACCACAAATAATGGTTAGAATAATTAGAAAAATAGTTGTTAGGTTAGGTTGATAGGAGGATGTATACTACATCAAATCCGAAGTAATACACCTAGGCCACTATCGGGCCTGTTGTGCGCTCCAATTCAAGAAAGAAAAAAAAAAATTGTTCACTGAATGTATTATTTTTCCATGTTCAGAAACTCAGTTTCCTGGACGTAATTCCTAAGAATCTTCCAATCGGTGTTGGTTAAGAATGTTATTTCCGGAATAACATCACTTCCAAGATACTTGGATCTAACTTCGACGAATGCCTGACAATGGCAAAGAAAGTGCTCCAGAGTTTCACCGTCCTCTCCACATGCTCTACATTCGTCTGAACCCGCACGTCCAATTTTGTATAGATGTGCTCGTAATCCTGTGTGTCCACTCAGAATACGTACCATCATACTAACCTCAGATTTGCTCATTTTGAGAAGATTTCCCGTTTTGCTCTCATCAGGGTCACCCCATAGAATCTTTGTGGTTCTACCCACCGTTTCATTATTCCAAGAGGCCTTATGGGATTCTCTTATCCATATTTTTAATTCAGCTTTTGTTGCGTCGAATGGTTTTGCGTTTGTCAGGTTAACTACATCGCGCTCCCTTCCCTTTAAAGCTATTACATTCGCCCTTTCGTTGCCGACTACTCCCGAGTGGCCTGGTACCCATATGATGTGAACCTTACCTCTGGAAGAGTATTCAGTTAAAGCTTTCTTACAATCCAATACGGCCTTAGATTTAATTCTATCACCTGATATCGCACAAATTGCCTTCTGGCTGTCGGTAAATATATTAAGCCCTGTGGGCGCCATATTTATTCTAGTCCAATTTACACATTCCGTTATTGCTCGTACTTCTGCCTGGAAGCTTGTGTTATGATTAGGTAAACGGTGGTATATTTCTGTTTCTGGGTCTTCAATATAGAACCCCAGGCCCACTTTGTCCCCTAATTTAGAGCCATCCGTGTAGCAACGGATTCCTACTGGTATTTGCTCTAATGTTCCGCTTGACCAAGACATTCTATCTGGGATTAGCGTTTCAAAGTTTCCGACATATTCAGTGTCTGGTATGCGATCAGGCACGTCCGATGAATGTGTATAACCTTCCAATGTGTCCATTATACATTGATGACGTGTCCTATAACCGTTTTTGGCAAGTTCGCCTAAAGTAAAGAGCCGTTCGGCTGTAAGCGCCGCCTCATATCTTATATATGTTTCAATGGGTGGAATATCTAGCAACGTTTCCAGAGCCTTGGTTGAAGTAGTACACATGGTGCCACTTATACCCAAGCAGCATGTACGCTGAACTCCCTGTAGTAGTTTGATATTACACTTTTTGTCCAAAGCAGTCCACCAGATTATTGAAGCATAAGCTAGAATTGGTCTAATTACACTTTTATAAAGCCAATTTGTCATGGTAGGACTAAGACCCCATTTCATGCCTATGGTTCTCCTACATATCGCCCAGCACCGATGTGCCTTGTTGATCCTATCCTCTATGTGGTGTCTCCATTTTAATTTCCGGTCAAGTATTACACCTAAGTACTTAACTTTGTTTGTCACCGGTATCTTCTTGCCCAGAAGCAAGGTTCAGTATATGTAGAAATTTTTGTCTTTCTTGTGAAAAAACAGATTTCCGTCTTCTTATTACGACATCGTCTGCATAGCAGACAGGTCTAAGTCCTTTCTCGGTTAGGGTCCTTAGGAGGCTATTAATCGTGGTAACCCAGAGTAAAGGTGACAAAGTGCCACCCTGTGGTATACCGCGAAATACCTTTTTCCTGATAGTTATATCGTACATCTCGCAGCTTATCCATCTGTTCCTTAGCATTTAGTTGATCCAGTTACTGAGCACCCGGTCAACATAAAACTGGTCTAGGGATTGGATAAGGGTATCAGTGTGCACGTTATTGAAAGCGCCTTCGATGTCAATGCATACCGCCAGTGTATACAGTTTGCTATCGAAAGATTCACCTATGTAGTGGATAACTTCATTTAAAGCGGTTTCCACCGATCGTCCCTTTACATAAGCATGCTGCTTATATTTAAGGTCTTTATATGGTATGCTGCTTTTAACCATGCTATCGACTATCCGTTCCAAGGTTTTAAGTAGGAAGGACGTAAGACTTATCGGTCGATAGGACTTAGGTGTCGCATAGCTGCCATTTAACTGGGGTATATGCCAATTTTAAGCATGCAGTGAATATCTGTGACAGATGTACGGACATGAGTTTTTAATAGGAATTTTTTTTATCTTCGATACGTCATTTACGCTATCTACCTGTTCACAGAAAAGTTTTCAGGAGTCTCGTTTGGCTTTTCGAACGATTTTCTTATATTCACCAAGTTTATTACGATACTCATCCCAGTATACTGCGGTCTTTTTACGCCGTGCCCGGTTAAATAGTTTGCGAAGAGTCTTCCCAAGGATCCGGATCTCCCCAGTTACCCAGGGTTTTTCCTGGGCAGATCTCCGCTCTCGCAGAGGGCAGCTGTCCTCGAACGATTCAACCAGGGCACTTGTGAACGTTTCCACTTTGGCATCTATATCCTCTTTATTTCGACATTGAAAAGTGTCCTGACCTAAACGGTTCTTTAGTAAGGTCCCGAACATTGTCCAATTAGATTTAGACTTATTCCGAAACTTTATCGGCTTTGGTGGTGGCCTTAGTATTTTGAATCTTATGTACCGATGATCAGAAAAGGAGTGCTCGTCCGAAACTCTCCAATCCTGAATTTCGTTTATAAGCTCTTCTATTGACGAAGGTAGCTTTATTACCTAAGTTCAATGTTATCAAGTCTTTAGTATTAAGGAAATCCATGAGGGCTTGTCCCCTGCGATTGGTGTTTGTACTACCCCAAGCTACATGGTGCGAGTTGGCATCACAACCTATTACAATTTTCTTATTTTTTCTTTGTGCCTCTTCAACCAGTTTCATCAGATCCGACGTTGGTGGTAGTGTCGGAGAATCGAAAGGCAGGTAAATAGATGCAAGGAATATGTTGCCACGACCATGCTTCAGCACCGTTGCATCCGATGTGGATAATCCTGTTGAGAGGAGAAAACATAAATTCTTGTGACATAAGATACATGTTCTCGGACGAGACCCTGTATCAGCGTAGAAAAGTTGGAAATTTATGTGATTTAATCCAGAAACCTTGTTGCGAATCGTCCAAGGTTCCTGGATTAAAGTTATATGTATTTTACCTGTGTTGATTTTAGCCATCAGAGCGTTGGTAGCTGTCTCGGTCCGATGGAGGTTTATTTGGATAACCTCAATCATGGCCATCCATTAAACTGTCTTGCAGCGAGTTGGTGGTCACCTCCTCGCTCTTTGGATTTGACTCCTCCGGATAGCCTGAAGTGGCTATTAATGCAGTGGGTACTGTTGATGGCACTGCGGTGTACTTATCAGACATAGGAATAGCAGTATTTTTAATAGACACATTCCCAATTCTGGAGAGCACTGCTGTTCTGTCTTCTGGCGGGTGAGTGATTTCCTCCACGCTTTTAGGATTTGACTCCTCAACATTGCTAGTACTTGCTAATGATGCTTTGGGTACTGTCTTAGGTGTTTTAGTGTCCTTGTCGGGGCCGGTTTTGACAGCCCTTTCAATCGGCGCCTTCTCAATTTTGGAAAGGGCAACTACACTTTCTTCTGGCGAGTTAATGGTAAATTCCTCGATTTTAGGATTTGACTCCTCAACGTTATCAGTAGTGGATACTGATGTGGTCTTAGGTTTTTTAGTGTCCTTTTCGAAGCTCGTTGTAACAACCCTTCCAATCGGCACCTTAACAATTTTGAATATGACAGATTTAGAGGCGAAGTAAGCCCTACCTTTATTCTTGGCAAGACTAGCCATGGATTTCTGGTCGATACCTATTACAAATAAAGTTCCCTCAGGTTCTTCTTTCCTGTAAAAGACATCCCATTTTTCCACGGCCAGCTCAGCATTTTGACCTCCAAGAATTTCCAGTATACGTTCATTAGCCAGTTTACTGCCCCATCCTTTTATGTAGACAGTGGACTTTAGGAGCACCGGAAGCTCGCTCTTCTTTGCCAGTCCCAGCCTAGCGCCGTCCCAGGGAGGAGGGATACTTTCCACCAAGTTCTTTAGATTGACTAACTATGATTTCCTGAAGCATCTTTTTCAACTTCCTCCTCTGTGCTCCAGAAAGTCTTTTCTTAGTAATAGGTAGTTTAGCTATGCTATCACTCACCTCTTTCACCATTTGCTCTACTTCATCCTTTTTGGGATTTGCTATAATGGTATTATTATTATCATCTGAGGATTCAGAGTCGGAACCCTCACCTATATTTAAAGGCTGAGGTAGCTTAGAGCTCTCTCCGAGTACATCCTTCTCTTTCACCCCTATATTTTTGCCAGCGGCATGCTGGCAGTAACAAATTTATGTTTTATTTAAAACAACATTATTTGTATAAGTGTCCAATTTTCATCGGTCATATCGTAAAAATATTTTGTATTTCTTTTCCGATTTAGGCACTATTTTTCGCGGTTACCTTATTATTCCCAGTTCAATATATGAAAACATGCCTGTTGGCAAACAAACTTACACCTTGTACCTAAAGTGGGCGTTGGGTGGGCGTGTTCAAAATTTTGTGAAATAAACTTTTACATCGTGAGAAATATGTACATATGATTCAGAAATTTTTTTCATGATAGTGTTTATAAAGTGGGCGTGGTCAATATTTTGTGAAATTAATTCTTATACCGACAGGGATATACCCATGAAGTTTCAAGACGATATTTTAGCTTTTACTATTTTTGTCGCTCTTTTCTATGTAAATGCCACCAGTGTGCGTTTGAAAAAAAACTTCAAACATAAAAATAATTTAAATAAAAATTCAAACAACATAAGAAAACTAAAAAGAAAATTTAAATAAAATCAAATACTTTTTGGGAAATAATCGATATAAATACGATTAAATTCATATGTACCTATTTCGATATTTCAGTTTTGCGGTAAGTTGATATTTGTGCAATTTTGAAATTTCAGGTTTTTGCAAATATGTAAATACTATCGATCTCGATACAAGAACGACTTACGATAGTTTTTTATCACCTAAGTGATATCGCAAATGCTTCATCACCAAGTATTAGATTCTGCAAAACAGTTTCAGTATAGTTTAGTGGAGTACTATTAAACTGTTCATTATTGTTATTTAGGCCCATTTCGCTTTTCAAATAATGATATGGATATTAGCCTTGATTTGGAAACTTTGCAACGTATACAAAACAAACGACGTGCCCGATCTTTCGTTCCAACTACTGAACTACTTTACGAACTTGTTCCATGTCGGAAGCCAAAGTTAGTGGATTTTCTGCAACCCAAAATAAAGCCAAAGGACCAATTGGATCACTTTTTTGACTCACTTGCCAGTACAATGCGTTCATTTCCACCGATCACAATTGTAAAATTAAAATTTTAAATATCGCAGCTTGTAGGTGAGGAGGAAGTTTTCTTGGCTCAACAAGATCAATTAAATCAAGTCCAATACATCCAAATATACGATAAATACAATCAAATGGCTACAAATTTCTCAATCAAAACAAGCTTAAACGCCTCATCGAACGATCAAACTCAAATCCAAATATTCCCCGAAAGAGGAAACCAGAAACAACAATCATATTTCTATTTAACCATTCCAATTTTGGCCATATTTTTATAAATTTAATAAAAAGCCTTTTCTTACCTTAAAGTAATGCATATTTTGTGACGATATATTTTTAACATTTCCTAACTTTTGTTTAACAAACCGGTTAACGAGACTTAAAAATCGGATAACCTGGTTAACCGAAAATCAATGTTTTAAAAAAACTGGTTTGAGAAAAACCGAAATATGAAATAAAAAGCGATTTTTCGGTTAACCGGATAACAGGTTTATAAAATCTAGCTGATATCAATATTTCGTGAGCTGGATCAGAGGATAAAAATCAATATAGACCCAATCATTTTTGATGGTGGGTACTTATTAAAGGTCCTTTTTGAGTTTTTGCGATTTATTCCACATTTCTTACAAAGAAATATACACAATTTTGGTATCTTATGAAAGATATCCGAAAGGCGCTTTTAATATCATATCAAACATTTATGTGCGATAACAAAAGCATTAAAAATATTTACATTTTTTAAAAAATTTTCGGATTTTTAGTGATGCAACTCTGTTTTTTCCTAAATAATACTAAAAAATACGAAGCTACACAAGAAAAAAGATAAAAACAAAATAAACCAAAAAATTTAAATGTCGACAAAATTTTTTATAAATTGAAAAACATAAATGAAAAGGTCATTTTAAATAAAAGTTAATGTTATATTTAAATATCTATTTTTTATTATAAATAAAATTTAAATAAATATCCCATTTTTCCTTTTTATTTTTCATATCGCACACTTTTTTGAGAAATATTGGAAAAAATTAAATCTTCCTAAAAGTCAAGAAGATTAAGTGTAAACGGTCTAGATTTGTAAAAAGATTTGAAATGAAATCTACACAGAAAAAATAAATTTCCGATTCAGCACAAGAATTCACCAAACCAAATTGCTTAAAATCGGACGTATCACGAAAATTGTATATTTAGTAAACAGATTCGCACAGAATTAATTGAAAAATAAATAATATTTTCGCAATTTAAAAAATATGCTATTAGCTAAGAATTTATTAAAAATTCAGTACAATTTGAAACAAATTGTTTAGCAAAACAAACATTAATTTTGTTGAATTTAAAATTAATTGTCAAACTAATTTTTTGCTAGAATCGGCAAAAATCTTTATTGAAATGTTTAGATTTAAATCAAATATGTCATTAGAAGGAAGTAAAATATTTTCTGAATTTTTCATATATAATTTAACAAATTTGTTTACCAAATTTTTAGAGTTTTTACAACACTTGTAAAAACTCCAAATTTTATTTCTCATTTTAGAAACTATTATTTTGTACACTTAAAACTGAAATACTTATAAATTAAATGTTATAAACCAAATAAGAACTATATCAATTCATTTTAGTGCATTCCAAAAGATGTTTTATTGATGTATTCCATATGCAGACATTAAAACATAACTCAAACAACTTCGTTATAAAAATATTCGTGTGTGAACAGTGTTAAAGTGAAGTGCTCAATTAAAAGTGGAAAAGTGTTTTTGAAAGCTAAAGTGATTGGATGGATTAAAAGATTGCTTGAAAAAGGACAAGTTGACAATTAAATTCTGATTATTTGACAATTGTATTTTTACCTCATTGGTAAATTTCAGATTCGCATAGGAGGAAGCGAATTGTATAGTGTGTTCATTTAATGAACTAGAACATTGAGATTTTGTGAAGACTAAAGATAATTGATTTTATATGAAGTGACGAATGTGAAATCTGAAAATGGGTGACGACGACGACGATCGGAACCCATTGAAGAGGCCGAGAGTTGGAGTTACTATTGAAGAGCTCCAACAGGCAATTGTGAAAAAAGAAAATTGTGAAAAAGATGATTATATAATGGCGGAAAATGATAAACTGAGAAAATCTGTTGATGTTTTATATGCTTGTATGAAGGGAAGTGAAGTTAGTGAATATTCCTCTAGTGGTGACGAAATGGACATTACAGATGCGAAAAGAGTAGTTTCGGTTGATGTTGAAGAAGGCAGAACCAGGCTAATGACTCAGCTGTTTCGAATAATGTTAGATCTGGCCAGGCTAATGACATAGCTGGCCCTTCGAGTGCTCGAAAATCTAGCCTGGCTAATGCCACAGTTGGCACAACGTGTGGACAGAAGTTTAGCCAGGCTAATGCCATAGCTGGCTCTTCAAATCAACAAGGCCAGGCTGGTGCCACAGCTGCTCATCGACAACCAAGAAGGAAGAGAAGAAGATGCCTAATAACAACACAGTCAGGTAGCAGCCAAGGCACAACATCTGCTAGTAATGAAGCTAAGAAAGAAGACCGTAAAAGTAAGTCAGTTCTAGTTGTCACTACTTTTAATATTAATATTAAGAATTGTGAAAAATTAGAGGAGGTTTTAGGTCATAAGGACTATAATATGAATATATTAGGACGGAATGTTACTAATATAGGGGTCTGCACCCGAAACTTAAGATTTTGCTTGGGGTGAGTTATTTTAATTAATAAACTGAATTGTAAAAGAAAATAAGAATTAAAACAAAACTCAGTAATGGCTGAGTGCAATAAGTGCAAAATATCAATTAGAGGCGAAAGTGGCTTAAGAAGTTTGTGGAAAAAGTTATCATAGTTCTGCAAAATGTTCGGATATAGACCAATATTCATTAAGAATTTTAAATAAAAATAATTTTGTTAGATTCATATGTGATGACTGTATGCAATGTATACATAACATATATATAGTGATTAGAGATATTCAAGATGGTGTTCAAAAAAAAAAAAAAAAAAAAAAAAATAAACAACAATTAAAAGAATATAAATATATGAATTCGAAACATCATTAAAACATAATGAAAATGAAATAAAACAATTACTAGAAGTAATAGAAATAAGATACGAATATAGAATTAAAAAACTAGATTATGCATTTATAAATTGGGAAAAAAAAAAGAAATAAGAAATTTTAATTATAAAATAAATGAACTAGAAGATAAAAGTAAACAAATATGTAACCCTATATATAAGGCATTAGAAGAATTTAATAGTTATATGCAAAATCTTTCAAATCAAATAAATAATTGCAAAAACAACTTCAGATACAGTCATCTAGAATAGATACGATTTTTACTATGTTAGAAAACTTAGACATAATAATGGCTGAAACAAATGTAAAAAATATTAATATTATTCAAATAAATGTTAATTCCTTAATAAAATTAAGTAGGAGACTTGATCTATCTATTTTTGTATATAAACATAACCCTGACCTAGTCATTTTAAATGAGACAAAGCTTAATGTTAGACATAAGATATCATTTAAAGAATATAATATGATACGAAAAGATAGAGTTAATTCAAAAAGAGGAGGTGGTACTGCAATTTTAATTAAAAATTGTATAAAATATAGCGAATATACAAATATAATAACACAGTGATACAGCAAAAAAATGCAGGGGTTCTCATATACCAATTCCATTTCGTTATAGTCCATAGAGTAGTAATATATTTTTAATTTTTCCCGATCACTTCGTTTAGTTCCTTTTTAAGAGCAAAAGATGTGAAAAAGAGCTATTTTTTAAGTTTTAACTTTAAAAAAATATATGTTTGGTAGTTTGCAACCGATTTTCAAATTGTATATTTTGTTTTAAAGATACAAGTGTTGTCTTTCAACTGGTTATGGCCATTTAAGTAAAAAAACTCACATTTTTTTCACAATTTTTAATTTTCATACTGCTCTACGTTGGCCATGAAGCAGTAACTTTAGCTTTTATTACATTTGAAAAAAGGCACATTAAGTTGGGTGTCCAATGATGGTCAATTTATAATAATTTGTATGGAGAAAACCAAAAATTCGAGGAACATGCTATTAGAAAAATTGGCATAAATCATCCAGTTTTTCATAGATTTTTATGAAATAACAAGTTTTAGAAAGCTTCCTTTATGTGATTCTTCAGGAAAGTAATAAAAGATGAACTCACTGCCTCATGGCCAAAGTAGGGCATGATGAAAATGAAAATTTTTAAAATAATGTGAGTTTTTTTACTTAAACGACCGTAACTCAGACATTTGACCATAAATTTTGTATTTCTTTTTTTGGAATAAAAGGCAACACTTGTAACATAAAAAAAAATATCGGATTTGAAAATCGGATGAAAACTACTAAATTTATGATTTTTCAAATTAAAAACTTCAAAAATGGCTCTTTTTCGCATCTTTTGCTCTTAAAAAGTAAGTTAACGAAGTGATAGGGGAAAACTAAAAATATATTCGTACTCTATGGACTATAACGAAATAGAATTGGTATATGAGAACGCCTGCATTTTATTTTTCTTCACTTTTGTATCACAGTGTAATTTATAGTTTTGAATGTTTGGAAACATGTATCATAAAGATACCTTTACAGTCAAATAAAACATTATTTATTATATCTGCATATTACCCATCGGGTAACAATAGTAGTCACTTTAAAAATGAATTACTTCGATTATTCGAATCTCTGAATTTGCAAAACCCTAACAGTTTTTATATTTTGTCAGGGGATCTAAATGCCAAACATGGTGATTGGGGTAATAGTAATTCTAACTCAAAGGGTAATATGTTGAAAGAATGGCTTTCATGCAACGAAATTAACTTTAGGTGTTCATTATATGCTTCAACTTTACCATCTGCTCCGAAATATGAAAGATTTAATTCAACTGAAAAATTTGGTAATACCATAGTTAGAAAATTACAATCTGAAAAGAGTAAAATTATTACATCTATTAAAAAACATAACAGACTGGAAACAATCGTTAGTCCATTGGAACTTATTTAACTTAAAGATAAACTGAAACTTATAAAAAAGTTGCTAAATGACAATTTTACTATCGCAGTAAACACACATTTTCAGAATATACTTCAGAATATCAGCACGAAAAATTGCTCTAACATGTTCAGTGAAGTAAGAAAACAATTCAGACCGAAAAACCCTTTCAATTTAGAAATAATTAAGATTCCACAAGATGACGAACCATTACTTGGAAATATCGGTATTAATCCTAGTGAGTTGGAAAAAGATGATAATAACAATTTTGTAATAAGTGACCAGGATCAGGTGCTTAATGTGATTGGTGCTGTTCTAGAATCGGTTCATTCTTTTAAAGAGATTGACCCAGATAATAGTTTGCAAATTCAAGTTTCAAATTGTTTCTCTAGATTTTTGGAAAAAAACTAGGTATGAAAATAGTAACTCTTCATTTACAACTTTTAATGATTATAAAAGAGCAAATGATATGAATGTTTTTTTTTTGCGCAGAACTATTTTGTGACAAGGGAATCAATTCTGTATATTTTTGGTAAATTAAAAGGAAAATTGTCATCAGGTATAGATAATATACCAAATATCATATTAAAGAATATACCCGAATTGATAGTAATGGAATATTGCACCTTATTTAACAATATGTTGAATAATTCTTATTTTCCACATGCCTGGAAAACAGCTAACGTGGTAGTTATACCAAAAAAAGATAAGGATATTACTAATCCGAAAAACTTAAGGGCAATAAGTCTTCTTCCAAATATCAGTAAGGTTTTCGAAATTTGTATTAATATAAACTTAATGAGATTTTGTGATAATATAAATTTAATAAATAATAATCAATTTGGATTTAAGCACCATCATTCAACAATTCATGCAATACATCTTCTCGTTTCAAATGCCCAATGGAATTGGAATAAATCGCTTTATACAGGAGCCTGTCTTATAGATTTTGAAAAAGCTTTCGGCAGCATCTGGATCCCCGGTCTCATATTCAAGCTTATTGAAAATAAATTCCCTTTCAATTTAATTATACTTATCCTATACTTATATATATAAAACAGACTGTTTGTTTGTTACGCTTTCACGGCAAAGCTACTGAACCGATTTACATGAAATTTGGACTGCTAATAGGTCTAACCCCAAAAGGAACAATAGGCTATATAATATCTTGATCGGATGCCACGCCCCTTTTTACGCCCACTTTTTGTGAAACTATTATTACACCAATTTTGCACCAAAACTACTAAACCGATTAACCTGAAATTTTGCATACCGATAGGTATAAGCTTGGAAAGAACTATAGGCTATATATAAGAACTTGATCCGATGACACGCCCTTTATACGCCCACTTTTTATAAAACTACCCTTACCTATAATTATATGAAAGAGAAAGTCTGTTTGTTACGCTTTCACGGACAAACTACTGAACCGATTTATATGAAATTTAGAACACTAATAGTTCTATTCTAAAGTAGAACAATAGGATAAATAAAATAATGATTTGACGTCACCGTTCTCCTTATGCTCACTTTTTTCTAAATATGTAATTGTTGTACAAAATTTTAATTCGAGACTTACAGAAAACTACTGAACCGATAGGTCTGATCTCAGCATCGGATGCCACGCCCCTTTTTACAGCAACTTTTTGTAAAACAATCATTAAACCAAATTTACGTTCAGACATACAAAAAACTACTGATCCGATTTTCATGAAATCTGTTATAATGAATGTTGTGGAATGAACAGTACGACACATTACATTTTCAAAACCTATAATATATAATAATAAATATATATGAAACTCTTTTTTATTCTTTCACTACATAACTAATAAACTTATTTACATACAATTTGGCGTTTAATAGGTCTAACCTCAGAAGTTAACAAGTTAGAGTGCCACCAGCAAGCTACTTTTTATTAAAACCCACTTAACATCTAATTTTTAGATAACTTGACTTCATATAGGAGCTACGACCAATTACGGACCTCTCCAGAAAAATTTCGTAGAGTGATTCATATGTATGTACACAAAACATATTTGTGTCGAATTTTATCAAGATAGCTTTATTAAACAATGAAATATGTGAGTTTAAATGATTTTCGGAAAAGAGCCTTATATAGAAATAGACTTTATTGAATTAAAGTATTACAATAAAGAATGTAAAAGGCATTGACATACTGTCGTCTGCCTATGAAATACATAATAAATGCTAAAATGTGTTTTCAAATATACATTTATAAATTTAATACGTTTGATCTTACATATATATGTAGTAAATACTTAAATTCTGTAAGTAATGATCTTCTACAGTTTAGTGCCATTTCAATAAATTTTGCTAAATTTTTCCAATTGCAAGTATTATCAGTTCCATTCAATAGGTTTATTAAATATTGTTTTTCGAATTGTGTTTTTCCCGTAAACTTAACCCTAAATTCTCTAAGGACTGGACAGTTTCCCAAAAAATGTGTAATATCTTCATCCTCTCCAGTGTTACATAAACAACATATATTGCTACTATTGTTACCATATGCGTTTTTTCTTAGGGGAAGTACATCTGACCGGACTTTCAGTAGTACTGATATTTCGCTTATTTTTAGATTTTCCTCGATTATATAACCCAGTCCCATAACTGGTTGTAAATATTTATATATACGTATTTCACTTCTTACCGCATTTTCCTTCATATTAAGATGGGTTTTTAATTTAAGTTGGGAAACAATTGCATGTTATTCATGGGAGTCTTATATGGGAGCTATGACCAATAATGGACTGATCCGGGGAAAATTGCTAGAATGATTTATACGTAAACAAAACATATTCAAGTTGAATTTTATACCGATAGCTTTATTTATCAATGAAACATATGCGTTTAAATGATTTTCGGAACTGGACCTTATATGGGAGCTATGACCAATTATGGTCTTATCCGAAAAAAATCTCGTAGAGTGATTCATATATAGGCGAAACATATTTGGTAGAATGATTTGTAGGTACATAAAACATATTCAGCTCGAATTTTGTCACAAAAGCATTATTTGTCAATGAAATATGTGTGTTTAGGTGATTTTTGGAAGTGGACATGGGAGCTATGACCAATTGTGGACCGACTGAGATCTACGTTGGTAGTATGATTTTTATTCCTATTATATTTGTATGTACAAAATTTTGTGTTGATACCGATATATTTGAGGGAGTTATTAACGATAAACTTATATCCGGGAATACACACCTTTGTATGGGGCTATGGGAAATATTGGATCAATTCTTATGAGTTTGAACATATTTGAACCCAGGCACAAAAAAATAATGTGTGACAAAATTCATCGAAATATTTTTGGTAGTTTCTGAGAAAACTACTTAATAATTGGGAAAAAAAACTTTATTTTTTTCGAGGTAGTCTGAAATTTTTAATCATAACTTTTTACGTCGTGAACCGGTTTTACTGATTTTTAATACGAAACTGGACCGGATAATAAGGAATGTTTTGGGTGAATTTCGTGAATTTTTATTGCTTCGTTTTAACGTGAGCGTGTTTTACACAGACAGGCAGACGAACGGACGGACGGACATAGCTAAATCGACTCAGAATTTCATAAGGATCAATAATATATATACTTTGTTGTCTCAGATGAATATTTCTTGGTGTTACATACAGAATGACAAAGTTATATATACCATCTATCACCACTGATGGTGGTGGAGGGTATAAAAAACTCTATATGATATTGATTGGATGATACGCACATTTTTATGTTCACTTTTTGAATAACTGCTATAGCATCAAATTTCTAGGCTAAATATAAACCGATTTTCAAATTTGGCAACATACAGTGTTTGAGGAAGATAATGTTTAATACACCAAATCCGAATAAATACACCTATAGCACTAATTTCGGTAGTGTTGTGATCTTAATGAAATGCAATGACCTTTTTCCGTCCACTTTTTGATACATTTATAATGCTAAAGAACATGATACATAATTCTACTAATTCTAACTAATTCTATATAATTCTAACTAACTTTATTATTATTATTATTATTATTATTCATATTACATTTTCACTTAAATTCAAATTTTAAATCGGCTGTGGTTCCTTCCTTTAACACCTAAATCTATCTAGAAAATCATTCATATCTCCCCTTAAAATTTCTATTTATATAACTCGTTAAAAAATTACTTTAAATAACTCTCAATTTGAGAAAACAATAAATATCCGTAATCACTCATATTTTCTATACAAATCGAGTTTTATATCAAAAATAATAATGCATTTTTCAAAAGTACCTCAAATCTAAAAAACCATGAAGATATGTATTTGACTACTCATTAGAGTGTCCCGAAAGACAGCACTTTTGCAAATCTTATATAGGTAGACCTCTCAAACGATGCATAGAAAGCATTGTTCATATAAAATTTGGATAAATTGATCTTTCGATATCTTTTTATACTTTTAGAAAATTATGAACCAAAAATTCTGCACAACTTTTCTGTATGTAGCGCCGTATTTATTCTAAGATTTTCAAATTAAATAATAATTTTGAATAACTCTAGCACACATTTCCATTTACAAATTCCGAATTTTTTTTAATTAGAGGAAGACGTGGATATTTTAATAAGTATAATTATTTGGGTATCTGCTTTGTACATCTAACGATATTTGACCTTTATTTCTTCGGATTTAATAAGTGGTGTTTAAATTCAGTCAAAACTTTAGTGTGGATGTATAAAAGCTAATGAATAAAAATAATATGTTTAAACATACTTTTGTATAAATGGATGTATTTTTGAGAAACAATGAGAGACAAATAATTTCAGAGTTTCTTCAATTGCCTGTACTTTTTCAAATAGAAAGAAAATCGCTTGAAATTTTGTACGGTGTACGGGGATTATGCCCGAAGATTTTTGTCACTATACACTGAACAGTTCTTTAAATCAAGTGCACATGGGAAAAATAAAACAACTAATTTGAAAGTGTTCTTAGTTCCCTACCTGTGATTGAGAATGCTGATTTCAGTATTATTTCTAAAAAAAAAAACTTTCCTAAACGTTTCCACAAATTAGATAAAATTTCCTAATTAAAGCTCATTTTCAATTTGTAAATTTTTAAGGGACATTTTTGTCCAGAAACTGACTTTAAGTATTAAACAAAATGCAGAAAAATATAATAACTACTTTATCGTTATAAGCTAAATTTTGACATATATTAAAAAAAGTATAGTCATAACAGACAGAATATAATTATCTTTATTTTGGAAGAAACCCGGGCAACGCCGGGTACGCGCAGCTAGTACATAATATGTTAATTAATAAGACCTTTATGATTCATAACAACAATAAAATGAGTAAGGAAAAGTTTGTCCTTGTCAACGGATTGCAACAGGGCACGGTTAATGCCCAAACCCTGTTTAATATTTATATACATGAAATTATAGCCTTTGCTGATGACATTATTGTCTACCATGCTGATGATAATATTGAGAAAATCAATCGAAATCTACAATCTTGTTTCAACATGGTTGAAGATTATGCGAATGATTGGAAGATGAAAATGTATGTGGATAAATGCGAGACGATTCTTTTCCGACCCCCTGTGGGAAAATGTAACTATAACGTCAGAAAAAACTGGAAGACATTTGGCATTAGGTCTTGTGAAAATATAAGTATTCCAAATAAACAAATAGTTAAATATCTAGGAATTTATTTAGATAAATTTCTTTATTTTAACAATCATATAAAATTGCAATTAGTAGAAGCAAGAAATGCTTTCTTTGCGCATAAAAAACTTTTTTATTCCAAATATATAAATTCCAGCGTTAAAATCCTTTTATACTAATCGCTTATTCGACCCATTCTGACATATGGATGTCAGATATGGTTTAATATTATATCTTCATCTTATATGGAAATAATTAAGAATATTTGAAAGAAAATGCTTGAGGGCGTGTACATCTCTCTATAGATCTAATAATGATAAAATGGTATCGAATAAAAGATTATACAATGTAGCGGCTATTAGTAGAATAGATAATTTCATCATTCATTTAATTAGAAATCATATAGTTAACAGTACTCACTACTATGCGAACAATTTAATTATGGCTCCTTACTTCGTAAGTGAAGAATATATTTACAAAACATTGCAAAATGGTTACGTACCACCTGAGGCCTTTGTATATCTAGACAGCAAAGGTTTTATTCAAAACGGATCGGGAATCCCAATATTTTACCACATTTAGAGGCGAGCTAACAATAAATCAATTTCTTGCAACAAACTTAATGCAACAAATAGAAGATTTGACACTAGCGTATACTTAGAAGATAGAAAAATGTTTCCAAACTTGAATGTAAATAAATTTTGGTGGCTTACACAATAATTTTCGCTTCCCTCTTTTACTCATTTAACTTTATTTTTATTATATATAAATATTAGTGTAATGTTTTATTTTTGTTTTCATTACATAAATTATCTTTCAATGTAAAAATTATATTTAATGTTCAAAAAATAAATTACATACAGTGAATCAATTAAGTAATTTGCCTATGTTAAATTTTATAAATTTTAAGAAAAAACTTTATCTGAACAATTATTTTAAAGAATATCTTATATTTTAATTTTCTACCATAAAAAGTAAAATCGTGATATTAATTAACGAGATTTTTGATAAAATGTGGACGTATTGTTAATCTTTAAGGTCATTAAAGTATTTTGCTTTTTTAGGTTTTTTGTTCATTTCTTTAATATTGCTGCATTTTATATATTTTTACATATTTTATAAAATTTAATATTTTTATTACTCCTATATATTAGAATAACATTTTTTAGATATTTTAGTAGTGGAACGACTAAGTTTGGACATTTCTTAGCCGATTTATTATCCTATATACCTATAAGAATTTTTCAATATTTGACTTAACATGAAATCTATCGTTTCTTTGATTTAATTTCGAAAATAATAAATAATTTTGAATTGGATACATGATATATTAGGAAATCAATGGATTTGGACCTAGAAAAAATTTTAGTGGGGTATAAATCTATAGATTATAACAAAAATAATGTGGGTTTTTGGTCATTTTGTATTGATAAACAAAAACTACATTACGGAAACCCCATGCATGTTCCGAATTCTAAAATCCACTTCAGTATAATATGATAAGCGCAATATTATTATAAATATAAATTATAATATCATTAATATAAACATTAATATCACGATGAAAAGCTACATAAAAAACGTTTATATATGTAGACATAAATCTCTCCTCTTAATTTTATAATATACATATTAAAGGCCTGCACAAGACAACAATAATGCGACAATTTGTTAAAAAATTTCGTGTGCTTATGATGGCGCACTCGATATTTGTTTAACAAATTGTCGCGTTATTGTTGTCTTGTACAGGCCTTTAATCTCTATTTGACTCTAGCCCACTTTCAGAAAATTTGTTTTTCTTCAATATGTCGCAATTGAAATAAAATTCAACATAAATATTTTATTTGCTAAAATAAATCACATTTGAAAGAAATTCACAACTGGTGTAGGGTATGATATGCTAGGCCCAGTCCGGCTATACTTTCCTAACTTGTTTAAATATTTATGTATATCGTGGTTTACTAATTGCACATGATATACCTTCGCCCAGTTGTATTTTTTAATGAAAACTGTATAATAAACTACTTTGATAACATTATTGGGAGGTCAAAGGTATTTTTAAAAGATATATAGAATTTAGAATAACTATAGAGTTCGGAATAATTGTGTTAAATTAAAAAGGAAAATATACTTTCCCAGAAGGTAGTTTTAACATGAAAGGATAAAAAATGCAAGATATCCTTAATCGATTTTTATCCTTTCATATTCTTCAAAGTTTCCACTTTTTTAACTTTTTATCATAGAGATAAAGAAACTCGGTTCCACAATATCAAATTTCTAATTTTTCTACATAATGAGATATTTAAAAAATACTATAAAAATTAAACAAATGGAGCTATGAAGACCAAATTTCAGACTTTTGTACTCCATTCTAATGTCTTTATTATGAATATTTTTTGTTGAACAATTTTGTATATAATTTCAAGGATAATAAAGGATAAACTTTTATAAGAATATTTTTTACATCTTTTTATTCTTAAAAAATAAAACAAAATACGAGATAAAAATACTGCAATTGTCTTCTTTAGTTTGATATTCATATTGCTGTAATAGAGTGGCTAAAAATATTTTATAAAAATTTTTGAAAATTGTATGTACCTCAAATTTTAAAGTCCTTTAAAAAGGACAAACGATCAGAAAATGAAAAACTGAGTACGCAGTTATACCATATAAATTATGTGCTTTCGTATGTATATGGTTTGGTTCGTGTGTGAAAAATGGTGTTGGACGGTGCACAGTGGGGCAGAATGGAAATTTTTTGGGAATAAATCTGGCATTTCTAAACGGCTGATCCGATCGGGATAAAATTTGGCGTGAGCGTAGCCAAGGAGTATTCGAGTTTAAGTTTTGAAGATGAACCCTGCAGATGCCCCAGGGACGGCGCTGTGGCGGCTCAAAGTAGGGTACCTACGACATGTAAAATTTTTAAACTCGTGCCATTTTTTTGTTTTTCACCCAAATACAAAGATTTTTATATTTTGTGAGAGCGCTCGACGAGATCTTGAAAAAACATGCTTGGACATACTACTTATCTCTTATAATATCCGAGTTATAGGCATTTAAAAATTTAGTGATACAAAATTTTCCATACCTTGGTCCGCCTTTTTTTGAATACCGGGCGTAATTTTGGACCAAATGGACTCAATTTTTTCTTGTTAGTTAGACAACAAAATTTCCAATAATATACAAAAAATTTCAGATCAATATTGTTTACAGATCCAAAAATATACGTTTTTTAATTTAAAAATTCAAAAAATTTTAGATTTTTGGCGTTTTTTTTTGCCAAAAATGTGTCTTAACTCTTTTATTAATAAAATAAAATTTTTATTAAGAACATATAACAATTTTATAGTTTTCTAAAAGGTATCTTTACGCAGAACGCTTTGGCGTAAAAAACTTGTCCTATTTTTTGAAAATGTTGCCACTGCGTCCTTCCGAATATGACCTATTTTTTATCAAAACTTCAACTTTGGGCGACATGTTCTAAAATCCCAAAGCTGGGATCAGAAAACTGAAAGCAGTTTTGGAAACCTCAATATGTTTTCTATTTACTCCAAAAGTATTTTCCCAGCCCTGAAAGAAATGTGGACCCTATGGGCAAAAAAGTAAAAAATCCCATTTTTGGGATTTTCATTCCTATTTTTGGGAATTGCGGGATGCCCTTTGACCTTTTCAATTTTTTTTTTGCATATTCTTATTTGAAATGACAAATTTAACAAGCGTTGAAAATTTCATTGAGTTTTGTTCATAAATAAAGATTTTGTCATATATTACATATTTGTTTAATTTCTAAGACTATGATTTATATCAAAATTTTAATAGGATCGCAGATAGCTACAACAATTTAGTCCATATTTATCCCTTAATATCATTTTTTAGTTAGATATGGAAATTATCGACCCTTTACAAAAAATTTCAAGCCAATATCTCAATTACATTCAAAAATATGTTCATTTAAACCTGTGTCCTTTAATTTCATCTTTTTCATATTTTAGTATTAAGTATGACAGAACATACATTTGGTGTTGAATAAAATATTTGGACAATTTTTAAAAATTATTTAGTTAATTATTTTATTATAATATTGTATATAAAATAAAAAAAATTATAATTTTATTATGAGCCACGCACAACAACACCTAAATCACCCCACACAAATTACCTTTCCCGCCCACCGAAATATAAAACACAATATCATCAGTTAGTATAATAGCTTTTTTTATTTGAACTGTTTATCTTAAACATAATACAATTAATTCTTACAACCTACTTATATAGTTAATTCCTAACACTACTTATTTTCTATAAAATAAATGACAGATTATATCGGTATACATATCCAGAAGGTAATATAAGTCCTTTAAATCTTCCTTGTTTTGAGATGATAGAGTTTCATAACAAATCCATCTTTTTCGCATAGTTGAAAGAACAGGATCAGAAGATAGAAGTAAACTATTAAAAATATCTTCATTCTGTGATTGCCTGGAGCATTTTCTTGAGCTGAATAGTTGAACATGCTTAAAATCTCAATTCCTCGCTTCCTGGGCTTCTTCTGTTAACTCTCCAAGTGGAAGAATATTCGATTCAATTATTATTTGACCATGACACAATACTTTGTGTACTGTTGGTGTTAGTTCCCTCCATGGATACAGAGATACAAGTAATTTAGAAATTTCAGATGTGTATTCCCCAAATCGATTTTCATTAATTTTATGTTTACTATTCAGTGCCATTAAAATAGTTTTAACTCTTCGAAGCAACTCCTTGTCGATTCCAGTTATTTTTGAAGTAATTTCAAAATCACGAAAAAACTTTTTCGACGTATTACCGTCATTTGTACTACCGCAACTTGAAAGTGGTTTGTCGATGTTTAATCCCATCTGAACTTTAAATTCTTCATGGATTCTGCTTTTTTCCGCAGCTCTCAGTTCTTTCAATTCTTCATTATTTTTTGTTGATTTAGTAGGATAGTTTGTTTTTTTTTCCTGGATCGCCTTGTATGATGGTAATATATTGTGTCCTTTTTCATGCAGAGCTTTCCTTAATATTTGGTACTTATTTCGACTGAGACCCAGTTCCAACATAAGCGCTATTGCTTCCTCTTCAGTAAAATTTGATTATGATGTTGGAGTTGGTATACTTTCCACAATTCGCTTAAGTCGTTTTGGTGATGCATTAGGAAGAATAGTTGCAATATGTACGACATCCATATGTTGGTTTTCCTTTTTCAGCATTTCGTTAAATGTATCAGCAATTTCCTCATTTGAGATTGAAAAAAGTTTTTGTGTGACCCTCTTTTTTTTTACCTTGAACATAAGTCTTCGTATGACTTGCAAGGCGCTCCTGTTGATGTGTTGTAAGTTGAGATTTCCGTAGTAGTTTCCATCCAACTACAAAATTTTAATCGAAATTTCTTTTGATTTCCATCCACAGACTTACTTTTTACATCAAAAAGTTTTAAAACGTTTTCAATTTTTGATATGCCTGTTTTGTCTACTTTTCTACTATATGTAGTTTTTATATAATTTGAAATGTCTTCAATTCTTTCTGGCCCTTTTGAAGATATACTCCATAAAACGGAACACAACTCTTCGTACTTTAATGTAATCTTCATTGTAGATTTATTAAATATGGTACTTAAAATCTGAGAAGTTTACTTATATACCAATTCTTGTCATTTCCGATACAGGTATTCCAAAGTAAAAAATTACGAATTGTCTACCTATTAACATTTAGGACTATATTACTATAACCTGTAATTCAGTCATTGATATTTCTTATTAGTGAATGAATCGAAATTATCATTACCTGTATTATTTTTACCTACATGATCATAAACGAAACAGAACGAAATGATCTGTCGAAAAAATTTAGGTAAAAAATAGTTATAAATTTTTGAAAATTTAAGCATAATAGGACCTTTCAATTATAAGGATAAGCAAACAAATAGAAAATAGGTAAATATAAGATTTAAATATGTGCTGTCATACTTAATACTAAAATATGAAAAAGATGAAATTAAAGGACACAGGTTTAAATGAACATATTTTTGAATGTAATTGAGATATTGGCTTGAAATTTTTTGTAAAGGGTCGAGAACTTCCATATCTAACTAAAAAATGATATTAAGGGATAAATATGGACTAAATTGTTGTAGCTATCTGCGATCCTATTAAAATTTTGATATAAATCATAGTTTTAGAAATTAAACAAATATGTAATATATGACAAAATCTTTATTTATGAACAAAACTCAATGAAATTTTCAACGCTTGTTAAATTTGTCATTTCAAATAAGAATATGCAAAAAAAAAAAATTGAAAAGGTCAAAGGGCATCCCGCAATTCCCAAAAATAGGAATGAAAATCCCAAAAATGGGATTTTTTACTCTTTTGCCCATAGGGTCCACATTTCTTTCAGGGCTGGGAAAATACTTTTGGAGTAAATAGAAAACATATTGAGGTTTCCAAAACTGCTTTCAGTTTTCTGATCCCAGCTTTGGGATTTTAGAACATGTCGCCCAAAGTTGAAGTTTTGATAAAAAATAGGTCATATTCGGAAGGACGCAGTGGCAACATTTTCAAAAAATAGGACAAGTTTTTTACGCCAAAGCGTTCTGCGTAAAGATACCTTTTAGAAAACTATAAAATTGTTATATGTTCTTAATAAAAATTTTATTTTATTAATAAAAGAGTTAAGACACATTTTTGGCAAAAAAACGCCAAAAATCTAAAATTTTTTGAATTTTTAAATTAAAAAACGTATATTTTTGGATCTGTAAACGATATTGATCTGAAATTTTTTGTATATTATTGGAAATTTTGTTGTCTAACTAACAAGAAAAAATTGAGTCCATTTGGTCCAAAATTACGCCCGGTATTCAAAAAAAGGCGGACCAAGGTATGGTAAATTTTGTATCACTAAATTTTTAAATGCCTATAACTCCGATATTATAAGAGATAAGTAGTATGTCCAAGCATGTTTTTTCAAGATCTCGTCGAGCGCTTTCACAAAATATAAAAATCTTTGTGTTTGGGTGAAAAACAAAAAAATGGCACGAGTTTAAAAATTTTACATGTCGTAGGTACCCTACTTTGAGCCGCCACAGCGCCGTCCCTGGGGCATCTGCAGGGTTCATCTTCAAAACTTAAACTCGAATACTCCTTGGCTACGCTCACGCCAAATTTTATCCCGATCGGATCAGCCGTTTAGAAATGCCAGATTTATTTCCAAAAAATTTCCATTCTGCCCCACTGTGCGGTGTTACATGCTAGAATTTTGATTTTCTACCTCATATTTTGAATGCATTATTTTATGAATAAAATACAGTAGGCGTAGGATTTGGATAGTTATTCTTGATTTGGGTTCTAACTAGGCTTGCCAGACGTACTGTTTTCAGCAGTACGCGTACTTCTTTTTAGTAAATGTACTTTTAACTGCATAACCCCTAAAAAAGTACGCAAATGTACTTCTTTTTAGTATTTGTACTTCTTTTTGTACTTATTTTTTGAATTTAACCATAATTTTATAGATGTAATCATGACCATATACAAATATTCTATAGAATCGCCATTTAAGGACTTCAGAGATACATAGTTTAAAAGTGGATTTACTAAGCTCAGAAAGGCATATTCAACTATAAGAGGTTTCGATGCATTTGTCATGCATAAAATAGTGCGTTTATTCAAAATGCTTTAAAGTTGTTAAATTTTGATGAAGATATCACTGTAATGAAAGTTTTTAATGAATTTTCGGCATAAAAAAGACTGCAAATGTGAAGGACATGTTTGAATGTTAAAATGTAATGCATAATGCTCCGTCGTGTAGGTACCTATTCGATAGCTTTATCCAGTCCCGCTGTGGAACGATTTTTAAAAAACTATACTGCCATTCTTATTTTTCGTAGCAGGGTAGCTAATTTTTCGAAAATAATTTATCTGAGGATGTTTGAAGAATGACAAATTTGAATAACAGAGTAAAAGTTGTAACGTTTTTGTAACAGTTAGAGATAGAGAATTTTTATATTTTACTGGACATTTTGTCTCCATAAAAAGAAAATGTAAACAAACCAAACGAAACTAAAATTTAGGGCATTTTACACTTTTTAAAGAAAATATATAAATTAATAGGACACTAATATTAAAAAAATTATTTGTAATTGGATTCATTTTATTGTCATAAATTAGTTTTATATAAGTTTTTTTGTGAAAAATCATAGCAACCAATGTCAATATAGCGTTTTTAGAACAATTTAATTTATTTTTTTGAAAATAAACAATTGTACTTTTTTTATTCAATTGTACTGCTTTTTGAGCTACGATGTACGTTTTTCGTTGATTTCAAATCTGGCAAGCCTAGTTCTAACTATATATAAGTGTATGTATTAGCTGAAAAATATTGCTTTTGTGGATCTTAGGTGATGAGAACCGCCTCTATTTGTAAATAGATAGTTCCCTTTATATTGTTTCCAAGCAACCTAAGGTCTGTTTAGAGGTCTAAATTTAAACATAGTGTTCTTTGCTTGGTTTTTGCTTGGATACAAGTCGCTCTCCTTTGGCAGTTAAAGATTTTGAAAGACTCAGTGCTTTTTTTTAATAATTCGTCGTGTTATTTCATCAATTTACATATTTTATATTTTTTAATGACTGATTAAACATCTCATAATTGAATTTCATTGATTTCTGCTTGTTCTAAAAATCTAAACTAATTTTTTATATTGGAATTGCCTCATTATTTCCCTTTAAACATTTTTAACGCAAATAACTACACAGTTTCACACAATAAGGATATGATTTTTGAAAATTACAATTGAAAAATACAATACATAAATTCCAAAAAGCAATTAAAAAATAATTTGAAAAACCCAACGAAATTAACTGGAAATTTCAATATGCAAAATACTTTATTGACGTGCAAATTCTGATGAAAAATAATAAAATGCAACAACAAATGCACCAAAATGTTTATTTTAATATTTTTTTCTTGGTTTTCTCATTCTACACAATCTCTATTTTCAATTGGAAAACATAAATTTACTTTTTACCTGTTTTTTTGAATTTTATTTATGAACAAAAAACAAAATTTTCTTAAAAAAAGGTAGGCAAAAAACTTAGTTGATTCACTGTAGGTAATATTTAATATACTAGAGAGACCGATTATGGGACAGTGTATAATAATTTGTAATTACTGTTTGTTTATTGTAGTGCTATTTATAAAAATTTACATTAAATAAACGAAATGAAAAAAAAAGTAAACAAATATGTAATTCAGTGGAGGATAGTAACATAAAAATGTGTAATAGAATAAAGAAAGTAATTAAAGAGGTAAATGTCAAAACAAATCAAATGTCATATGCACAATCAGCAGTGTGACCATTTTGGCATTTTTGCAGCTAGATGTAGCATTTTTATTTTGATTTAGCTGTAAAATTTTAATTTAGCATTTGGCATTTTATTTAGCATTTTTATAAAATATTTTTAGCATTTTTAGCTTTTTTTTGCAATTTTAGTATATAAACAAAAAAGACAAATTTTTGCAAAAAAGATTTATATTGGAAATAGGTTTAACCGGAAAAAAATCAGAATTAAATGTTTACCCAAACACAAGCAACAAGAAATATGAGAAATGTAATAATTTACGCTGTAATTCAAAATAATGCAAAAAAATTCATGAAGATAAATAACTTAAAATTACGCCAATACAAGTGAATACTTTAAAATGTTGTATTCTAAAATATTTTTCTGGAACCCAATGCTTTTTTAAATTCGAGGTGATAGAAATAATTCAAGAGATTTCATATATTTTTACAAATACGTTCAGTACGCTATTTTACAAACTAATACTTTTTGTTTGCTCATGGAATGAAACATATAATTTTGGAAAAGGTTATGTATGACGGTTAATTAACAAATTTTATTTTTTCCTATACGAAATAGTTCTTGTTAATTTATTGGAAATAAGTATTGAAAAAAATCAATCTATCTATCTATATATATAAAAATGAATGTGTGTTTGTTTGTATGTTTGTATGTTTGAACGTTATAGACTACTAAACGGCTGAACCGATTTTATTCAAATTTTCACAGCGTATTCCTGTATGTCTGGAATAGGTAATAGGCTACTTTTTATTTTGAAATTCCAAGTGGGCGAGGAGCCACGCCCATATTAAGAAAATATTAAATCCGTATATTTTAGATAATATAACAGTTAGAGTCCTCAAATTTTGTCGGAGCAATTTTAGTGTCAATATAAATATTTAGGACAAAAAGCATATAAATTAAATACAAAAATACGTTTGTCTTGGAAACTATGACAGTTAGAATCTTCAAATTTTACACGAATAACTTTAACATCCATCTAAACATTTTGGGTAATAAATTTGCAGACTACCCATGAGGGGAGCGGCACTTCCCATATTAATTGGAGACAAAAATTCGTTTATATGGAAAACTTATGGAAATAAATTCTTCAAATTTCGCACGAATAACTTAAATATTCATTTGAACATTTTGAAGGAAAAAAGCGGGGGTCTTGAAGCCCCCATATAAATGAAATAGAAAAATTCATATATCTGAGAAACTATTAGAGCTAGAATCTTAAAATTTTACATGAAGAACTTTGAAATTTATGTGAATATTTAAAGCATAACGGGCGGACTTTCAATGGGGAACTTGGCATTAAATATAAAATTTCGTTTATCTGGGAAACTTTTATAGATAGATAGAAATTGGCGATAGATAGAAACTGGCGAACTTGACATCTTTCATATGTAACATATTATAAATCTGGAAAACTATTGTAGTTAGAATCTTCAAAATCGTTAAGTGGGGAATTTATTTATACATATTCCTTTTAGGGTAGCAAAGCACACTGGGTATAGCTAGTAATATATAATTAAGACTTTCTCATCCTACTTTCTGTTCTTTTTTTACCAAATTTTTAGTAATTTTGTTGTCACGTTTTTTTTTTAATTAAAAAAAAAATACATAAATTTCGAAAATATTATTGACAATTTATTCCAGAATTACAAACTTACGGATTTGAATATATCTCACAATTTTTCTCACAATTTTTCAAATTTTTCCGAAAAAATCTTGGAAGTATGAGTTATAAACCTGACATATATTCACCGAGATTTAAAATTAATTCAACGGAATTTTCAATATTTTTGTGACATGAAAACCATTTTTAAAGTGTTTTGAGGAAGACAAATAAAATTGTTTATATAAAAAAAGTAAAACTAGAAATATTATACTTTTCCTTCGAAAACACATATAGGTTTTATACCATGAGCAACTAGTGTAATTAATAGAGTTTTAATGTAATTTTTGCATTCAGAAATATTTTAAAGTTAGAGACATTACATATTGCTAAATTTACAAAAATTTTGAAATAATTTTTAGCATTTCTGTTTATCTTAATACCACGGAACTTAATTTTTTACCCTACTCCACTATACTACGTTTGAGTATACTAATCGGTTAAGAATCATTTTCTGAATCGATTAAGCCATGTATGTCTGACCGTCTGGTAGAGGTTGAAATTTTCAAAACAATAAGCACGTATGCTTTTTGATCCAATGACAAAACCTTTTAAAAATGGTTAAAGTCTGTCCTTTATTTTACCTAGCCCCCATACATATACGAATGTATAAAGCCTTTCTCAGAAAATTAGTTTAAATATATCGAAACAAAGGTTCAATTCAACATAAATGCTTTATTACGAAAAATAAATCAAATTTTATACTCATATGGTCAACCACGGCAGAATATACTTTCTTACTTGTTATAAATTACAATGAATTTCAGTTACAAATTAATATGAATTGTTCATAAAAACACTTAAAAAATTTTAGCATTTTTTTGGCATTTTAAAATCAATTTAGCATTTTTTCTAGCATTTTTTTGGATGGGATTTAGCCGCAACATTTTTTGAGACCTGGTCACACTGACAATCAGTTAAAAATACGGTGATGCCAGATGCAAAAAAACAAATGCCATTAATAATAAAGTCAAAAGTAAAACAAAATGTTGATAAAACTAAAGAAGAGTTAAATAAGAAAGTTGATCCTGCAAATTTAAAAATAACAAGTGTTGAAAATAGAAGAAATGGAACTTTGATAATTCAAACTGAAAATGATGAGGAGAGAAAATAAAAACAGCAATACAAAACGAAATGAGTGAAGGATATGAAATAAAGGTTCCAAACCCGGTTAAATTGAAAATTGATGTAGTGGATATGACATTTAAATATAATGAAAAGGAATTAATAGATAAAATAAGGAAGCAGAACCCTATGTCAAATGATAGTGAATTAACGTTTCTAAAATTATATATCATACCACAAAATTATGAAGAATCAAAAAATTAACATCGGATGGGAAAAATGTAGAATCTTCGACGGTACTGAAGTTTTACAATGTTTTAAGTGTAAGGGATTTAACCACAAATCAAACGAATGCAAGAATCAAGAAATTTGTATAAAATGTTAAGGCTGCCATAGAAACAATAAATGTAATAATGAAACAATTAAAAAATACATAAACTGTATACAAGTTAATATGAAACTAAATCTCGGACTTGATGAAAATCATCATACTATGTATAGACAATGTCCAGTGTATAAACATAAACTTAGTTTTAAGAAGAAACAAATTGGTTTAAATTTTTAACAATTCAAGCAAATTCGGTCTTTTATACAAATATACAGGGATTAATTAATAATTTCAATGAATATGTGGCAAATGATAAACCAGACTTTATGATATTAACTGAAACGCATATTACAAAAGATATACAAGCAAATGAAACATCTCTAAATGGTTATGAACAAATAATAACTTTCTCCAATTCTAAGAGAACTAGAGGAGTTAGTATATATGTTAAGGAACATTTTAAAATAACACAAATTCTGGAGAGAGTAGATGATTTTAAATACAGGATTAGCGCATGCATAGTTAAATATAAAGAAATAAATTTTGTAATAATTGCAGTGTATAGATTACCAAGCTGTAATGAAGCAGAATTCTGTGATATTTTTTATGAAGTTATTGAAGAAATTGGTGAAAACAATTGTAATATATTAATAGCAGGAGACTTTAACATAGATTGTTCAAAAGATGGTGTATATAAAAGCAGAATTGAGAATATATTGAACGATAATTACCTAAAACAAATATTTGAAGAATATACTCGAATAACGAAAATATCAAATACAATAATTGACTATATTATAACAAAAATGAATACAATTGATGTTAAAAATAATATGAAAAATAAAATTTCGGATCATGAATCTATAGATATAGTTATTAGTTGTAATCATGTGAAACATGAAGATAACCAATATAAAGAAATAACAAGTTTTAAATATAATAAACATACTTTTAATAACGAAGTTACTGAAATACAAAATATAGACGAAAACAATGATATTAACAATAATGTTAAATACTTCGATGAATGTATAGAAAGAGCTATAAAGAAATTTACACATAAAAAAACTGTAAAAGAAAATGATAGTGATACGAAATGGTTTAATAATGAACTCAAATCAGTAAAACATCAAAAAATTATAAAATATCATATAGCAAAAATAGAAAATTCAATTACAGCGTGGAATAACTACAGAATAATAAGAAACATAAAAATAAAATAAAAACGGAAAAGAATAAATATATCAATAATAAAATTATTAATACAAAAAATCAGAAGCAAATGTGGAACGAAATAAAAAACTTAGTTATAAAAAAAGGTCAATCTGTGATATTTAATAATATAGAATGTAAGGATAATTACCAAATAGCCAATAGATTCAATAACTATTTTATAGAAAGTGTAGAAATAATAAGAAACAGTATAGATAATCCTAATATATATATTATAAATTTCTTTGTAAGTTTGTTTATTTGTTTGTGTGTCAATCATGCCTAAACGGATGGACCGATTATCAAATTTGGAACATAGAAAGATATATGTCTGGAAGCGTCAATGGGCTATATTACTTTCCGAAAATTTGACTAGAAGGGGTTAAAAAAATTGGTGAAAACGACGAAAATCGGGCAAAATGGGTACTTTTGTGCATAAAAAGTTATTTTTGTCTATTTTAATGCGAAAATATTTTCGATTTAGCATTCTAAAGTGTAAGAAATATGTATTAGCAAAACGGGTATCAAAAATTGGGAAAAGGGCGAAAAACTGGTAAAATCGGTACTTTTGTGCTTGAAAACTGATTTTTGTATATTCTGACGCGAAATTATTTTCGATTTAGCTATCTAAAGTGTAAGAAATTTTTATTAGCAAATTCGAAACATGAATCAGAAAGGGGAAAAATTAGTACATACTTTTTCTCTAAGTCAATGAATATTATTTATTCTAAAGCAACTTCACACGAGCACACAAGTAATATGATCAGTCAAAATTTAGTTTTGAAGAATACGGATGGAAACGTCTAAACACAATATGTAATGAAACATTCACACATTTAGAGAAAATACGGATGGAAAATATGACATTCGTATGGCTCTCTTCATCGCATTAGATCAGGGATGTAGTTTTATGTAAACTCAAAAGTGAAACAACTGTTTCCATCTTACTTTATACCAATCGTGTAAACACAAAAAGTATAAATCATACGACTTTTATTCTCTTTTTTAAAATACGGATGGAATTTCATCTTACTTTTTCATTAGGCTTTCACACGTGATCGTGTGAAGGCCCCTTATGGAAATATATTTTGATTTTAGATTTATCAATTTTTAGTAAAGTAGCTTCTCAAATGCTTTGAAAAAATTATTAGAAATCCGAAATTTTAAGTATTAATATTTTTATAGCTTTATGAAATTAAAAATTTTAAAGGTTATTTTTACCATTCAAGGCAAATATAATTTTGAAAAGAAGAAAATGTGTGTTTTTGGTAAATTTTATGAAAGTTGTTCTGAACTATATATTTTGAATGTATATTTTAATTTCGCTATATTAATTTCAGGGGTAAAAAGCAAAGTCAATGTTGATTTGCATACTGATCTATGGACTTAATATTATAAATCCCGGGCAACGCCGGGTACAAAAGGCTAGTGTACAATATATAAACCGAGTACCTGTGATAAACTTTAGATTTAAATTCCGTGCAATAAATATACGAGATTTAAAAAATATATGCAAGAATGCAAAAAGCAAACCAGACTATAATAATGTAAATACGAAATTAATTTTGGATAACTGGAATATAATTTGATATAAATTATTATATCTAAATAATACATCTTTACAAACAGGAATTTTTCCGAATAATTGGAAAGAATCTATGGTAACACCAATTGAGAAGGTGTACAAAACAATAAAATGTGAGGAATTCAGACCAATAAATACACTGAAAACTTTCGAAAAGATAATGGAAATGGTTGTAAAGAGACAGCTAGAAGAATACTTTGAAAATAATAATCTTTTTTCGAAATATCAATCTGGATTTCGTAAAAAATACTCTTGTGAAACCGCGTTAAATTACGTAATTAACAGATGGGAAAAAATTTAAAAAAATAATAAAATTATAGCAATATTCTTAGAATTTAAACGAGCATTTGAGACTAGACCTCACAATTGGCCGGTCCATGGGAACCAGGTTCCCCCGAAACATGAGAACAATGTAGAGACATTGTCGACAGATCCTGTGACTGGACAGGCAGTTAGGAAGGTAGGTCTTCCTGTTAGATGTGTTAATTGTGATAGTGAGGGTCATGCCGCTAGTACAGCAAAATATTTTCTTACAAATTCACTATAAAAATCACCAGAACTCTTCGAGTAAAGTGCTTAGAATTTTACTACAACATAATTCGCTATAGGAGCACATCTGCCAATAGCGAATAACTTGAAAATAGAGTAATCGATTTTATCGCATTATCGAATTTTGTTTTCGTTTATGTATTATCTATCATCCCCGAAAGTTTGAAAGATTAACTTTATATATGATGGGAGGCAGACGAGATTAATTGCTTTTCAAAGGACTGTGAAAATATTTCACTGTGTGAAATTTTTGTGCTAACTTTTTTAGTTTTTCTGATAGAAAAAATGTATTGGCCATTGATAGAACGTCAATAATAGTGAACAATAAGACATAATATTTTTTTCGATAATATAATTTGAAGCCCTAAAAAAACTTGAAACTAAACCTCAGAACTGCCCGTGGGGCACATTTGCCAAATATATGTAATGCTAGTGATGTAGAACAAAATTTGGTTAAAATATAGAAAAAATCAATAATAATTTGTTTTAATTTTTTTGTTAAGTTATGTGTAATAAACAATAAATATCTGGTTTATTATACTTTGTTTAATGAATTAAAATATAAAACAGCGAAATACGTTTTTATTTTTAAAATTTTTTTGTTTATTTTACTAATGACAAATCTGCCCCATCCTCTTGGCGCATTTACCCCATAGATGGGGCGGCATCGCCGTTTTTGGTCAGTTCAGAAAAGTTAAAAAAATATTTACATAGGAAATATTGAAAGGGATAAAACTAAAGCCAACATATCTAAGTATCCGAACCAAGAAAAAAATTAAGAATACGTATTGTGGTTTTAATTTGAGGCCGCCTCAAAAAAAGTGGCGTATGGTCCCCCTTCTACCCTACTTATTTTTGTTTGAGATGCTCCAAAAGTAAGTCAATATTATTTGGTTGAAAGTAAGTTGTTTTTTTAGTAGAGTTATTTATAGAATATTTATGAAAAAATAACAAGTGAGAGTATTATATTCGGCTGTGCCGAATCTCATATACCCACCAACAAACAGTATGCTGTAAAAGGAATGCTCTCCTATAAACGTCAGGGTGATATTTGGAATATGGCTTAAGTCAATTATGGACCGAGCTCTTTTGAACCAACAAAATATTAATTTTTAAAAACTAAATATTTTTGTTTAATTTTTAAAGCGTGAGCGTATGAGTAATTTTCTGGAGAGGACCTTTATATGCGTCAATTCTGAACCGATACTCATAAAATTTTGTACATAGATTTCGTTTTGTATAGAACTTGCTTATGCCAAATTTCATTGCAATACTCGTATTTTAAATAAGGAAAACTCGTATTTTAATAACCAAAACTCTTTCCTGAAGGGAACCTTTTATAGGAGCTAGGGTCAGTTATAGATAAGTCCTCATTAAATTCGGAATGAATAAAACTTGTTTACATTAAATATCATCGCTATATTCGCATTTTTATGAAAGTAATTAGCGTTAATGTGATTTTCTAAAGGGGGGCTAATGTGGGCGGTAGGCAGCAATGATCGTTTAAGTAATTTTCTGAAGGGGACTTTATATGGTTGGTAGAGAGGTTTTGGCTCGCAAAAAACTTATGTGTGTCGAATTTCGTCACTATATTCATACTTTTAAGCCAGTAATGAGCGTTAAAGTGGGTGGGGTCATTTAAGGGCAATACTCGTATTTTAAATAAGGAAAACTCGTATTTTAATAACCAAAACTCTTTCCTGAAGGGAACCTTTTATAGGAGCTAGGGTCAGTTATAGATAAGTCCTCATTAAATTCGGAATGAATAAAACTTGTTTACATTATATATCATCGCTATATTCGCATTTTTATGAAAGTAATTAGCGTTAATGTGATTTTCTAAAGGGGGGCTAATGTGGGCGGTAGGCAGCAATGATCGTTTAAGTAATTTTCTGAAGGGGACTTTATATGGTTGGTAGAGAGGTTTTGGCTCGCAAAAAACTTATGTGTGTCGAATTTCGTCACTATATTCATACTTTTAAGCCAGTAATGAGCGTTAAAGTGGGTGGGGTCATTTAAGGGCCGATCCTAAAAAAATTAGAGAGGTTTCGGCTCGTATGAAACTTACTTACAACGAATTTTATCGCTATACTCGAATTTTTAGGCCAGTAATAAGTATTAAGGTCAAAAATTTGGTAGATAGATTTTGGCTCATATGAAAACTATTTATGTCGCTATACTCGTACTTCTAAAACAGTAATGCCCGTTAAAGCTGTTTTTTGGAGGTCCACTTGTATGGGGGTTATCCGAAAACGTGGACCGATATTGCCTATTTTCAATACCAAACAATTCTCTGCAATAGAGAATATTTATGCAAAATTTCAACTGTCTACTTCCTCCCGTGTGGACCCTATCGTGATTTCAACAGACAGACGGACGGACGGACATGGCTAGATCGTCTTAGAATTGGTCTATGACCAATGTATCGATGTGTTACAAACGGAATGACAAAAGCAATATATACCCAATCTTTATTGGTGGTGGGTATTAAAATAAAAAGCCGACACAGACTGGGGTTGAACTTAGTACCTTCCGTCTGCCAGTTCAATGCTCCACTCACTACACCACTGCTTAGCCGTTTTATTGTGCGTCAAATAGTTTTCACACACAAATACTATTTTATATTCTGTTTGTCTAAAGATAGCCATTTGTTATCGTGTGCACAAAAAAAAAAATAAGAAAAAGTAACTGTTTTATTTCTGTTTGTTTCTTTATTTTGATTTTTTTAGACTTTGCCTACAAATTAAGTCATTAGTAAAGTACTTAATGGTAATCATTGTAAGTAAAGATTTTGCTGGGGAATCCCCAGACGTATGCAACTCCTCGCAAATTGGCTGCAAATAGGGAGGCTAGTCGTGTGAATGACAATCGTGCTTCTGCTGCGATCTCTGCGACGGTTGATTTGTCTATGCCGTTGCGGCTAGAACTGCAGTTGTTAATGGTTCCCCTACCTTTCGTACAGGTTTTTGCAAAGGTTTTAATTCACCATCGGGTTTGACTGCTCCCTCCACTAATGGTCGGGTAACTTTGGCAATGGCTGGGGCCGTATTCGACATTGTTGATGAGGATTGTAGGAGACTCCTTGATGGTAGTTTGATGGACTGCTTAGGGAAAATGAGAAGTTTTGCTCGCAAGTATAGGACGCTTGGCACTGATGAGGAGAGATCTCGAGATTTGCTTGGCATGTTAATTTCATTACAGCATAATGGCTGAATTAATCCAATGAATTTTTATTATTGTTAATTCTGTTATGTCAACGCACAAAAGATATTATCTGAATCTATTTTTATAAGAGCTTTCTCCAGATGTTCTCCTTATTGCTGAGCATAAACTATTACCCAGAGATAAACTGGATTTGGTAGGATAAGAGACTTTTAGACAGGACCGAGTAGGCGGACATGAAGGGGGCTTATGTTGGATCCAGTTTTCATGTACCTGAGACCACAACAGACACTGTTTCTTTCAGATCTTGATCCTATATTGGATCCGTCTGCACGAGGGGGTCTTCTGATTGGAGGGGACTTGAATGTGGGCATGTTTATTGTGGGGAAAATTTTTGTAATCCCAGTGGACATTTTCTGCGTGACTTTTTATTATGTCCTGATATTGTTATACATCCAGCTGAGGGCCCGACTCGTGTTTGTAGAACATCGTCATCAACTTGAATATTTTTATGTCATCATTCGACATTTCCCTGGCCACATCTTCTGCTGGTCGACTTCGGGTAACAAAGGACTAATGAAACTTCCACCGAATATTCTGCATTTAATATCTGAGAATAAAAAACTGAGAAGAATATTGTATAGGAGTCCTGATCCGACAAGATATTTTATTTTGAGGGCTGATGTTTGGAATTTGGACAAGATTATTCAAGGCGCCATTGCCACTTATGAGAACAGCTACTTGGGCTGATTATTTGCGGAAGATTCGCTTTAATAATATGACATTTAGCCAGGTGGAAGGGGAGCCGGTATCTGCAAGAGAGCACCGATTGGGAATCTTGTTGATTCTAATGGTACATTTCTTTTGACGGATTCTGACAAGGCGGAATTGTTGGCCGACCACTTTTCTGATGTTCGCAAGAGTAGATGTGACATGCTCACATCCTCTTTTGGGAATATCGTGAGGCGGGAGGTCTCAAAACTTTCTAATCATGAGCCGTTCCTGACTCTTGGTCGCGAAATGTTGGCACAGTGATTGATGTTCGGAGGAATGCAGCTTTGTTGTATATTTATATTCCATCAGAATTTCGAATATTACAGACACATTGACTTTGTCTTGGATAAATTAGAAAGGTATTCTATTCTTATATTAATATACTTAGGCGACGGAATGCTCTCACAAATGAGGTCAAGCTCCTTATATATAGGCAGATTATTAGACCTCTCATAGACTACGTCTTTCCAGTTTGGTTTGGAGTATCTTCACACCAAGTGGAAAGGCTTAGGATGTGGGAGAGAAGAATCTTGTCTACCTGTCTAGGACTAGGACCCAGAATGTGTCCCGATGGGATCTTCAGAAGACTCACTTGCAGGTCGATATACAATACCATTGACTTTGAGAGGATTGACGTTTTCTTGGTTGGCTCTGCCATTAAAATCCTTCAGCGCGCATCCTCTTTGAACAATGGGCATTGTTGCGGAATGTTTTCGACGACCTCATGATCTCGAGGCCCTGCATGTAAATCGGTACCTTTCTCCCGTTGATATTTTAACGTTGAAGAGTGGAAATCTCCTCTACGGTGATGCAGGACTCTTATTTTACCATAGAAGGGTTAGTACCCTTAATATTGAGGATCTGGTGTATAACACCGAGCAATATTGTAATTTTTTATTTTTCCTTTTGTTTTGTTTATTATTATGTTTGCCTTTTTTGTTACTTTAGTTTTAAGTGTTATTTAGTATATATTTACGCCTTAGTTTTTAAGAGAATGAATTTCTTTTTTATCCTTTTGTCGGATAGATGTAAGTTGTAAACAGCTGAGCTGTTACATGTGCTTAGAACGTAAATAAGTCTCAGCTGGATAATCTTTATGTTGAGAGAAATGTAATTAAATTAGTTATAAGTGACAATGTAATTGAATTTTTGGGGCAAAAATAAAATCAAATCAAATCAACTTCGTTATAATACCAAATAAAAATATTTATGATAACATAAATTAAATTTAAACAAGCGATTGTTAGGAAAAAAAATTTTAATATTTTTTCTGTGTTTGTATGTGATAAAGCATATTTAGCTTGTTATGCGAGGCTAACTATTTTCATATATTTGAATTAAAAACTTTTCTTCGGTGTATCCTATTTAGCGATATTAAATCAAAATACTCGTGATAAATCCATATCACCCCATCTTTTTTGATGGAGAGTATAAAAATTGCCGCTTATTCACAGAAAAAAATATACAAGGAAGTTAAAGTCAGGGAAAAAGTCTAACAAACAAATATAATTAAATTCAGTTTCTTAATAAGTGTATTTTTATCATGGAAAAAGACGCTAACTTGTTATAAAAAGCCCAAATTTTTAACAAATTACAATAAAATAATTTGTTGCTAATGCATGCATGTGTAAAACTTTATAAACATTTAGGTAAAAACGTGATCAAATTTGTTATTATAAAAAACACAATTTATTATTTTTAATTATACCATACATCACTTTAGTTTGGAGGGTATATTGGGTTTGAGCTGATGTTTGTAACATACATAAATATTCGTCCTATACCCACCTTAAAGTACACCATTAGAATAGTTTTCTGAGTCGATTTAGCTATGTCCTTCTGGCTGTCCATGTAAACCTTGTGCGCAAGGTACAGGTCGCAATTTTTAAGATAATTGGATGAAATTTTTTTGACCCAAGAACGAAGCCTATAGAAAATGGTTAAAATCGGTCCATTATTTCACCTAGCCCCCATACAACATAACCCCCCAAAAAGGGCTTCTGATCTCATAATTATATTAAATATACCTGTATATCGTTAAAAAGCGGCACAACGAATTTTTATACAAGCCTTGATGACCTTGCCAAATTTAATAAAGATTGGGCCTCATTTGACCCACAAATAAATATTATATAATATATATTCACAAAACTTTATCGGGCTTGGTCCATATTTGCCCCCAGCCCCCATATAAAGAATTTATAAAATTCATTTAAAATACATTTTGTAGCTTGGACTCTTATTTATTGCTAGAAATTAGTAATACGCCGAAATTTATGAATCCAGAGTTGCCGTAGTGCAATTTTAACAATTTTTTTTAAACCCATTCTAAACTAGGATCAGAACATAGACAAAAATAAATATAACCAAATTGAGCTAAATTAGTTTCAGAAGTAATTAATTCTTCGATTGTTCCAAATTAAGACGAAAGATTTTTGAAAATATATCATAATCATTAAGAAAATCTTTGCAGAGTTATATTACCTTACGGGACATTTTATTAAACTTTTTAGAAAAATATGTAAAGTAACGAATCAGTTTATATGTTTATTGTTTCTGAATTTTAAAATTTTTACTTTGAAGTACACCTCATCCTCTTTTTACAAAATTTTATTTTCAGCGTTAAAAAAGCACTTCGAAATATTGGTCACATATCCACAAAAGTATATATATTGTGGGTCCTTATTAAATTCTTAGACGATATAGCCAGGTTTGTTTGGTATTGAAAATGGGCAACATCGGTCCACATTTTCGGATAGGCCCCATACAAGTGGACCCCAGAAATACAGCTTCAACGGGCATATCTGTTTTAAAAGTACGAGTATAGCGATGAAATTCGACATAAATAAGTTTCATATGAGCCCAAATCGCCCTAATTGACCCTACCCCCCATATAAGGTCCCCTTCAAAAATGAGTTTAACGCTCACTACTGGCTTAAAAATACGAGTAAAGCAATGAAATTCGACACATACAAGTTCTATGCGAGCCAAATTTATCTATCAAATTTTATATGATCGGTACATAATTGACCCTACCCTCCATATAAAGTCCCCTTCAAAAATTGACTTTAAAGCTCATTACTGGCTTAAAAATACGAGTATAGTAATGAAATTTGCTATAAGTAAGTTCCTGACGAGCCAAAATCTCTCTATCAAATTTTATGTGGACCGGTCTATAATTGACCCTAACTCTTAAATAAGGTCCCCTTCAAAAAATAACTTTAACGCTCATTACTGGCTTAAAAATACGAGTAAAGCCATGAAATTTGACATAAGAAACTCTCTTACGATCAAAATCATCTCTAGCAAATTTTGTGTGGATCGGTCCATAATTGACCCTATCCCCATATAAGGTCCCCTCTAGATAATTACTTTAACGCTCATTACTGGCATAAAATAACGAGTGTAGAGATGAAATTTGACATAAGTACGTTTCTTACGAGCCAAAACCTAAGAAACTTTTATAGGAACGTAAATTTTCCTACCGAATTTAATGCAGAAAGTGTCGGGAACTGATATTCGGTGTAAATATGTTTTATATGAACCAAAATCGGTCTAAAAAATTATGAAAAATTTTATAAAAACGGTCAATAATTCACCTTACCTCTCATATATGGTCCTCTTCAGTAAATTTGATGAGTAATATCACCATGATGGTGGGTATATTAGATTCGGCATAGCCGAATATAGCACTCTTACTTGTTTTTAATCTTTTGGTAATTACCTCCTAAAATTGTTCGATGGGTTATTATATTTTTACATATTTGTAATATTTCTTTTCATTGATACCAAACACTTATATCAAAACCTTGTAGTTTATTAATCGCCATGTTTTAAGTACCTTTGCCCCAATGTGCAATCGTTTATTTCGTTTAATTCGTTTTTTATAAATATTTTTATAAATATATATATATAATAAATATATATTTTTACTGCTTCAATAAATGCTTTTGTTTTGTTTTTATGCCTGCATATGGTATACAACAATAAAACAAGTTTTAGAATGTACTAAAATGAATTGATATACATAATTCTCATTTGGTTTATAACTTTTAATGTATGTATAAGTATTTCAGTTTTAACGGTAAAAATTCCTAAAATGATCAATAAAATTTGGGATTTATTATAAGTGTTGTAAGTATAAAAGTAATTTCCCTTTTTTATTTTTTTTTTAATTTTAGTTTTATAGAATCAGTAAAATATTTGTTGGAATACAATATATATTTTTTAACAAATTTTTTATATAGATTCAATAAGAAATTTTGTGTGTTATTATTGCCAAAAAAAAAAAACAAAAGTTAAATAATTTATCTGTTTCAGATAATATACATATGTGCTTCAGTGTTGCCAACATTGGTCAAGCAAAACGCGCGTAATAAATTTAAAAAGGGGTAAAAAAGCGTAATTTTCTAACTGAAAATGGGTAAATAGGCACTAACGTTTTTTAGAGAAATATTGTTTAAAAATTGCACATTATTTCGTTCATTTCCTACAAAACTCCAAAATTCGTTTTTTAGAACAGTGGGCTACAAAACATGCGTCATACTAAAGTCTTTCATCTGTGTGAGTTAGAGCTTTAGTAACGTAAAAACTAAAACTAATGTTTGACGAATATTAGATAAATAATATGAGAATTTTCAAATTCCTTAATTTGTTTAAAAGTTATTTTAAAAATAGTAAAACGTCATTAAACATTCAAACTGACAGGCACACTGCTAACTGGCCTACCGATCTACCCACACCCAAATTGTAAAATTGTCAGGAATGTTATTTCCGGAATAACATCACTTCCAAGATACTTGGATCTAACTACGACGAATGCCTGGCAGTGGCAAAGAAAGTGCTCCAGAGTTTCACTGTCCTCTCCACATGTTCTACATTCGTCTGAATCCGCACGTCCAATTTTGCATAGATGTGCTCGTAGTCCTGTGTGTCCACACAGAATACGTACCATCATACTAACTTCAGACCTGCTCTCATCAGGGTTACCCCATAGGATGTTCGTGGTTCTACCCACTGTTTCATTATTCCAAGAGGCCTTATGGGATTCTCTCACCCATATTTTTAGTTCAGCTTTTGTTGCGTCGAATGGTTTCGCGTTTGTCAGTTTAACTGCCTCGAGCTCCCTACCTTTTAAAGCTATTACATTCGCCTTTCGTTACCCTGGTTTAGGTATAAATATTACCCTTGCATCCTGCCATTTAATGGGGGTATATGAGAATTTGAAGCATGCAGTAAATATCTGAGACAGATATACGGAAACCAGTCCCGCCTCCATCTGTAAGAGTGCCGGGAAAATTCCATCCGGCCCTGCAGCTTTATAGGGAACTAAGCTCTTGATTGCCCCTTTAACCATATCAGATGTAATTACAATTTCCGTGTTAGCCTCCCCTTCCTCCAATATCGGTTCATCTATGTTATTCGATATATCGGGTGGGAAATGAGAGTCCATTAGGAGTTTCATTGTCTCCTCCATATCCTCCAGCCTCCTGTCCGTATTATCAACCATAGATTCCGGTTGGACATGAGTTTTGGATAGGAATTTTTTTATCTTCGATACCTGTTCACAGAAAAGTTTCCAGGAGTCTCGTTTGGCTTTACGAAAAATTTTTTATATTCACCAAGTTTACTATGATACTCATACCAGTATACTGCGGTTTTTTTACGCCGTGCCCGATTAAATAGTTTGCGAAGAGTCTTACCAAGGTTCCGGATCTCCCCGTTTACCCAAGGTTTCTCCTGGGCAGATCTTCGCTCTTGCAGAGGGCAGCTGTCCTCGAACGATTCAACCAAGGCACTTGTGAGTATTTCTATTTTGGCGTCTATGTCTTCTTTATTTCGATATTGAAAAGTGTCCAGACATAAAGGGTTCTTTAGTAAGGAACCGAACATTGTCCAATTATTTTTAGACTTATTCCGAAACTTTATCGGCTTTGGTGGGGGCCGTAGTATTTTGAATCTTATGTACCGATGGTCAGAAAAGGCGTGCTCGTCCGAAACTCTCCAATCCTGAATATCGTTTATAAGCTCTTCTGAACATATAGTTATATCTAATACTACTTCTCTGATTCTATTGACGAAGGTAGCTATATTACCTAAGTTCGATGAGATCAAGTCTTTAGTATTAAGGAAGTGCATAAGGGCTTGTTCCCTGCAATTGGTGTTTGTACTACCCCAATCTACATGGTGGGAGTTGGCATCACAACCTATTACAATTTTCTTATTTTTCCTTTGTGCCTCTTCTACCAGTATCATCAGCTCCGACGTTGGTGGTAGTGTCAGAGAATCGAAAGGCAGGTAAACAGATGCAAGGTATATGTTGCCACGACCTTGCTTCAGCACCGTTGCATCCGATGTGGATAATCCTGTTGAGAGGAGAAAACATAAGTTCTTGTGACATAAGATACATGTTCTCGGTCGAGACCCTGTATCAGCGTAGAAAAGTTGGAAATTTACGTGAATTAATCCAGAAACCTTGTTGCGAATCGTCCAAGGTTCCTGGATTAAAGCTATATGTATCTTACCTGTATTAATTTTAGCCATAAAATCGTTGGTAGCTGTCTCGCTCCGATGGAGGTTTATTTGGATAACCTTAATCATTGTCATCCATTTAAACTGTCTTCCAGCGAATTGCTACTGATGCTGTGGTCTTAGGTATTTTAGTGTCCTTTTCGAGGCTTGTTGTAACAGCCCTTCCAATCGGCACCTTCCCAATTTTGTATATAACAGCTTTAGAGGCGAAGTAAGCACTACCTTTATTCTTGGCAAGACTAGCCATAGATTTCTGGTCGATACCTATTACAAATAAAGTTCCCTCAGGTTCTTCTTTCCTGTAAAAGACATCCCATTTTTCCACGGCCAGCTCAGCATTTTGACCACCAAGAATTTCCAGTATACGTTCATTAGCCAGTTTACTGTCCCATCCTTTTATGTAGACAGTGGACTTTAAGAGCACCGAAAGCTCGCTCTTCTTTGCCAGTCCTAACTTAGCGCCGTCCCATGGAGGAGGGATACTTTCCACCAAGTTCTTTAGGATGCTAACACATTGGTGAGATGCCAACCTCATCAACATCACGCCCATGCTGAACTCGCAGCTCACGCTCTCTATTGGTTGTTTGCCCCTTGAAGCGATTGCATGGTCCACTATCTTATTGTTCACCAGATCTTCTACCTTACCCTGTTGGTCTATTGGAATTTTGCCTGTCGGATTTTCGGCATCGTAAACTGCATAGCAGAGATCGTCCCGGTGTCTTCTTCTGGCAATTTTGGCGTAAGATGGCGGCTCTTTTCGTTTTCCACTGTCTAGCCTCTCTTTCCTCGCTTTTCGGGGCTTCTTTTGAGATACCCGTACCTTCGAGTTTGATTTCGCCGACGTGATGGTCTTTGGAATATTGGCGTTGTCACCCTTACTCGCATGATTCTGACTTGAGGTTCCTTTGAGTGAAGTTTGGCTTGGCTTCGACAGTGTTAGAGAAGACGGGGAGATCTTTTTCTTCTTAGGTTTATTCTCAGTTGTCAACTCTTTGGGAGACCTGATCCTCTTTGCCTCAGATCTTGTGAGAGAGTCCGATTTTTTCTTTGGAGTGTCGTTGGATTGACTAACTATGATTTCCTGAAGCATCTTTTTCAACTTCCTCCTCTGTGCTCCAGATAGTCTTTTCTTAGTAATAGGTAATTTAGCTATGCTATCACTCACCTGTTTCACCATATGCTCTACTTCATCCTCTTTGGGATTTGCTATAATGGTGTTGTTATTATCATCTGAGGATTTAGAGTCGGAACCCTCACCTATATTTAAAGGCTGAGGTAGCTTAGAGCTCTCTCCGAGTACATCCTTCTCTTTCACCCCTATGTTTTTGCCAATGGCATGCTGTACACTTGACGCATTGTCCGCCACGGAGGCCAAGGTACCCACCTCCGTAGTAGTATTTTGCTCACGATTGCAGGATGACGACGACACGTGACTCGCGAGTGGATCAACACTTGCCGCCGGTACTGGGTTATTTAGGCCCTGCACCGTAACTTTCATCTTTTTATTTTTATTTTCCATGTTGTTTTTTCCAGTTTTTTGGTCCGCGGGGAATATAATATTCCCAGGTGGTGGACAATCTGCCCTCCCTTAGATTGAGTCAAACTAAAACTGTGGGAGGACAGATGGTCCATCACCACCCCATATCAACCACCCGGGGACGCGCTCAGTAGGAAAAACGGGAAACTCCCCCGAGAAAAAAAATTGTACAAAACTTATGAAATATATTTTTTTTTTGCAAAATATTTATATCTTAATACAAAATCACTTCAAACCAGTAAAAAATTACTGTTCACAATTACTGTATAACAGAATCGGGTCTGATGTTTAACATATTAAGTTTTTTGAGTTCTGGAACAATTTTTAATTTCACAACAAAAAGTGGTACAAATAGAAAGATCAAAGAATGATCCCTCAGTTTTCTTAACATTACACAGTGGGGCAGAATCGAAGTTTTTTGGAAATAAATCTGGCATTTCTAAACGGCTGATCCGATCGGGATAAAATTTGGCGTGAGCGTAGCCAAGGAGTATTCGAGTTTAAGTTTTGAGATGCCCCAGGGACGGCGCCGTGGCGGCTCAAAGTAGGGTACCTACGACATGTAAAATTTTTAAACTCGTGCCATCTTGAAAAAACATACTTGGACATACTACTTATCTCTTATATTATCCGAGTTATAGGCATTTAAAAATTTAGTGATACAAAATTTACCATACCTTGGTCCGCCTTTTTTTGAATACCGGGCGTAATTTTGGACCAAATGGACTCAATTTTTTCTTGTCTTAGACAACAAAATTTCCAATAATATACAAAAAATTTCAGATCAATATCATTTACAGATCCAAAAATATACGTTTTTTAATTTAAAAATTCAAAAAATTTTAGATTTTTGCCGTTTTTTTGCCAAAAATGTGTCTTAACTCTTTAATTAATAAAATAAAATTTTCTTTAAGAACATATAACAATTTTATAGTTTTCTAAAAGGTATCTTTACGCAGAACGCTTTGGCGTAAAAAACTTGTCCTATTTTTTTTAAAAGTGTTGCCACTGCGTCCTTCCGAATATGACCTATTTTTTATCAAAACTTCAACTTTGGGCGACATGTTCTAAAATCCCAAAGCTGGGATCAGAAAACTGAAAGCAGTTTTGGAAACCTCAATATGTTTTCTTTTTACTCCAATAGTATTTTCCCAGCCCTGAAAGAAATGTGGACCCTATGGGCAAAAAAGTAAAAAATCCCATTTTTGGGATTTTCATTCCTATTTTTGGGAATTTCGGGATGCCCTTTGACCTTTTCAATTTTTTTTTACATTTTCTTATTTGAAATGACAAATTTAACAAGCGTTGAAAATTTCATTGAGTTTTGTTCATAAATAAAGATTTTGTCATATATTACATATTTGCTTAATTTCTAAAACTATGATTTATATAAAAATTTTAATAGGGTCGCAGATAGCTACAACAATTTAGTCCATATTTATCCCTTAATATCATTTTTTAGTTAGATATGGAAATTCTCGACCCTTTACAAAAAATTTCAAGCCAATATCTCAATTACATTCAAAAATATGTTCATTTAAACCTGTATCCTTTAATTTCATATTTTTCATATTTTAGTGTTAAATATGACAGAACATATTTAAATCTTATATTTACCTATTTTCTATTTGTTTGCTTATACTTATAATTGAAAGGTCCTTACATTTTCAGAAATTTATAACTATTTTTTACCTAAATTTTTTCGACAGATCATTTCGTTCTGTTTCGTTTATGATCATGTAGGTAAAAATATAATTTCGATTCATTCACTAATAAGAAATATCAATGACTGAATTACAGGTTATAGTAATATAGTCCTAAATGTTAATAGGTAGACAATTCGTAATTTTTTACTTTGGAATACCTGTATCGGAAATGACAAGAATTGGTATATAAGTAAACTTCTCAGATTTTAAGTACCATATTTAATAAATCTACAATGAAGATTACATTAAAGTACGAAGAGTTGTGTTCCGTTTTATGGAGTGTATCTTCAAAAGGGCCAGAAAGAATTGAAGACATTTCAAATTATATAAAAACTACATATAGTAGAAAAGTAGACAAAACAGGCATATCAAAAATTGAAAACTTTTTGATGTAAAAGTAAGTCTGTGGATAGAAATCAAAAGAAATTTCGATTAAAATTTTGTAGTTGGATGGAAACTACTACGGAAATCTCAACTTACAACACATCAACAGGAGCGCCTTGCAAGTCATACGAAGACTTATGTTGAAGGTCAAAAAAAGAGGGTCACACAAAAACTTTTTTCAATCTCAAATGAGGAAATTGCTGATACATTTAACGAAATGCTGAAAAAGGAAAACCAACCTATGGATGCCGTACATATTGCAACTATTCTTCCTAATGCATCACCAAAACAACTTAAGCGAATTGTGGAAAGTATACCAACTCCAACATCACAATCAAATTTTACTGAAGAGGAAGCAATAGCGCTTATGTTGGAACTGGGTCTCAGTCGAAATAAGTACCAAATATTAAGGAAAGCTCTGCATGAAAAAGGACACAATATATTACCATCATACAAGGCGATCCAGGAAAAAAAACAAACTATCCTACCATCACCTATTGCTGTTAATGATGTGGAAGCTTGTATTGATATATCATCTTTGCTCGAAAACACAGCATCAAGAATTGTGTCAGACTTTTCAGAAGACCAACTAAGGAAAATTCATAACTGTAATGTTGTCTTAATGTGTAAGTGGGGATGTGACGGTTTATCAGAATACAAACAAGCTTGTGGAAGTCGGACATTATCAGACTACAAAAGTGTATTTATGTCATCATTAGTGCCATTACGAATTCGTTCATATTCCCTTAATCCATCATCGTCAAGCATCGGAAATTCATTTGAAGATATATGGATCAATACAACTCCGGGTTCAAAAAATTTTTGTAGACCCATTGGATTTGAATATATAAAGGAGTCAAAGAAAACAACAAAAGATTTAGTGGAAAATTTAAAAGATGAAATAAATGCACTGGAGCCCATTTGCATAAAAATAAAGGAATTCTCTATTAACGTGTCATATCAGCTAAGCTTAACAATGATTGATGGAAAGGTCAGCAATGCCATGACAGAAACTCCTTCCTTCTGGAGATGTTCAATATGTAATGAGAAAAAGTCGCAATTCTCAAATATAAACAAAAGCAGAAGTATTAATGAAGAAGTCCTGTCTTTCGGAATTTCACCACTTCATGCCAGAATACGATTTTTGGATTACTTTTTACACATAGCATACGACCTAAAATATAGAAGTGTGCCAGAGAATCTTACTAAATCAACAAAAAATAATAAAGAATTTAAAGAACTGAGAGCTGCGGAAAAAAGCAGAATCCAAGAAGAATTTAAAGATCAGATGGGATTAAACATCGACAAACCACTTCCAAATTGCGGTAGTACCAGTGACGGTAATACGGCGAGAAGGTTTTTTCGTGATTTTGAAATTACTTCAAAAATAACTGGAATCGACAAGGAGTTGCATCGAATAGTTAACACTATTTTAATGGCACTGAATAGTAAACATAAAATTAATGGAAATCGATTTGGGGAATATACATCTGAAATTTCTAAATTACTTGTATCTCTGTATCCATGGAGGGAACTAACACCAACAGTACACAAAGTATTTTGTCATGGTCAAATAATAATTGAATCGAATATTCTTCCACTTGGAGAGTTAACAGAAGAAGCCCAGGAAGCGAGGATTCGAGATTTTAAGCATGTTCAACTATTCAGCTCAAGATAATGCTCCAGGCAATCACAGAATGAAGATATTCTTAATAGTTTACTTCTATCTTCTGATCCTGTTCTTTCAACTATGCGAAAAATATGGATTTGTTATGAAACTCTATCATCTCAAAACAAGGAAGATTTAAAGGACTTATATTACCTTCTGGATATGTATACCGATATGACAGATTATTTTATAGAAAATAAGTAGTGTTAGGAATTAACTATATAAGTAGGTTGTAAGAATTAATTGTATTATGTTTAAGATAAACAGTTCAAATAAAAAAAGCTATTATACTAACTGATGATATTGTAATAAATTGTGTTTTATATTTCGGTGGGCGGGAAAGGTGGTTTGTGTGGGGTGATTTAGGTGTTGTTGTGCGTGGCTCATAATAAAATTATCATTTTTTTTTATTGTATATACAATGTTATAGTCTTTAATAAAATAATTAACTAAATAATTTTTAAAAATTGTCCAAATATTTTATTCAACACCAAATGTATGTTCTGTCATACTTAATACTAGAATATGAAAAAGATGAAATTAAAGGACACAGGTTTAAATGAACATATTTTTGAATGTCATTGAGATATTGGCTTGAAAATTTTTGTAAAGAATCGAGAATTTCCATATCTAACTAAAAAATGATATTAAGGGATAAATATGGACTAAATTGTTGTAGCTATCTGCGACCCTATTAAAATTTTGATATAAATCATAGTTTTAGAAATTAAAGAAATATGTAATATATGACAAAATCTCTATTTATGAACAAAACTCAATGAAATTTTCAACGTTTGTTAAATTTGTCATTTCAAATAAGAAAATGCAAAAAAAAAGGTCAAAGGGCTTCCCGCAATTCCCAAAAATAGGAATGAAAATCCCAAAAATGGGATTTTTTACTTTTTTGCCCATAGGGTCCACATTTCTTTCAGGGCTGGGAAAATACTTTTGGAGTAAATAGAAAACATATTGAGGTTTCCAAAACTGCTTTCAGTTTTCTGATCCCAGCTTTGGGATTTTAGAACATGTCGCCCAAAGTTGAAGTTTTGATAAAAAATAGGTCATATTCGGAAGGACGCAGTGGCAACATTTTCAAAAAATAAGACAAGTTTTTTACGCCAAAGCGTTCTGCGTAAAGATACCTTTTAGAAAACTATAAAATTGTTATATGTTCTTAAAGAAAATTTTATTTTATTAATAAAAGAGTTAAGACACATTTTTGGCAAAAAAACGGCAAAAATCTAAAATTTTTTGAATTTTTAAATTAAAAAACGTATATTTTTGGATCTGTAAATGATATTGATCTGAATTTTTTGTATATTATTGGAAATTTTGTTGTCTAACTAACAGTCCATTTGGTCCAAAATTACGCCCGGTATTCAAAAAAAGGCGGACCAAGGTATGGTAAATTTTGTATCACTAAATTTTTAAATGCCTATAACTCGGATAATATAAGAGATAAGTAGTAGTTTTTTCAAGATCTCGTCGAGCGCTTTCAGAAAATATAAAAATCTTTGTATTTGGATGAAAAATAAAAAAAATTGCACGAGTTTAAAAATTTTACATGTCGTAGGTACCCTACTTTGAGCCGCCACAGCGCCGTCCCTGGGGCATCTGCGGGGTTCATCTTCAAAACTTAAACTCGAATCGGATCAGCCGTTTAGAAATGCCAGTTTTATTTCCAAACAATTTCGATTCTGCCCCACTGTGCATTATAGAGAAAATGTTTAATATTAATTAAATAAATTACCACCTGAAATTCACAAAATAAGATTTTAAATATTTTAACAAGTAAGAGTGTTATATTCGGCTGTGCCGAATCTTATATACCCACCATCAAATCTTATGCCGTAAAAGGAATGCTCCTCTGTAAACATCAGGGAGATAAGGCTTAATTCAATTATGTACGTGATCTTCTAATTAACAAAATATTAATTTTTAAAAACAGAGAGGTATGAACTGTTTGTCGTAAAATTTGGTAGAAAGATTTCGTATAACACTTATTCGTTTCGAATTTCATTGCTGTTCTCGTATTTTTAATTCAGTCATAAGCGTAAAAGTTATTATCTAAAGGGGAACTTATATGGGGTTGGGACAATTATGTATCGATACCCATAAAATTTTGTACATAGATTTTGTTTTGTTGGTCAGTTATAGACCAATTGTCATAAAATTCGGAATAAAGAATTATAATGAAAACCTTTTTATTGCGAGTACAACGATGAAGTACTCATGGAGGCTTTATTTATGAGGGATAGGTTCAATTGTGGACTGATCCTCAAAAAATTGTATAAGGACATTTTAGCTTGTATGAAACTTATTTTTTGTCAAATTTCATCGCTGTACTCATATTTTTAAGGGGACCTTAATAGGGGGTAGGGTAGGTTACCGACCCATCCGAATTAAATTCGGTAGGAAGGTTACGTTTCTATAAAAGTTATTTATTTTGAATTTCTCCGCTATACTCGTATTTTCAAGTCTGTAATGAGCGTTAAAATTAATTTTTGAAGGTGACCTTGTGTGGGGGGTAGAGTCAATTATGGACCGATTGCCGTAAATTTTGCTAGAGAGATTTTGGCTTATATAAAACATATTTATGTCGAATATTTTTAAGTCGGTAATGAGTATTAATGTCATTTCCTGAAGGGGACTTTTGTAGGGAGTATGATCAATTATGGACCGATCCCCATAAACTTTGTTAGATAAATTTTGATGCATATAAAAGTTACTTATGTCGAATTTCAACGCTGCACTCATAGGGGACCTTATTTGGGGGTAGGGTTAGTTATGTACCGATTCCCATAAAATTTGGTAGAAACATTTTGGCTTATATAAAACTTATTTATGTCGAATTATAGCGATAGTTTAAAGCCGGTAATGAGTATTAATGTCATTTTCTGAAGGGGACAGGGTCAATTATGGACCTATCCTGATAAAATTTGGTAGAGATATTTTGGCTTATATAAAACTTATTTATGTCGAATTTCATCGCTATACTCTTATTTTTAAGTAATGGGCATTTAAATCATTTTCTGAAGGGGACCTTATATGGGGGGTAGGGTCGATTATAGACCAATTTGTATAAAATTTGGTAGAGAAATTTTGGCTTATATAAAACTTACTTATGTCGAATGTCATCGCTATACTCGTATGGGGGTAGGGTCAATTATGGACCGATCCCTATAAAATTTGGTACAGAGATTTTTACGCAAATAAAACTTATTTATGCCAAATCTTATCGCTATACTCGTATGTTTAAAACAGTTATGACTGTTAAAGCTGTTTTTCGGGGGGCCACTTGTATGAGGGCTATGCCGATATTGCCATTTGTAGGCCGATATTGCCCATTTGCAATACCAAACAAACCTTACCTATAAGGAATATTTGTGGAAAATTTTAACTCGCTAGCTCTTTCCGTTCGAACCCTATCGTGCTTTCAACAGACAGACGGACGGACATGGTTAGATCGCCTTAGAATTTAATAAGGACCCAAAATATATATACTTTTGTGGGTCTACGATTAATATTTCGATGTGTTACATACGGAGTGACAAAATCAATATACCCTCCTCATCTTATTTGATGGTGGGTATAAAAATACACTTGTTCAATTCACAATCAAGTTGTATATTGTACCTACTAAAGTGTAGTAACAGTGATTGTGAACAGATCTTTGCAGCAAGACATAAGTTTATGTTCTCAATGAAAAAAAAAAAAAAAAAACAATCAAAACAAATGTACATAACAATGTCAAAAGATAAAAAATCAAAAAATATTAAATTAATTAAACATGCGAAATAAACCAAATTAATTTCTTTGAATTTTCAATTCTTTTTTCTTTATTCCACATTTTAAACTAATAAGTGAACTGTTTTTAATAAAATTTTAGTTTTTTGTTTTGGTAAACAGCTGTTTGTTTTTGATTTCAGTGTTACCACTTTATAGTTTTTTATGCTAAAATCGTTTGAGTTTTTTGTTTATATGTTGAAATAAACAATTGGCAACACTAAACTTTCTTACAACATTCGAAAAACATATGAAAAATTGTCGTAGGAGTTGTATAGAGCTTTTGCATAGAAAATACCAACAACATTGTTATGACTATTGTAGCAGCTGCTGACGTACAACGCATACAACGCTACAACATCGATTGTGAATTGAACAACTAAATGCACTGTCATAAAATTAGAAAGCACCACTGTAGTGCTCTTTTGAAAAAAGGCACAATGAACAAAATTTTCCGCGTTTGGCACACCAAAAAGCATCGCAAATAGTCTAAAAGCACTAAATTAGCAACACTGATTTGCTTGAATTTCAGTACAAATACAAATAACTTGTGTTATTGTTTTAGTTAAATAATTGCTTGGAAATGTTGCGATTATTTATTAATGTTTTTGTAAATAGAATATTAATATTTTAATAAAAAATTCTGAAATTTTTTTATGGGAATATAAAGCCCTTCAAGGAAATTGTATAAGCTTTCTTTTAACTCACAAGTTTTGAAAAAATGGAATATGGGAATTGTCCTTATTCCAATTTCATTCTACTTTATTGAGTTAGATCGAAGTTAACGAGCTTTTTCTCTCTGTTAATAATATTCAACATAAAAAACGCATAATTTAACACACACTACTAATTGAATCATAATTTATAAAAGGGAAGGTTCTGGTACTTTTCGTCTTTCAAGTGGTACTTCTTTGAATCACTGAAATTATCAATATACAGATATATAGGACCTTGGTGGTATGAAAATTTATAAGAAAAACTTTTTGGTACTTTCTCGTTCATCAATTTGTATTTTTGAACTTTTTTGATATTAAACCTAGAACCATAAAATTAAACCCGCAGCGCTCGATTGAATGAAGATCAACTGGTATTTTTTGATATCTTGTAATAAAATTCGTACTGAATGTACTTTTTAATACATTATGGTGAAGGGTATATGAGATTCGGCACAGCCGACTATACTACATGGAACTCTTACTTGTTATACCGTTCACCTTCGTGAGAAGGGTATATATAAGTTTTTCGTTCCGTTTGTAATTTCTAAAATATAATTTTCCGATCCCATAAAGTAAATATTTAAAAAAAATTAAAAAAAAATTGTGGAAAGAGTGAATAAATAGCTATCTGAACTCCTTTGGACAAATTTTGCTAGGACCAATAGGTGAAAAGTTGCACTCATTTGAATAAAACCCTGTATGACCAAAATGTTCCACTTTGACCCCCTCTAAGTCCGGCAGTTCTTGACCGATAGAGGTGACTATAGAGCAGACCGATAGAGACTATCCAATAGTACTATCCTTAGTGCAAATTTCGTCAAAATCGATTTTTTGAATTGGGTCACTTGACATGAAATTCCCCATATACCATATACCTTGCTTTAAAACTGGTAAAACTATTTTATCAAAAAGTAAAAAAATCGAATACCCGTTTTTTTCTAGGATTGTCTCTAATTATTATGATTTTTTTAAGTGGGGAGGGTATATTGGATTTGTGCTGATGTTTGTAACATACAAAAATATTCGTCCTAGACCCACCTTAAAGTATACCATTAGGCTTAGAATCGTTTTCTGAGTCGATTAAGCTATGTCCGTCCGTCTGGCTGGCTGTCCATGTATTTGACCCAGGGACGAAGCCTATTGAAAATGGTTAAAATCGGTCCATTATTTCACCTAGCCCCCATAGAACAGAACCCCCCGAAAAGGGCTTCTGAGCTCATAATTATGTTAAATATACAGATATATCGATAAAATACGGCACAACTAAGTTTTATATCGCAATAAAATATTATGTAAATATAAATATATTCACAAAATTTTATCGGGCTTGGTCCATATTTGCCCCTAGCCCCCATATAAAGCCTCTTTCAGAAAATTAGTTTTTCATCCATAAATTACTTAAATGTATCGGAACAAGGGAATATTGAAGATAAAAGCTTTATTATAAAAATAAATCACATTTAATATTCATAACTGGTGTAGGGTATCATATGGTCGGCCACGCCCGACTATACTTTCTTACTTGTTTTTAATTGCTTTTTTTAAATGGGCCCTTTTTTACACAGCAAAAACTTATACATTTTCCTTTAAGAGCTTTATAGTCGCTTAATGGGATGGGACGCGAAATTGCCCATATATTTTTGTAAAGAATCGAAAAAATAATTTTAATTTTGTTTGTCATGGTAAATAAAAAAATTATCAATTTAATAATTTTATTCTTTATATGGAAGGATAACGTTTTAAAATATTTGAATAAATATAAAAAATATTATATTCCTAAAAGTTTAAACTCTTTTAAAATGGAAAAGGGATCAGAAAATTTTAATTTTCTATATAAGAACGCTACTTGGTTTTGTTTAAGTCCAAAAAGTAATGTCCAATATTTTCTCACGTTGATTTCCGTATTTGTCAAGAAATTAATTTGTTCATATTAGAGTAATACTATAATTTTTTCTATAGAAAACTATTTCGAGTATGTAGTAAATAATACATAAGGTTTTAGCATATATTTATTTAAGAAACAAATAATAGAAATTCTCAAGGATATGAATGAATGAAATTTTCCAAGAACGTTATTTAAAATACTTTTTGACAAATGTTAATATCCTTACAACTTTAAAGCCCTTAAAAGGAATACTCCCCTATAAACATCAGGGTGATATTACTCATCAAATTAACTGAAGAGGTCCTTATATGAAGGGTTAATTACACTGCACGTAGAATTTCAACCTTCAAAAAGACACAAAAAACGCCGATACAAGTGAACTTAATTTTCGGCCGTAGAATCTAGTGACATACTCCGTTTGGAAAAGTTGGGTCAAAATCGGGAGGTATTGCATTTTAAAGTTTAAACTGATCCTGAGGTGTTTTTTGATTATTTAAATTTAAAAAACAAAACTCTCACGCATAGAAAAGTAAGTAAATACATGAAACTAGAGTCCATTTGAATTATACACATAATTAGACATAATTAGTGCGTATGTCTATGCGTGAAAATTTTTTTTCAAAATTTAAAAAAATAAAAAATCACCACATAAAATTTCATACTTTTTCATACGATTTTGACCCAACTTTTCAAAACGGATTACGCCACTAGATTCTACGACCCAAAATTAAGTTTAGGTGTCTCGGCGTTTTTCTGTGTCTTTTTGACCGTTTTTCATAATTTTTTTTAGACCGATTTCTGTTCATATAAAGTATCTTTACATCGAATGTCACTTCCCGACACTTTCCGGGGGTAGGGTCAATTATGGGCGGATCCACATAAAGTTTGATAGAGAGATTTTGGCTCCATTGAAACTTATGTGTGTCGAATTTCATCACTATACTCGTATTTTTAAACCAGTAATGAGAGTTAAAGGCATTTTCAGAAGGGGACTTTTTATGGGACGATCAACATAAAATTTGGTAGATAGGGTTTGGATCATAAGAGACTTACTTATGTCAAATTTCATTGCTATACTAGTATTTTTAAGCCAGTAATGAGCGTTAAATTCATTTTTTGAAGGGGACCTTATATGGGTGGGTAGGGTGAACTATGGACCGACCCACTTAAAACTTGATAGAGAGTTTTGGCTCCATTGAAACTTATGTTGTCGGATTTCATTGCCATACTCTTATTTCTAAGTCAGTAATGAGCGTCAAAGTAATTTTCTGAAGGGGGCCTTATATGAGGGGTAGAGTCAATCATATGCCGATTCCCATCGAAGTCAGTAGAGAGGTTTTGGCTCACAAGAAATTTACTTATGTTGAATTTCATCATTATACTCGTACTTTAAGCGTTAAAGTTATTTTCTGAAGGGAACCTTATATGGGGGGTAGGGACAATTATGGACCGATCCCCATAAAATTTGGTAGAGTGGTTTTAGCTCGTTAGAAACCTATTTGTGTCGAATTTCATTGCTATACTCGTATTTCTAAGTCAGTAATGAGCGTTATAGTAATTTTCTGAAGGGCGACTTATATGGGGAGTAGGGTAATTTATGGGCCGATCCTTAAAAAAGATTTTGGCTCGCATAAAACTGATTTGTGTCGAATTTCATCGCAATATTTGTAATTGTATGCCAGTCATGAGAGTTATAGTCATTTTCTGAAGGGGGCCTTATATGGGGGGTAGGGTCAACTATGGACCGATCAGCATAAAATTAGGTAGGGATATTTTGGATAATATGAAACTTACGTGCGTTAAATTTTATCACTATACTCGTGTTTGTAAGCCAGTAATGAGCGTTAAAGTAATTTTCTGAAGGAGACTTTATATGGGGGGTAGGGTCAATTATGGACCGATCAACGTAAAATTTGGTAGAGAAATTTTGGATCATAAGAGACTTACTTATGTCAAATGTAATTCTTATACTCGTACTTTTAAAAGATATATGCCCGTTAAAGCATGGGTCCACTTGTATGGGGGCTATCCGAAAACGTAGACCGATATTGCCCATTTTCAATACCATACAAACGTTCCCTATAGAGTCCGTTCGGACTCTATCGAGCTTTCAACAGACAGACGGACGGACAGACATGGCTAGATCGTCTTAGAATTGAATAAGGACCCCGAATATATATACTTTTGTGGGTCTATGTCCAATATTTCGATGTGTTACAAACGGAATGACAAAATCAATATACACCCCATCTATTTTGATGGTGGGTATAAAAACTGAAAACGCAGCTTCACTTTAAATGACCTCTAGTATCATGTGTATATGGTCTCGTTCAAGTCCAGTAAAAAAATGTAAAATTGTATCACGGTGTTATAGTTAGTTTGATAGTTAACCTCTTCGAATGTTCTATCGAGCTTAAAAACCCCATTTTTATACACACGTAAAACAATTTCTAGGATAACGATAAGTATAAGGTGTGTTTCAGAATTATAAGAACACTTTTGATTATATTATTTTTCATAAAAATGTTTAATAAATTTTATAAATTATTTTGAAAACATGATCATCTAAAACACCTAAGACAGTACCCAAAGCATCATTAGCAAGTACTAGCAATGTTGAGGAGTCAAATCCTAAAAGCGAGGAGGAAATCACTCACCCGCCAGAAGACAGAACAGCAGTGCTCTCCAGAATTGGGAATGTGTCTATTAAAAATACGGCTATTCCTAAGCCTGATAAGGACACCACAATGCCATCAACAGTATCCACTGCATTAATAGCCACTTCAGGCTATCCGGAGGAGTCAAATCCAAAGAGCGAGGAGGTGACCACCAACTCGCTGGAAGACAGTTTAATGGATGAACATGATTGAGGTTATCCAAATAAACCTCAATCGGAGAGAGACAGCTACCAACGCTCTGATGGCTAAAATCAACACAGGTAAAATACATATAGCTTTAATCCAGGAACCTTGGACGATTCGCAACAAGGTTTCTGGATTAAATCACGTAAATTTCCAACTTTTCTACGCTGATACAGGATCTCGCCCGAGAACATGTATCTTATGTCACAAGAACTTATGTTTTCTCCTCTCAACAGGATTATCAACATCGGATGCAACGGATGCCTTTCGATTCTCCGACACTACCACCAACGTCGGATCTGATGAAACTGGTTGAAGAGGCACAAAGAAAAAATAAGAAAATTGTAATAGGTTGTGATGCCAACTCGCACCATGTAGCTTGGGGTAGTACAAACACCAATCGCAGGGGACAAGCCCTCATGGATTTCCTTAATACTAAAGACTTGATTACATTGAACTTAGGTAATAAAGCTACCTTCGTCAATAAAATCAGAGAAGAAGTATTAGATATAACTATATGTTCAGAAGAGCTTATAAACGAAATTCAGGATTGGAGAGTTTCGGACGAGCACTCCTTTTCTGATCATCGGTACATAAGATTCAAAATACTAAGGCCACCACCAAAGCCGATAAAGTTTCGAAATAAGTCTAAAACTAATTGGACAATGTTCGGGACCTTACTAAGGAACCGTTTATGTCAGGACACTTTTCAATGTCGAAATAAAGAGGATATAGATGCCAAAGTGGAAACGTTCACAAGTGCCCTGGTTGAATCGTTCGAGGACAGCTGCCCACTTTTCGCAAACTATTTAACCGGGCACGGCGTAAAAAGACTGCAGTATACTTGGATGAGTATCGTAATAAACTTGGTGAATATAAGAAAATCGTTCGAAAAGCCAAACGAGACTCCTGGAAACTTTTCTGTGAACAGGTAGATAGCGTAAATGACGTATCGAAGATAAAAAAATTCCTATCCAAAACTCATGTCCAACCGGAATCTATGATCGATGATCGGGCAGGAGGCTTGAGGATATGGAGGAGACAATGAAACTCCTAATGGATTCTCATTTCCCACCCGGTATATCGAATAACATAGATGAACCGATATTGGAGGAAGGGGAGGGTAACACGGAAATAGTTATTACAACTGACATGATTAAAGCGGCAATCAAGAGCTTTGCTCCCTATAAAGCTGCAGGGCCGGATGGAATTTTCCTGGCACTTTTGCAGATGGAGGCGGGACTGGTTTCCGTACATCTGTCACAGATATTCACTGCATGCTTAAAATTGGCATATACCCCAGTTAAATGGCAGGATGCAAGGGTAATATTTATACCCAAACCAGGGAAACCTAGCTATGCAACACCTAAGTCCTATCGACCGATAAGTCTTACCTCCTTCCTACTTGGACGTAAGTCGATAGCATATTTAAAAGCAGTATACCATACAAAGACCTTAAATATAAGCAGCATGCTTATGTAAAGGGACGATCGGTGGAAACCGCTTTAAATGAAGTTGTCCACTACATAGGTGAATCTTTCGATAGCAAACTGTATACACTGGCGGAATGCATTGACATCGAAGGCGCATTCAATAACGTGCACACTGATACCCTTATCCAATCCCTAAACCAGTTTTATGTTGACCGGGTGCTCCGTAACTGGATCAATTACATGCTAAGGAACAGATGGGTAAGCTGCGAGATGTACGATATAACTATCAGGAAAAAGGTATTTCGCGGTATACCACAGGGTGGCATTTTGTCACCTTTACTCTGGGTTACCACGATTAATAGCCTCCTAATGCCCCTAACCGAAAAAGGACTTAGACCTGTCTGCTATGCAGACGATGTCGTAATACTTTTAAAGGGAAAGGATCCAAATTACTTGTGTAGAAGAGCTGAGGAGGCTCTGAATACGGCCTTGAGCTGGGCTCAACCGAGAGGCCTCAATGTTAACCCGGCGAAGACGGAAATCTGTCTTTTCACAAGAAAGACAAAAATTTCTACATATACTGAACCTTGCTTCCTGGGCAAGAAGATACCGGTGACAGACAAAGTTAAGTACTTAGGTGTAATACTTGACCGGAAATTAAAATGGAGACACCACATAGAGGATAGGATCAACAAGGCACATCGGTGCTGGGCGATATGTAGGAGAACCATAGGCATGAAATGGGGTCTTAGTCCTACTATGACAAATTGGCTTTATAAAAGTGTAATTAGACCAATTCTAGCTTATGCTTCAATAATCTGGTGGACTGCTTTGGACAAAAAGTGTAATATCAAACTACTACAGGGAGTTCAGCGTACATGCTGCTTGGGAATAAGTGGTGCCATGTGTACTACTTCAACCAAGGCTCTGGAAACGTTGCTAGATATTCCACCCATTGAAACATATATAAGATATGAGGCGGCGCTTACAGCCGAACGGCTCTTTACTTTAGGCGAACTGGCCAAAAACGGTTATAGGACACGTCATCAATGTATAATGGACACATTGGAAGGTTATACACATTCATCGGACGTGCCTGATCGCAAACCAGATACTGAATATGTCGGAAACTTTGAAACGCTAATCCCAGATATAATGTCTTGGTCAAGCGAAACATTAGAGCAAATACCATTAGGAATCCGTTGCTACACGGATGGCTCTAAATTAGGGGACAAAGTGGGCTTGGGGTTCTATATTGAAGACCCAGAAACAGAAATATACCACCGTTTACCAAATCATAACACAAGCTTCCAGGCAGAAGTACGAGCAATAACGGAATGTGTAAATTGGATTATAATAAATATGGCGCCCACAGCGCTTAATATACTTACCGATAGCCAGAAGGCAATTAGGGCGATATTAGGCGATAGAACTAAATCTAAGACCGTATTGGATTGTAAGAAAGCTTTAACTGAATACTCTCCCAGAGGTAAGGTTCACATCATATGGGTACCAGGCCACTCGGGAGTAATCGGCAACGAAAGGGGGAATGTAATAGCTTTAAAGGGTAGGGAGCTAGAGGCAGTTAACCTGACAAACGCGAAACCATTCGACGCTACAAAAGCTGAACTAAAATTATGGGTGAGAGAATCCCATAAGGCCTCTTGGAATAATGAAACAGTGGGTAGTACCACGAAGATCCTATGGGGTGACCCTGATGAGAGCAAGACGAAAAATCTCCTCAAAATGAGCAAGTCTGAAGTTAGTATGATGGTACGTATTCTGAGTGGACACACAGGATTACGAGCACATCTATACAAAATTGGACGTGCGGATTCAGACGAATGTAGAGCATGTGGAGAGGACAGTGAAACTCTGTAGCAATTTCTTTGCCATTGTCAGGCATTCGTCGAAGTTAGATCCAAGTATCTTGGAAGTGATGTTATTCCGGAAATAACATTCTTAACCAACACCGATTGGAAGATTCTTAGGAATTACGTCCAGGAAACTGAGTTTCTGAACATGGAAAAATAATACATTCAGTGAACAAATTTTTTTTTTTCTTGAATTGGAGCGCACAACAGGCCCGATAGTGGCCTAGGTGTACTTCTTCGGATTTGATGTAGTATACATCCTCCTATCAACCTAACCTAACGTGCTTTTCATCGATGTGCAATTTGTTTCCAGTTCTTTCGTATATTTTATAAATTATTTTGAAAACATGATCATCTTTAAACGTGCTTTTCATCGATGTGCAATTTGTTTCCATTTCTTTCGTAATTTCTAATATTTTTCAAATAACAAGTTTGCCTGTGTTTCAAAATTATCAAAATTATCAAAATATTTCATTACTTTTTTTGCTAATTCGCCCTCCCTTATATTTTAGAAGACTTAATATTCCAGAATTCACACTTTTTACTAAAGTTTTTATTATATTTTGATCAATATTTGATGATTCCTGAGAAATTCTATTTTTTCGTATATTAAGGTTTTCGTACAGTTGATTTCCCAAGTAAACTAGATTGGGTTGTATCCCCCAAAGATTTTCCATGGACTTTACATCTAGTTAGCACTGCTGACTACTCTTAAGCAGGTGTATTTTTGGTGTTAAACCAGTTTTTGAAAAATCTAATGTTGGGTATAAAAGCATTTTCTTGTTGAAAATTTAGTTTTTTGTTGGACTTTGTGTCATGAAAAACACAAAATTAATTTCTAGAGTTCTGGTGTAGGACGTGTTGTTAATTTTATATGACAGAAATTGGAATTGGAAACAGACGTCGGAGCACTAAGCATCAGCAACCCATCACCAAAATTTCTCTTGGAAAAGTTTAGGGAATCCTTGCTCATATCTTTCCAATATCCTCAATTTTCTATCTGGATTCCACTTTTTTCCTTCGAAAATATAAACTAATGTAAAATGTATAGTCGGTCGAGGCCGACCATATAATACCCTACACCTGTTGCCTGTTTTGTCGAGATACGACTATATTAAACATAATTATGAACTTAAAATCCCTATTCATCGGGTTCAGTTGTATGGGGGCTAGGTGAAATAATGGACCGATTTTAACCATCATCTCTGCCAAATTTTATTGAATTACCTTCAAAATTGCGACTTGTAGTTTGATTACAAGGTTTACAAGCCCTATTCGGGGGTTCACTTGTATGGGGGCTAGGTGAGAAAATGGACCGATGTTAACCATTTTCAATAGGCTTTGTCTCCGATACCATAGAAGATCATGTGCAAAATTTCATTGAATTATCTTCAAAATTGCGAGCTGTAGTTTGATTACAAGCTTTACAAGCCCTATTCAGGGGTTCAGTTGTATGGGGGCTAGGTGAAATAATTTTACCTTTTGCTGGGCCAGAGTGAACAAAATCTACATGGCATATCAAAGACACAATTTTTTTCTTTATTTTAGGACCAATTATATCCAAGATTTATGGCCTACTAAGTTGAAACATTAAAATAACGGAAAACTTCCAGAAATGCAACAAAAATAATTTCAAGTTTGTTTTTTTTTGTATATTTATAAATAGTAAATGCAAAAATGTATTATTTTTAAAAATTGTTTGTAGATCCATTCAATACTTGAAGAGAAATTCGAAAAATATATTTGATCTTATAATTTTAAAACACACCTTATGACTTAAAGAACGTTAGAGTTAGATTTACATATACATATATGGGCAATTTCGTGTCAAGGGATCCAACTCAAAAGATCGATTTGGATGAAATTTGCACCAAGGTTATAGTACTAACCTGGATAGTAGGCCAGACACAAATGTTCAGAAAATTAATTGCCAAATCTGAAAAAAATTTATTCTTGAGTTAAGGAAATAATTTTTTTGATAGATATCCCACTCGCATTCCATTATGGGACTATGAAGCCCTTAAAGGAAATTGTATGAGCTTTCATCTGACCAAAAAAAAATTAAAAAAATAATAATTTTTTTGGAAGCAATGTATTAATAGCTATCTGAATTCCTTTGGACAATTTTTTCTAGGACCAGTAGGGGAAAAGTTACACACATTTGAATAAAACCCTGTATAATCAAAAGGCCCCTCTAAGTCCGACAGTTCTTGACCGATTGAGCTGAAAATTTGTGTTTGACCTATTATCCAATTGTACCTAGTATCCAATAGTATTAACTTTTAAAATCGGAAGACATCGATTTTGAAAGTTGGGTCACAAAATTGCCCATATATATTTCATAATAATTTGTTAACATATGAGTATTATTACCTTGATGTCGCTACTACACCTTACAACGACATCTTGTCCTGCCATATTTGTTGTTGCTGTCATTTGCCCATTTGAAGTGGCAACAAGGTGTACATTGATATCAGATCCAACTAGATCTCCTTTACCTGAAAAAAATTTATTGTTATATTTTTATATTCAAATTGAAAGCAACTTATGTAAGCATTTTAAAACTTATACTATTTTGCAAGGTTGGAATCGATATCGATTAAATGCCGTTTAAAGTTGAATATCGGTATTAATACCAATACCGAATTCAAAAAACCGTGTCTGTGTTCTGTATTTTTTGAGTAGAGAAAAAAACATTGAAGTACAATAGTCTTCCACTTTTTAGTTGTGCGATTCAAAAAATTTTTAAACTGAACACATTATAATTAACCAAAATATATTTGAATTACGTGTGTTCACCCTCTTTTAAACAAGACGATTATAAATTTTTAGAATTTTTTTGTAGAAAGTTACAGAACACAGGCATTGCATTTAAATAATAAGTTTATTTAAAAATGGTTTTTATATCAAGCATTCAAGTATTATCTATTATGTTAATTGTTTTAAGCTGCAGGAAGTGGTTTAAAAATTCAGTTAAAATTTTCATCAACAATGTTTTGTGTTTTTTCGAAACTTATATCTAAACTATTATAATTACGTATAGAATGGTATGACGTTGGTCGTAGTGTCGGAGAATCGAAGGGAAGGTAAACAGATGCAAGGTAAATGTTGCTACAACCTTGCTTCAGCACAGTATTATCCAATGTTGACAATCCTGTTGAGAAGCGAAAACATAAGTTCTTGTGATATAAGATACATGTTCCAACCTTTTTCTTATTTTTTCTTTGTGCCTCTTCAACCAGTTTCATCAGATCCGACGTTGGTGGTAGTGTCGGAGAATCGAAGGGCAGGTAAACAGATGCAAGGTATATGTTGCTACGAAATGTATTAAACTTGGAAGCCCCACTCGAAAGTAAAACCGACTTGTCCCATAATTTGTTATTTTTTATCTCTAGATGTCGAATTTTTAAATGGGAACTTATTCCATTTTAAAATTAGGGATTTGTTTCATATGAAATAAATCCACAAAAAAGGGGTATTCTTTGGCGTCATAAAATAACTCCCCACGAAATAACTTCCCAAAACAAAAATGAAATAAGTCCTCAAATTTGGGGACTTATTTCATTATTAAATAATTCCCCATTTTAAAAATGAAAAAAAGCCCCAACGAAATGAAATAACTTCATAAATTAAAATGAAATAACACCTCATTTTTTAGGGATTAATTTCATATGAAACAAATCCCTAATTTTAAAATGAAATAAGTTCCCATTTAAAAATAACAAATTATGGAACAAGTCGGTCTTAGTGACATTTCTAAAAAAAGTAGGTCGCTCATACTTTCGAGTGGGGCTTCAAAGTTTAATACATTTCAGTTTAATCGCTTAATAAAGATTCCCTTAATAGCCGGCCTGCGGCCGGGCGCAAGGACTTTCAACTCTATGGTATGTCCAACAACGGCTTCGCTTAATAAATATTTCCTAAATAGCTGGCCTACGGCCGGGCGCAAGGATTTACCACTCTATAATATGACCAACACCGGCTTCGCTTAATAAAGATTTCCTAAATAGCCGTCCTAAGGCCGAACACTTTTGATACAAGGAGAGTGTATTCTTAGCGAAGCCGGTGTCCAATGTACCCCAGAGTATAAAACCCTTGCGCCCGGCCGAAGGCCGGCTATCAGACATATATTATTTATTTCGTGTGACAAATGTAATATAATGAAATAACTCCCCAAAAATATTTTTAGGGTTTTATTTCATTTTTGAATTTTGAGAAATTATTTCATAACGAAATATCTCCCCATTTTAAATGTGAAATAATGCCCCAAAAAACGAATTAAATCCCCAAATTTCGTTGTTTTTGCTTTCTGAACAAATCTTTAGGGAGTTATTTCTTTTTTGTTTTGGGGAGTTATTTCATGACGCCATTTATTTCATATGAAAAAATCCCTAATTTTAAAATGAAATAACTTTCCATTTAAAAGTAACTGTTTTTGTGAAGGGGAAAGGGGAACAAATAGATTATTCTTAAATATTGCAAATTGTATTTACTGTAGTTTATTTTTATTGTTGTCCACTTTAAATAAAAAAAAATACAAGAACCTCTTTTTCTTTATGTATTTAAGTGTTGTTCTGTTTATTACAATGAATAAGTTTTGTTTGCTTGATAGCCGCTGTTTTTTGTCGTTCGCTGGTCACTGATCAACTGAACTGCATGCATTTAAGAAACGCAATTATATGTACGTACATATGAAGTATGCGGCGAATTCAAATAGAGAGAGAGACATACAAAGAGCATAATAAAAACAACCATGCATTTACATGCATTCCAGTACACTAGTGGTGAATTAAATAAGAGCAGTTCAGTGCCAGTTGAATAATAATAATAATAATAATAATAATAATAATAATAATAATAATAATAATAATAATAATAATAATAATAATAATAATAATAATAATAATAATAATAATAATAATAATAATAATAATAACAATAATAATAATAATAATAATAATAATAATAATAATAATAATAATAATAATAATAATAATAATAATAATAATAATAATAATAATAATAATAATAATAATAATAATAATAATAATAATAATAATAATAATAATAATAATAATAATAACAAAAGTTTAATACATTTCAGTTTAATCGATTAATAAAGATTGCCTTATTCCCGCAAGGACTTTCTACTCTATGGTATGTCCATCAACGGCTTCGCTTAATAAATATTTCCTAAAGAGCCAGCCAACGGCCGGACGCACTGATTTACTACTCTATAATATGACCAACACCGGCTTCGCTTAGTAAAGATTTTCTAAATAGCCGGCCTAAGGCTGAACACTCTTGATACAGGGATAGTGTATTCTTAACGAAGCCAGTGTCCAATGTACCCCAGAGGATAAAACCCTTGACGCCGTATTCTTTCAATTTAATTTAGGAAGTTATTTCATTTGGTTGAAGCTTTTTCTCATTTTTAAATTGGGGAATTATTTCATAATGATATAAATTTGAGGAGTTATTTCATTTTTGTTTTGGGGGGTTATTTCGTGAGGAGTTATTTCATGACGCCGTTGCTACGACCTTGCTTCAGCACCGTATTATCAGATGTTTACAATCCTGTTGAGGGGAAAAAACATAAGTTCTTGCGACATAAGATATATGTTCTCGGGCGAGACTCTGCATCAGCGTAGAAAAGTTGGAAATGTACGTGATTTGATCCAGAAACCGTATTTCGAATCGTCCTGGGTTCCTGGACTAAAGCTATTTGTATCTACCTATGTTTATTTTAGCCACCATAGCGTTGGTAGCCGTCTCGCTCCGATGTAGGTTTACTTGGATAACGTCAATCATGGTTATAAATTAAACTGTCTTCTAGTTGGTGATTTGACCATGTAGCCTGAAGTGACTATTGAAATAACTCCCTAAAACAAAAATTAAATAAGGCGTCATCAATAGGCGTCGAACTCCCCACGAAATAACTTCCCAAAACAAAAATGAAATAAGTCCTCAAATTTGGGGACTTATTTCATTATTAAATAATTCCCCATTTTAAAAATGAAAAAAAGCCCCAACGAAATGAAATAACTTCATAAATTAAAATGAAATAACACCTCATTTTTTAGGGATTAATTTCATATGAAACAAATCCCTAATTTTAAAATGAAATAAGTTCCCATTTAAAAATAACAAATTATGGAACAAGTCGGTCTTAGTGACATTTCTAAAAAAAGTAGGTCGCTCATACTTTCGAGTGGGGCTTCAAAGTTTAATACATTTCAGTTTAATCGCTTAATAAAGATTCCCTTAATAGCCGGCCTGCGGCCGGGCGCAAGGACTTTCAACTCTATGGTATGTCCAACAACGGCTTCGCTTAATAAATATTTCCTAAATAGCTGGCCTACGGCCGGGCGCAAGGATTTACCACTCTATAATATGACCAACACCGGCTTCGCTTAATAAAGATTTCCTAAATAGCCGTCCTAAGGCCGAACACTTTTGATACAAGGAGAGTGTATTCTTAGCGAAGCCGGTGTCCAATGTACCCCAGAGTATAAAACCCTTGCGCCCGGCCGAAGGCCGGCTATCAGACATATATTATTTATTTCGTGTGACAAATGTAATATAATGAAATAACTCCCCAAAAATATTTTTAGGGTTTTATTTCATTTTTGAATTTTGAGAAATTATTTCATAACGAAATATCTCCCCATTTTAAATGTGAAATAATGCCCCAAAAAACGAATTAAATCCCCAAATTTCGTTGTTTTTGCTTTCTGAACAAATCTTTAGGGAGTTATTTCTTTTTTGTTTTGGGGAGTTATTTCGTGGGGAGTTATTTCATGACGCCATTTATTTCATATGAAAAAATCCCTAATTTTAAAATGAAATAACTTTCCATTTAAAAGTAACTGTTTTTGTGAAGGGGAAAGGGGAACAAATAGATTATTCTTAAATATTGCAAATTGTATTTACTGTAGTTTATTTTTATTGTTGTCCACTTTAAATAAAAAAAAATACAAGAACCTCTTTTTCTTTATGTATTTAAGTGTTGTTCTGTTTATTACAATGAATAAGTTTTGTTTGCTTGATAGCCGCTGTTTTTTGTCGTTCGCTGGTCACTGATCAACTGAACTGCATGCATTTAAGAAACGCAATTATATGTACGTACATATGAAGTATGCGGCGAATTCAAATAGAGAGAGAGACATACAAAGAGCATAATAAAAACAACCATGCATTTACATGCATTCCAGTACACTAGTGGTGAATTAAATAAGAGCAGTTCAGTGCCAGTTGAATAATAATAATAATAATAATAATAATAATAATAATAATAATAATAATAATAATAATAATAATAATAATAATAATAATAATAATAATAATAATAATAATAATAATAATAATAATAACAATAATAATAATAATAATAATAATAATAATAATAATAATAATAATAATAATAATAATAATAATAATAATAATAATAATAATAATAATAATAATAATAATAATAATAATAATAATAATGATAATAATAATAATAATAATAATAATAATAATAATAATAATAACAAAAGTTTAATACATTTCAGTTTAATCGATTAATAAAGATTGCCTTATTCCCGCAAGGACTTTCTACTCTATGGTATGTCCATCAACGGCTTCGCTTAATAAATATTTCCTAAAGAGCCAGCCAACGGCCGGACGCACTGATTTACTACTCTATAATATGACCAACACCGGCTTCGCTTAGTAAAGATTTTCTAAATAGCCGGCCTAAGGCTGAACACTCTTGATACAGGGATAGTGTATTCTTAACGAAGCCAGTGTCCAATGTACCCCAGAGGATAAAACCCTTGACGCCGTATTCTTTCAATTTAATTTAGGAAGTTATTTCATTTGGTTGAAGCTTTTTCTCATTTTTAAATTGGGGAATTATTTCATAATGATATAAATTTGAGGAGTTATTTCATTTTTGTTTTGGGGGGTTATTTCGTGAGGAGTTATTTCATGACGCCGTTGCTACGACCTTGCTTCAGCACCGTATTATCAGATGTTTACAATCCTGTTGAGGGGAAAAAACATAAGTTCTTGCGACATAAGATATATGTTCTCGGGCGAGACTCTGCATCAGCGTAGAAAAGTTGGAAATGTACGTGATTTGATCCAGAAACCGTATTTCGAATCGTCCTGGGTTCCTGGACTAAAGCTATTTGTATCTACCTATGTTTATTTTAGCCACCATAGCGTTGGTAGCCGTCTCGCTCCGATGTAGGTTTACTTGGATAACGTCAATCATGGTTATAAATTAAACTGTCTTCTAGTTGGTGATTTGACCATGTAGCCTGAAGTGACTATTGAAATAACTCCCTAAAACAAAAATTAAATAAGGCGTCATCAATAGGCGTCGAACTCCCCACGAAATAACTTCCCAAAACAAAAATGAAATAACTCATTAAAAATTTGTTCAGAAAGCAAAAACAACGAAATTTAGGAATATAATTCGTTTTTTGGGGCATTATTTCACATTTAAAATAAGGAGTTATTTCATTATGAAATAATTCCTCAAAATTCAAATAAATCCCTAAAAATATTTTTGGGGAGTTATTTCATTACATTACTTTTGTCACACGAAATAAATTTATTTCATTTCGTTGGAGCTTTTTTTCCTTTTTAAATTGGGGAATATTTCATAATGAAATAAGTTACTTATTTAATTTTTGTTTTGGGGAGTTATTTCATGGCGCCCATCAAATAACTCCCAAAAACGAAAATGGGATAACTCCCTAAGAATTTTTTCATAAAGCAACAACAACGAAATTTGGGGCATTACTTCACATTTAAAATGAGGAGTTATTTCATTATGAAGTAATTCCTCAAAATTCAAAAATGAAATAAATCCCTAAAGATACTTTTGGGGAGTTATTATATTATATTACTTTTGTCACATGAAATAAAAAATATATGTCTGATAGCCTGCCTTCGGCCTGGCGCAAGGGTTTTATCCTCTGGGGTACCGGCTTCGCTAAGAGTACACTCTCCCTGTATCAAAAGCGTTCGGCCTTAGGTCGGCTATTTAGGAAGTCTTTACTAAGCGAATCCGGTGTTGGACATATAATACAGTAGTAAATTCTTGCTTCCGGTCGTAGGCCCGATGGCGTGAAAAAATTCCTCAATTTAAAAATGAATGAAATGAAAAAATTCCTCAATTTAAAAATGAAAAAAAGCCCCAACGAAATGAAATAACTTCCTAAATTAAAATGAAATAACATCCCATTTTTGGGGATTTATTTCATATGAAACAAATCCCTAATTTTAAAATGAAATAAGTTCCCATAAAAAAGTAGGTCGCTCATACTTTCGAGTGGGGCTTCAAAGTTTATTACATTTCAGCTTAATCGCTTAATAAAGATTCCCTTAATAGGCGGTCTGCGGCCGGGCGCAAGCGAAGCCGTAGTTGGTACTTGCGCCCGGCCGAAGGCCGGCTATCAGACATCTATTTTTATTTCATGTGACAAAAGTAATATAATGAAATTACTCCCCATAAATATTTTTAGGGATTTATTTCATTTTTGAATATTGAGGAATTATTTCATAATGGAATAACTCCCCATTTAAAATGTGAAATAATGCCCCAAAAAGCGAATTAAATCCCCAAATTTCTTTGTTTTTGCTTTCTGAAGAAATTTTTAGGGAGTTATTTCATTTTTGTTTTGGGGAGTTATATCGTGGGGAGTTATTTCATGACGCCAGGCCGGCTATTTAGGAAATATTTATTAAGCGAAGCCGTTGTTGGTCAGGCGTCATGAAATAACTCCCCAAAACAAAAATGAAATAACTCCACAAATTGGGGCACTTATTTCATTATGAAATAATTCCGCAAGGACTTTCTACTCTATGGTATGTCCAACAACGGCTTCTATGGTATGACCAACACCGGCTTTGTTTAGAAAAGATTTCCCAGATACAGGGAGAGTGTATTCTTAGTGAAACCGGTGTCCAATGTACCCCAGAGGATCGCAGGATTCTGATTTGAGGTTCCTTTGAGAAAGATATGGCTTGGCTTCGACTGTATATTAGAAAACGGGGAGCACTTTTTTTGAGAGGGAGTCTGATTTTTCATTTGGAGTGTCATGGGATTGACTCACTATGATTTCCAGAAGCAGATTCTTCAACTCCCTCCTCTCCAGAAATCGGTTTTTAGTAATAGGTACATTAGCTATGCTATCACTCATAACTTTCACCATTTTCTCTATTTCATCCCTTTTAGGATTTGTTATGATGGTGGTGTTATTATCATATAAGGATTCAGAGTCGGAACCCTCACGTATGTTTAAAGGCTGATGTAGCTTGGAGCTCTCTGAGTACATCCTTTTCTTTCATCCCCAGTATTTTTGCCATAGTCCATAAAAGTAATTTAATTAACTTAATTAAATCTATACGATTAATTTAAACAAATATTATTGATAATAATAATGTTGGTATGAGAACTCAAATACCGTCTCAAGCGATGAAAAAAACACCCCTAAGAATTGTGATAATACATCAACATATGTTTATATCTCAGGTAGCATTAATAAAATCTTTGAAGGAAGTATTTCTGATGGTTTATGATTGTGATCTTTTCCCGCCACTAAAAAGAGTAAAATTTAAACAAAACAGTATAAATATTGAAATTAATTATTTTGATTTAAATCTTAAAATCACGGAAGGATCAAATCTGTCTAATAGCCAAAAAACTACTATGAAGAACTTACTACAAGAGCTTCATTCTGTTTTTGAAAATAACTCAGAAACTATCCCACACCTTATAAATTTTATTAACACTGGCATATATACGCCTATGTCATGTCCTCCATACCGCATTTCACCGGTGATGAAAGAAAACCTTAAAGCTGAAATTGCCGACATATTAAAGAATTTAATAATTAAGAAAGAAGAATCTCCGTGGGCGTTTCCGGTTGTGCTTATTCCAAAGAAAACTGGCGGTATAAGAGTATGAGTTGATTATCGTCGTTTAAATGCCATTACCATTACTGATAAATATCCACTTCCAAAGATAGATGATTTGTTACATGCTGCAAAAGTATCTTCGTACTATAGATTTAATGTCGGGATATTGGCAAATTAAAATGTCTGATGCTGATAAACTGAAAACAGAATGCCTTTCGGTCTTAAAAATGCGATAGCAAAATTCCAAAGACTTGTCGATAAATTTCAGAATGGTCTTCCGAAAATAATTACCTCTGCTGTTGGTAGTCACCTTGAGTCTTCGGGCACGGTTCACAGTGGGAGAAAATCCTAATTTAGCGGAATTTAATACATATCTTCTTTATTTGTGATCTTATCCATTAGAGATGTATAGTGATGTTATAGACAAAGATGTGGTCTATCGAACTAGTATAATTTGGGATATCCCGTTTTCATACAGGGTGTGCTATAACGTGTTGTATTGGGCAACCTCATTTGAAAATATATTATAATTTGTGTTAATATGTTTATAATTATGTATTCCTTTCGTATTGATAACTTTTTTGTAAACAACAGTAAATTCTAGACTATGTAAGACATACTTATGTCATTTTGCATATACACCTTACAGTCAGCATAGACAGAAAATATATTTAAATATTTATATATACATATATTTGTAATGAGAAGTAAAATAAGATTAAAATAAATATTGTAATCATAAAAAATAGATCCTATTAGATCATTAGAAAAGATATTTTTCTTTCAACAATTTATGGTTCTGATTTACAACAATTTAGAAATACCAATAATTGCTGGAGTATTTATTATTGAATAAACTACATAAATTTTACATATAAAACCATATTAACTAATATTTTATTTACATTTGCTTTACAAAAATATATCTATAATAGAATAAAAATGGGAATTTATTATATGATATAATACTAAAAGTGAAAAAGTTGAAAAATATGATATATTTACCCAGATTTCTATAAAATTAATAATTATGATACTACATATAATTGTATACAGTTTAAATGAAATAAAATACATATGCCAAGATTGGACTAATATAATGTCCTGTTAAGGACGATTCGTCCAGAGTGAGTGTATAAATATTTATTATTTTTTTATTTTGCTATGCATTCGTTATGATTTTTGTGAGATTTAATTTATTTCCGCCATATTTATATTTTTGTCCCACTTTGATGCATTATCCATTTTTTGAATTTATTCTACTTCATAAATAAATAAAGCTTCACGATGAAGTATTACATATATCTATAGGATCCAATATTTTGCAAAAACTTCATTTATTTGACTGAAAACCAGAAATTATTCATATTCCATAATCGACATATTTTCTAAAAAAAATTAATAAAAAAATCAGTTCGCACTTTTTCGCAGCTAAAATTCAGACCTGTGGCTGAGTGCCACTGGAGCTACTGTGACTGCGACGAAACGGACAAATACCCCGGGTCTGGTAGTCGAACATGTTACTGGGGTAGACAAACCGGACAAGTTTTTGACCAGACAGGATTAAACCTTTATGAGAAAAACGGACAGAATCCAGAGGCCCATGACCCTGTAAAAGGAGACTCAGTAAAGGGGAACTCTGTTAAGGGAGACCATAAACAGATAAACAAGACACAGGACGCTCTCTCCGGTATGTCATACCGTCCCATTAGCCTGTTGTCTATATTCTCAAAACTTTTTGAAAAGTTATTGCTTGAAAGCCTTATACTACACCTTAACGATAATTGCATTATTCCTGACCATCAGTTTGGTTTCAGAAGAAAGCATAGCACTATCGAACAGGTACATCGAATAACTACTCTTACTCGGAAGGCCTTCGAGAGCAAGCAATATTGCTCAGCATTATTCATAGATATTTCTCAAGCTTTCGATAAAGTCTGGCACGATGGACTAATACACAAAATTATCACATTACTACCTGCGAATGTTCACAAACTGCTTAAAAATTATATATATGAAAGATCTTTTCAAATCAGATCTAAAGATGTGATCTCTTCACGTCGAAAAATATCTGCAGGAGTACCCCAGGGGAGTATTCTAGGTACGTTTCCATATATTTTATATACTGCAGATATGCCAACGAGCGCACTGACTCACACATCTACATTTGCGGATGATACCGCTTTTGTAAGCATACATGATAACCCTTTAATAGCTTCTGAACAACTCCAGCTTCACATCGGCGAATTGGAAAAGTGGCTGGACAAATGGAAAATAAAGGTCAATGCAACAAAATGTACTCACGTTACATTTACTTTAAGACGAGAAAATTTCCTCCCGTACAGATAAACAATATAAAAATTCCTAAACAAAGCCATGTGAGATATCTTGGTATCCACCTTGATCGCCGCTTAACATGGACTCACCACATTGAAGCCAAGGTTACACAAATAAAATTAAAGTCAGCTCAAATGTACTGGCTAATTGGATCACGGTCAGCTCTAGACTTGGAATACAAAGTGCTTTTGTACAAAACAGTTATAAAACCGATATGGCTATACGGCATTCAACTGTGGGGAACAGCCTCCTCATCTAATGTTGAAAAATTACAAAGAAAGCAGTCAGCACTCTTAAGGTCAATAACAGGTGCTCCGTGGTACATTCGCAATAGTAATATCCATAGGGATCTCAATGTCCCCATAATACGCGAGGAGATCAAATTCTCTTGTTTAACCTACTTGTCGAAACTAATGGATCACCCAAATCCCCTTGCCAGGGAGTTGCTGTCATTTGAGGGTCATAGACGACTGAGAAGAACGGAAACATTGGATTTTGCCAGATAATCAAATTATCGAGAACTTTGGTTGAAATTGCATTGGCAATAACAACGTTAGTTATAATTTAGGTTAAGATTTTAATACTTATTGTAAATTTCTACATAAGAAAGATTCAATAAAGAATAAATAAAATGAAAAAAAAATGTCAGATCGCTGGACTCTCGGGATCCTGCGATTCCGACCACAAGGGAAAAGCTTTTGCGGCGGAACCAAACTTACACATACAGAAGTATGAAGCTATGCTAAATACTACAACATCTATGAGACCGTGCGGAATCTCCTCTACTCGAGGTACAGCGATGGTTACCAAAGTTCCAGCAAGCAGGCCTAGTATAAAGGGCAAAGGTCAGGTGAAACATGTGTCTGAGGGTAAGAGGTTGAAACCATCAACTAGCTTAACATCAGCACCTGATCTACAAGTAGCCATCATAGACCGTAGTTACCCCAATGGGAAAATTACTACGGACAGATGGCTGCTTCTGGAGGAGAAGATTTTGCGGGTACTAGTTGACGAACTCGCACGTAGTAAGGCTGACTCCTTTACTGCGTTCGATGGCGCCAATTGGTTCAGAATCCCTCCAACTCCTTCGTTCCTCTCAAAGCGTCATCAAGTACGAGCTCAAACATCTCCGGTTGATCCTGCCCGCAGAAAAGCGAAATGATGAATCCAAGCGGCCTGAAGGTGGTACAGATTAATCTGCACTACTTCGAAGCAGCAATGGAGACTTTCTGTGCTTTATGGAGAAGGAAGTTATCCACGTGGCCTTAATCCAAGAACCCTGGCTTGTCCGGTCACGAAACTATGTGCTCCTTTCTCCAACCCCTGAAGGAGCTGTATTTTGATCAGGAAAGACATTAAAGTTTCCCTTCTATCTAATTACAGTTCTGGTGATTTAACGGTAGTTGCATTAGAGCAACAAGGGCTACCAACCCTACTTATATCATCTGCGTACCTACGTTACGACGAAGACAATCAGCCATCACGTTCCGTACGTACACTAGTAGAATGTAATACGCGGGGCCATGATATTGTCATAGGATGTGATGCTAATGCCTATCCTACTCTGTGGGGTAGCTCGGATATTAATTACATTCATACTCCCCTGGCGACCCTATCAAAATTGATAGATGACTGGACTTTGAGTGAGACACCGCTCAGGTGCTCAAATATCACCACTTGTATAATATCGAGATTGCTCTGGACCACTCTGACAACTGATAGAACTAGGATTTTTTGTCTCTTAGTAAGAGCTCGATTAGGCTTCTAAATGGTATAATTACTGGGCACAGTATGATTGGACATATGTCGGAGCGTATGGGCTACCCATATTATAGCTGCTGTAGAAGCTGTTTGGACGAAGAGGAAGTGGAATCGGTACAACACCTATGTGACTGCCCAACCTTACAAGAGAACAGACAACTCTATCCTGGTAGAACTCTTTTCCATGATCTGGACTGTCTCAGAAATGCGTCTCTAGTAAACATGATCGGTTTTATTAGGAACACCGGCTGGTTTTCACGAAGACCGCAAAAACCAAATAGTCAACGAAATTAGGAAGGTAAGGGAATGGCAATTCTAAGGGTATCACAATGGGACACAAGGTCTCCAGTGAACTCGCTAAGTAGCAACCCACGTAACCTAACCTAACCATCCGCAAGTAATTATATTAGAATATTTGGACATTATTTGCTCAAGATTTTGAATCCCATGTTTATGATTTAAGAAAAACGTTTCAAAGAATAAAAGTATTTAAACTTCAACTAAATCGTGAAAAATTTAATTTCTGTAGAGCAGAGGTCAAATATTTGGGTAATTTATTAACTACCAGCAATTCTACAGCGACCACACCACAAGAATTTAAAGCAATTAATTTCATTTTTACAAACATGTTCGTGGCAACGTCGATTTATATCATATTTCGCCGAAATTTCAAAGCCTCTGTCAAATCTAACAAAGAAAAATATAAAATGGAAATGATGAAGAGCAGAATTTGTTTAATTATTTAAAAACTTGTTTAGTATCTCCACCAATATTACAACCAATAGACGAAAACAAATTTTTGTTTCTGAAAACAGACGCAAAGTAAAAATACCATGAATAAACAATATTCTGCTTTTATAAATGTTACAAAAATATCTCAAAATTTTTCATAAATACTAAAAAAACACCATTTTGTTCAATTATCCTAAATTTTTGGTGACTTTTTTAATTTCGTTTTCCGTTGTTTATTAAGATGAAGCTATGCCCCATAAATTTAATATAGTACTTTTATAAAGTAAAGTATTACGTGATTTGTAATTTTAATTTCCTATATACATATTTACTGAAATAAAGGTTTGTATTTTAGACTGATAATGCTCTGCTGTTCAATTAAATAAGGGATATGGTATCTCGGAATATGAAGTTAGGCCAAATTTCCTAATAAGCTTATCCTAGATTTAAGTTTGTCAAATTGTTTATAAATTTTCCATTTCGACGTGATACACAAATTTTAACTTCATTTTGTCAACCAATATCATCAAACTAATATCAGAAAATCCATAGAGTTTTGCGCACAGTAAAATAACTCGTAGGTATTTTCAAATTTAAATTCCAAATTCACAATACTTTCGCAACGAGTTCAAGATATATTTTATGCGGATAACGCACCCCGCGACAACATCGAAGTAGTCAAACTTTCTTATATTATTTTCCCAAAAACATAGCTTACATACTCTGCTCACTCCTCTGCAATCGCAACAAATTTTAGAAACCTGACTCTGTAAGCACCAGTTCTCGCGATCATAAAATTAAACATAATAACATTTTATCAAAGAAGTCATTCTATCTTCGGAGATTTCACGATGATCCTACATTATGGCATTGTAGGGACTATTAGCCGTATTGTCCCACACTATTATTGGCAACATCATATCTGAAAAAGTGTATTGAATGTCAGTAATATAAACCAACAAATCTGAAACCGGCAGGCATACTTTGTAAAGTTGCAAGTAATCAGCGTTTTGAAGTAATTGCAATAGATTTTCTTGAACCAACCACAACCCATTTAATAAAGCTTGCTGAAATATTAAAAATTAATAAAGAAACTGTCGAAAAAAAACACAATATAGTAATCAAACATATAATAACTTAGGACGAAGACCACAAATTGCTTTTAATATGAAAGATAGTACCACTAGCGATTTACCATTCAACAGATCTTGCGCTACATTTCTAAAGAATCATCAGATGAACCCATATATCTAATACGACGCCGTGATCGTCCTACATCAAACACAACAACTAACACGCAGACATGCAACTACTTATTTGACTCTTGTATGTAAGAATATATATATATATATATATATATATATATATATATATATATATATATATATATATATATATATATATATATATATGTACATATATGTATGTATAAGTACATATTTAAATCATTGCAAGCAACTAAATATTATTGTATTTGAAGTAATGAGATTAATATGTACCAACCATTATTTTGTAACCTAGGAAATGACTACTACCCATTACCGAAATTTAAGAAAATTTTGCTGGGCCATAAAAACATATAAACATATATCATAAAAACATATAAATATATATCATCAAATTATCTTAAAAATTGCGACCTGTAGCACAAGGTTTACATGGACACACTGACGGACGAACGGACAGACGGACATAGCTTAATCGACTCAGGAAGTGATTCTGAGCCAATTGGTATACTTTAAGGTGGGTGTAGGATCAATATGTTTGGGTGTTACAGACATAACAAACGCATGATACCCTCCACACTATAGTGGTGTAGGGTATAATATGCCAAAAAAAAAAGAACGGTTGACCAAGGTTGGCAACCGTTAACCAAGGTTGGCAATCGTTACCGCTAAAATACCTTTTCAGCGCAACTACCGTTACCGCTATAATACCAATACCGAAATAAGCCAAAATACCGATAACAGTAAAAGATCAATACCGAAATAAGTTAAAACACCGATAACGTTAAAATATAAATACCGAAATAAGCCAAAATACCGATAACGCTAAAATACCAATAACAATATTTTATTAAAAAAACAAAAATTTCCAAAAAGTGAGCAACTCATCATTCTATTAATATTGTTAACATCACTGGCGTTTTTCTTTCCTAAACATATGCAACCTTCTTTTTATACCCACCATCAAAAAGATGTGGGTATATTTATATTTTCATTTGTAACACATAAAAGTACTGGTCATAGAACCACAAAGGAAAGACCTTGAGAGTTGAAATTTTTCACAAATATTTCTTATAAGGTTTGTTTGGTATTGAAAATGGGCAATATCGGTCCACGTTTTCGTATAGCCCCCATGCAAGTGGCCTCCGAAAATCTACTTTCACAGTCATAACCGTTTTAAAAATTCGAGTATAGCGATGAAATTCGACATAGGTAGATAGGTAGGTAGGTTGATAGGAGGATGTATACTACATCAAATCCGAAGAAATGCACCTAGGCCACTATCGGGCCTGTTGTGCGCTCCTTATCATGAAAAAAAGGAAACTTCCAATCAGTGTTATTCAGGAATGTTATTTCCGGAATAACATCACTTCCAAGATACTTGGATCTAACTTCGACGAATGCCTGGCAGTGGCAAAGAAAGTACTCCAGAGTTTCACTGTCCTTTCCACATGTCCTACATTCGTCTGAATCCGCACGTCCAATTTTGCATAGATGTGCTCGTAGTCCTGTGTGTCCACTCAGAATACGTACCATCATACTAACTTCAGACTTACTCATTTTGAGGAGATTTTTCGTCTTGCTCTCATCAGGGTCACCCCATAGGATCTTCGTGGTACTACCCACTGTTTCATTATTCCAAGAGGCCTTATGGGATTCTCTCACCCATAATTTTAGTTCAGCTTTTGTAGCGTCGAATAGTTTCGCGTTTGTCAGGTTAACTGCCTCGAGCTCCCTGCCCTTTAAAGCTATTAGATTCGCCTTTCGTTACCGACTACTCCCGAAGGGGTTGGTACCCATATGATGTGAACCTTACCTCTGGGAGAGTATTCAGTTAAAGCTTTCTTACAATCTAATACGGTCTTAGATTTAGTTCTATCGCCTAATATCGCCCTAATTGCCTTCTGGCTATCGGTAAGTATATTAAGCGCTCGAACTTCTGCCTGGAAGCTTGTGTTATGATTAGGTAAATTTTTGGTATATTTCTGTTTCTAGGTCTCCAATATAGAACCCCGGCCCCACTTTTTCCCCCAATTTAGAGCCATCCGTGTAACAACGGATTCCTACTGCTATTTGCTCTAATGTTCCGCTTGACCAAGACATTCTATCTGGGATCAGCGTTTCAAAGTTTCCGACATATTCTGTGTCTGGTATACGATCAGGCACGTCCGATGATTGTGTATAACCTTCCAATGTGTCCAGTATACATTGATGACGTGTCCTATAACCGCTTTTGGCCAGTTCGCCTAAAGTAAAGAGCCGTTCGGCTGTAAGCGCCGCCTCATATCAGAGCCTTGGTTGAAGTAGTACACATGGCACCACTTATACCCAAGCAGCATGTACGCTGAACTCCCTGTAGTAGTTTGATGTTGCACTTTTTGTCTAAAGCAGTCCACCAGATTATTGAAGCATAAGCTAGAATTGGTCTAATTACACTTTTATAAAGCCAATTTGTCATAGTAGGACTAAGACCCCATTTTATGCCTATAGTTCTCCTACATATCGCCCAGCACCGATGTGCCTTGTTGATCCTATACTCCATGTCGTGTCTCCATTTTAATTTCCGGTCGAGGATTACGCCTAAGTACTTAACTTTGTCTGTCACTGGTATCTTCTTGCCCAGGAAGCAAGGTTCAGTATACGTAGAAATTTTTGTCTTTCTTGTGAAGAGACAGATTTACGTTTTTGCCGGATTAACATTGACGCCTCTCGGTTGAGCCCAGCTCAAGGCCGTATTTAGAGCCGCCTCAGCTCTTCTACACAAGTAATTTGGATCCTTTCCCTTTAAAAGTATTACGACGTCGTCTGCATAGCAGACAGGTATAAGTCCTTTTTCGGTTAAGGTCCTTAGGAGGCTAATAATCGTGGTAACCCAGAGTAAAGGTGACAAAATGCCACCCTGTGGTATACCGCGAAAAACTATTTTCCTGATAGTTATATCGTACATCTCGCAGCTTATCCATCTGTTCCTTAGCATGTGGTTGATCCAGTTACGGAACACCCGGTCAACATAGGGATTGGATAAGGGTATCAGTGTGCACGTTATTGAAGGCGCCTTCGATGTCAATGCATACCGCCAGTGTATATAGTTTGCTATCAAAGGATGCACCTATGTAGTGGACAACTTCGTTTAAAGCGGTATCCACCGATCGTCCCTTTACATAAGCATGCTGCTTAAATTTCCGTTCCAAGGTTTTAAGTAGGAAGGACGTAAGATTTATTGGTCGATAAGACTTAGATGTCGAATAGCTAGGTTTCCCTAGTTTAGGTATAAATATTACCCTTGCATCCTGCTATTTAATGGGGTATATGTGAATTTCAAGCATGCAGTGAATATCTGAGACAGATGTACGGAAACCAGTCCCGCCTCCATCTGTAAGAGTGCCGGAAAAATGCCATCCGGCCTTGCAGCTTTATAGGGAGCGAAGCTCTTGATTGCCCCTTTAACCATGTCAGATGTAATTACAATTTCCGTGTTAGCCTCCCCTTCCTCGGTTCATCTATGTTATTCGATATACCGGGTGGGAAATGAGAATCCATTAGGAGTTTCTTTGTCTCCTCCATATCCTTCAGCCTCCTGCCCGTATCATCGACCATTAGATTCCGGTTGGACATGAGTTTTGGATAGGATTTTTTTTAACTTCGATACGTCATTTACGCTGTCTACTTGTTCACAGAAAAGTTTCCAGGAGTCTCGTTTGGCTTTACGAACAATTTTCTTATATTCACCAAGTTTACTACGATACTCATCCCAGTATACTGCGGTCTTTTTACGTCGTGCCCGGTTAAATAGTTTGCGAAGAGTCTTACCAAGGTTCCGGATCTCCCCGGTTACCCAGGGTTTCTCCTGGGCAGATCTTCGCTCTCGCAGAGGGCAGCTGTCCTCGGACGATTCAACCAAGGCACTTGTGAGTATTTCTACTTTGGCGTCTATGTCTTCTTTATTTTGACATTAAAAAGTGTCCTGACATAAACGGTTCTTTAGTAAGGAACCGAACATTGTCCAATTAGTTTTAGACTTATTCCGAAACTTTATCGGCTTTGGTGGCGGTCGTAGTATTTTGAATCTTATGTACCGATGGTCAGAAAAGGAGTGCTCGTCCGAAACTCTCCAATCCTGAATTTCGTTTCTTCTTCTCTGATTCTATTGACGAAGGTAGCTTTATTACCTAAGATCGATATGATCAAGTCTTTAGTATCAAGGAAATCCCAAGCTACATGGTGGTAGTTGGCATCACAACCTATTACAATTTTCTTATTTTTCCTTTGTGCCTCTTCGACCAGTTTAATCAGCTCCGACGTTGGTGGTAGTGTCGGAGAATCGAAAGGCAGGTAAACATAAATAAGTTTCATATGAGCCAAAATCTCTCTCAGTTTCTCACTATCAAAAATTTATCTACCGAATTTTATGAGAATCAGTCCATAACTTGCCCTACCCCACATATAAGGTCCCCTTCAGAAAATTACTTTAACGCTCATTACTGCCTTAATAATAAGAGTATAGCGATGAAATTCGACATAAGCAAGTTCCTTATGAGCACAAACCTCTCTACTGAAATTTATGAGAATCGGTCCATCATTGACCCTACCCCCATATATGAACCCCTTCAGAAAATAATTTTAATGCACATTACTGGCTTAAAAATGCGAGTATAGCTTTGAAATTCGATATATAGTAGAAAGTTTCTTACAAGCCAAAATCACTCTACCGAATTTTATAATTGACCGCGATTTACCGTCCATTTACATATGTTCATGGTTTAAAAGTTGTATAAAAATATTTTATTTTTAGAAGTGAATATTTTGTTAATCCGAAAGGTATGTATCAATTCATGAATTAAAGTTGTTATTAAATGTTTCGAAATAAAAATATAATTATTCGTAAATCAGCCGATAGCCTATGTTGCTAGTGCTTTAACTTTAAGATTTATTATAATTTTAATTGTAATAATATCTAAATAAATAAATAAACAAATTATTCGTAAAATTCGAATGTTGCATAAATTTGCACAACAAGGTTTTTAATAAAAACTAAAAAAAAATACTAAAACAATAATAACAATGTTATTTTTTTATTTAAAAGTTTGCTGTTGCACTGCATTTATGAATATATTTTAAATATTTAAATCATACCGCTAAATTATCTTTTTTTACACTATCGATAACGCTAAAATATCAACACCGAAATAAGCTAAAATACTGATAACGCTAAAATTCCAAAACCGAAAGAAGTCAAAATACAGATAACGCTAAAGTACCAATACCGAAATAAGCCAAAATACCAATACCCAAATAAGTCAAAATATCAATACCGTTTCGAAACAGTTTCCAACCACAAGTTACATGCAGCGTTATTTTTTTGCTTTATTTAAAAAGAACTTTGCGTTTTTTAATATTTTTATTTATATTTTCATAATTTAACTCGTTTTAGTTTATTAAAATTAATAAATACACAATAAAAATAGAATATAAATTGTCAAAATTAGCTGACATGTTCGTGCCCCTTTTATGACGCTTACAAAAGTAGAATGTAGATCTACTTTAAGCATTCTACGCGTCAATGCATCCTACGCTTTTGTGCTTGGAACTTGTAGCACACAATAAAATTGATTCCTTTCATTTTATAGCCGCGTAGAATGCGAAGAGTTGAAGAACCCTTCGCCCGGCCGAAGGGCGGTTATCCAGGACACTTTATAAAAGTAATCCAAAATGCAACATACACCAAATTTAGGAGCTATTCTTTTCGGGATTAGAGTGTCGTTTCTTAAATTCCAAACAAATTTTCCAATACATTTTTGTTTTAAAAGTGTCGCAATGTCCGTGGTATGTCCTTTATGGTATGTCATAAGGTCTATGGACTTTATAGTATGTCATAAGGTCTATGGACTTTATGACACTGAACATTATGACACGCAACCCCCTATAGTTGTCTGAAAGTATAATAGTTTTTCAAATAAACGCTGCTAGGACCCCTATAAATGATGAAATTTTATTTTTTTTTTCGCAATATCTATTAATTCATTTAATATAATTTACTGCAAAAAATTTACAAAATTTTTGCATCACGTCTTTAGTTAAAAATGAAAAGAAAAAGAAGTTTTAGTTTTGCAAAAATTTTAAAATTGTCACAAAAAGTTCGCATTTACAAAGTTTTTAATGCGCATTTGACTCGGAGGTGTTAATTATAATGATATTCAATTTACTCGGTATTACAACTGTATTCGTAAATAGCTATGTATTGTACATTCAAAAATTTCACATTTTTAAAAAAGTAAAGGTCCTGTTCTGTCCTTAGATCTCTGACATCAACAAGATATATCTTAAATTGCGAGAAATTACTACACCTATTAAATATCGTTCCTTAAATTTAATTTCATTAATGCGCGCACATGGGCTATTAAAAAACTAAAAAAAAACAAGTTAGAGTGTTATATTCGGCTATGCCAAATCTTAAATACCTTCCACCAGCAAGCTACATTTTATTAAAACCTATTCAACTATCTAGTTTTTAGATAACTCGGGATAAGTTTTGTTTCCGTAGTGAGAGTATATCATTTAGTAATTTCTTTATGCATATATGTAACTTATTCTGATTAGGTCGAAAAAAAAATCATTTTAAGTGATTTTCTGATATGGACTTTTTAAACGATGTTTTTGGTCTTATATGGAAGCTACGACCTATAACGGATCTTTATTTATCAATGAAATATTCGCGTTTGAGTGATTTTCGGAAGTGGGACTTTTATGGGAACTATGATCAAGTGTGAACCGATACAAAACTACGTTTGTAGTACGATTTCTGTTCATATTATATTTATACATATGCGCAACATTTTGAGTTGATACCGTTATATTTGAAGAAGTTATTAACGATAAATCCATATGTACCTTTGTATAGAGGCTATAGGAAATCTTGGATCGATTGTTTTTATTTTTAACACAATTGATCTCTGGGTTAAAAAAATAACGTGTGACAAATTAAGTCGAATTATCTGTGAAACGACTTAAGTATTACAAATAAAAAGGTAATTTTTTTCGAGGTTATCTGAAATTTTTACTCACAACGTTGTAAACCGATTTTGTAGATTTTTAATACCAAACTGCTTAGGACAACAATGAATTGGTAACATTTGTTTACAAATATATATATATGTATTTGCATCACAAGGTATTAATGAAATTAATATAAGGATTTTGGACATTTAGCCCAAAGTCTTGTAACTCTTGTGTTTATAAAGGATGGCTCTGTAAGTTATCAACTGAGAGTACAATTTTGAAATTAATGAAAAAACTATAGTAATTTTCAAGCAATTTTTTTTCATTTTTAAAATTTTAAATATTCATAAAGTTGAGAGATAATAAGCAAGTGGTTTGCAATTTTGAACATTCATGTGTTTCGGTTACTTATTTTAAAATATTAACATAATATGAGGCATTTTTAATTCAGTTTCATCGAAACTGTAAGAATTACACAGTGATACAGCAAAAAAATGGAGGGGTTCTCATATACCAATTCCATTTTGTTATAGTCCATAGAGTAGGAATATATTTTTAATTTTTCCCGGTCACTTCGTTTAGTTCCTTTTTAAGAGCAAAAGATGTGAAAAAGAGCTATTTTTGAAGTTTTAACTTTAAAAAAATATATGTTGGGTAGTTTGCAACCGATTTTCAAATTGGATATTTTGTTTTAATGATACAAGTGTTGTCTTTCAACCCAAAAAAATAAATCCAAAATTTATGATTAATGTCTTGGTTATGGCCATTTAAGTAAAAAAACTCTCACTTTTTCACAATTTTTAATTTTCATACTGCTCTACGTTGGCCATGAAGCAGTAACTTTAGCTTTTATTACATTTGAAAAAAGGCACTTTAAGTTGGGTTTCCAATGATGGTCAATTTATAATAATCGATGAAAAAGATTATGAGTTGTGCTAAGTTTTATAAAAATATTGCATATTTCTTCCATACAAAAACATTCATGTTTCTGGTTTTCTTTGTAACAAGTTTAAAAAATGTTTATAAACATTTTATACAAAAATTAATTTGAATGGAGAAAACCTAAAATTCGAGGAACATGCTATTAGAAAAATTGGCATAAATCATCCAGTTTTTCATAGATTTTTATGAAATAACAAGTTTTAGAAACCTTCCTTTATGTGATTCTTCAGGAAAGTAATAAAAGATGAACTCACTGCCTCATAGCCAAAGTAAAGCATGATGAAAATGAAAATTTTTTAAAAAAGTGTGACTTTTTTTACTTAAACGACCGCAACTCAGACATTTGACCATAAATTTTGGATTTCTTTTTTTGGATTAAAAGGCAACACTTGTATCATTAAAAAAATATCGGATTTGAAAATCGGATGAAAACTACTAAACTTATGAGTTTTGTAGTGTGCTCTTGCATTACACACCACTGTACAAAAACATCAACACACACACGTACATACACATACACCGCACACTCCAAACATAAACAAAATCGATCAAGCTGCACTTGAATGAAATGTGACGAATGCTTAAAGGGATCATATTGGTGTTTGAGTGACATTATTAAAGTCACTCAATTCCCCAATTTGAAGACAACCTGATTGGTCAACTCTTCAAGTTGCAACTGTCGAAATTAGAATAAGTGCATGTATGGAATAGGATTAAGCAAGATAGAATGTAAATTAGAATAAGTTAGAATAGTAAAGAAGATATGTAAATTTTATATAAAAAGAGCCCCTTGGCCACAAATAAAACAGATTAAGACTAAGACTCAAATCGGCAACTACATTGCCTTGAATTTTATTCAGAAAATCTCCTTTTGCCCTTATTAAGGTAAGATCGGCAAAAGCAATAGCGTAGCCAACGGCAAACACTGCCGGTTACAAAACAAACTCTTTAATTAATTTACTTTTGTTATTTTGACAAACCAACTCACTCGATCCTGCCAATCTAAAACCAACTCACTTGATCCTGCCAATCTAAAACCAACCCACTTGATCCTGCCAATCTAAAACAACCACATGGCGATCCTGCAAATCTCGATCCTGCCCACTTAATCTTGATCATGCAATCTCGATCTTTAGATGGAAGAATATGTACCTTTGGGCATAACAGAAGACATTCCTAAATACGTCCCAGCCAGATTAGGACCTCAAAAACTAACTTTGGAGGAATATAGAAGAAGACAGGAAAGGTTAAAAGATGACAAATTGACAACAATCCCAAAGATAGACACCAGAATAAAAAAAAGAGAGGTGGACGTCTGGTCAGGTTAAGAAAGAAATTAGCAGAAAACCTTAGAATTGTCAGAGACGAGCAAAACCCAATTGCATGGGAAAAAGCTCAAGAAATTTGGACAGAGATAGATAAAATTAAGATAGAGATAAAAAAAAAAAAAATGGGAAGACCTCAAAGTAAAGAGGTAACAGTGGAAGAGAATATAATCAATAATAATAATCAATCAGAAAATAAAGAGGAGATTGATAAAAAATTCTTTTTAATAGTAATTGCAATTGTTATATTCATAGTATATAGAATAAATAAATATTTTAAAGATTATGTCAAGAAAAAGGTGGCTACTGTTAATAGCAATGCTATAACAGATATATAAAAGATTATATATATATATATAAAAAAAAAAAAAAAAAAATTTTTTTGTAATAAAATAAATAGAAAATATATATATGTGTAGTAGTATGTAGTAATAAAAATATGATTTATGGAGGAATTTGTGAAAAAATTAAAAGATATTTGGGCAAATCTAAAGAAAAGTCCCAATAGAAAATATACAAAAAAGACCATAAAGGAAAAATTAGATATTGTAGAAGATATTAAAGAAAGTTTTCAGACAGCATTAGAAATAGAAGGTGACACTGAGAATACAGTTGCACTGAAAATAGAATTTAATAATTTATGTAAAACAATAATAGAATTTTTAAACAAGGCCCAAATGCAAGAAGAAAAGGAATTCATCATGGCGGCATTTAGTTTGGAAACAACTTCCAAAACTCTCCCATTATTCTCAGGAAATTTCAACGAACTAGAATGTTTTATGGTGACAGGTGATCTCATATATAAGACATTATCAGAAGTAGCTAAAAAAGATTTCCTTCAGTACGTTTTCCATGCGAAACTTACTTCAAATGTTAGAACGGCTATTGGTGTTGTTGCTGTGCCTGAGACTTTTGACGCATTGAAGAGTGCTTTACAGCAAAGATACAGAAATAACAAGACAATTCCACAACTACAGGATAGGTTAAACAATTTGTACCAAAGAAATTTAACGGTAAATAACTACAGGGACAGATTGACTGATATAATAGATAACCTTAATAAATTAGGAATTGAAGAGTTGGGAAATGATGCCACAGAACCGGAGAAAAATGTAATAATTACCCTGAATAATAAACTAGCCCTTGAATCATTTAAAAGGGGCATAAATGACAATTTAAAAACAGCAATTTTTGCTGCACGTCCCAAAAATCTTCAAGAAGCAACAGAACTTGCTCTCGAATTAGAAAATGAGCAAAAAACAAACCCAAGCTCTATTATGCATTTTGAGAGAGGTTATAGGCAAACCAATAACTTTAGACCAAATAGACAAAATTTTAATAATAACAATTATAGGTCTAATAATAATAATAATAATAGTTATAGACCAATTAACAACAATTATAGACAGAATAACAGCAATTACAGACCAAATAACAACAATTTCAGACAAAACAATAATATCAGGACAAGTAGCAATAACAACAGTTTTAGGTCAAATAATGACAGTAACACAAATATTAGGAAAAGCAATTTTAACAACAGAAATAACAGTAATACAACTAGGAATAATAATAATAACAGCACTAACAGAGACAGAAGATATATACGTGCAATAAACGACACGGGAAACATGGAAGGCTCGGAATACGAGAATATTCCGGAAAGCCAAAATTAAGGATTTTTAAATTAACTGAAAATAATACAAATTTCATTACTGTCACATACAAAAATAAAACATTAACATTTCTTGTCGACACAGGTGCCGACATATCACTATGCCGTATGAACAAATATTTCGAAAATGAAGAATATTATCCAGAAGAAAGATGTAAACTAACAGGTATCACAAATCAGGAAATAAATTCAATAGGAACTATTGACCTTAATCTAAATTTAACAAACATAGAATGTAAACATACATTTCAACTAGTAGATACAGATTTTCCAATTGAAACTGATGGTATTATTGGTCGAGACTTTTTAAAGAAATATTTTTGTAAAATTGATTATGAAACATTTACATTAACTTTATTTGTAAACAATACAACAATAATTTTGCCTATGCAAACAAAAACATATAGTGAATTAACAATAACAATACCACCAAGAACAGAACTTATACAACCAGTAAAATTAAATATAAATGAGGATAGTGTCATATTTAATAATGAGTTAGAAGACGGAATTTTCTTAAGTAATTCGATAGCACCCAAAAACGGAATGACACATATAAAAATTTTGAATACAACGAACTCTACTGTAACATTAAAAGGCATTCAACTCCAGACTGACCCACTTAAAAATTATGACATATTAAATTACAATAACATAAACAATGACGAGCGTTTTAACAAAATACTAAATACACTTAACATAAACAATAGTGACGAACATGCAAAAAAACAATTAATAGAAATTTTTAGAAAATATCAAAATGTATTTCATTTAGATGATGAAAGTTTAACAGTAAATAATTTTTATAAACAGAATATCACAACTTCTGATAATACACCAGTGTATATAAAAAATTATAGACTTCCACATTCACATACACAAATAATAAATGAACAAGTACAGAGGATGCTTAACGAGGATATAATAGAACCATCAGTTAGTCCATATAATGCTCCACTCCTTTTAGTACCGAAAAAGAATACTGAGGATAAAAAGAAATGGAGACTTGTAGTAGACTTTAGAAAATTGAATGACAAAATAGTCAATGATAAATTTCCACTAACTAGATTAGAGGATGTTTTGGACAAACTAGGAAGAGCAAAATGGTTTTCGACGCTCGATATGACTAGTTCATTTCACCAAATTGAGCTTGAAAAGGATTCAAGACCACTTACAGCATTTTCCACTCCACATGGTCATTTTCAATTTAAACGACTCCCATTCGGTTTGAAAGTATCATCGAATAGTTTTCAAAGAATGCTTACAATAGCATTGTCTGGATTGGATTCTGAAGCTTTTCTGTACGTAGACGATATAATAGTATATGGTTGCAGCTTAAATCATCACAACCAAAATCTTGTCAAGGTTCTTGATAGACTTCATAGATATAATCTGAAACTAAATCCACAAAAATGTTGTTTTTTGAGACCAGAAGTAGTTTATTTGGGTCATCTTATTACTAAAGACGGTGTAAGAACAGATCCATCTAAATACGAAATAGTCAAGAATTATCCTATACCCAAAAATACAGACGAAGTCAGAAGATTTGTTGCATTTTGTAACTATTATAGAAAATTCATACCAAATTTTGCAGATATTGCAAAACAATTAAATTCTTTATTAAAGAAATCAGTTAAATTCGAATGGACCAATGAATGTCAAAGTGCTTTTGACACACTAAAAGAAAAATTAACTAATCCACCAATATTACAATACCCAGATTTTAACAGACCTTTCATACTTACCACAGATGCTTCAAATTACGCACTAGGAGCAGTTTTATCACAAGGAGACATTGGACAAGACCTACCAATTTCATACGCTAGTAAATCTTTACAAAAACACGACATTAATAAACCTATAATAGAAAAAGAACTTTTAGCAATCCATTGGGGCATAAATTTCTTTAAACCTTATTTATATGGTAGACAATTTATAGTAGTAACGGACCACCGACCATTAATTTCACTATTTTCACATAAGAATCCTTCATCAAAAATGACTAGAATTAGACTAGATCTGTGTGACTATGATTTTTCAATTGTCTATAAAAAGGGCAAAATGAATACAAATGCAGACGCACTTTCCAGAATAGAAATTAACTCAGATGTACTTAAACAAATGATACCACAGGAATATGACGAAAAACAAAAAAAAGTTTTAGTAACAACAAGAGGCATGAAGAATAAAGAAAATGAGGCAAAGAAAGAATTAGATAAGAGAAATGATGTTAATGAATTGGAAAATACACGTGTAGAAGAAAATAAACTGGAGAAATGCACATCTCAGAAGCCTGATCAACTTCACATATGGGAATGCACCTCCATTAATGACGTCAAAAATATAAACAAATTGCAATTTAATAATATTGAGAATGTAGAGAATTTGAATATATATATAGAAAATAATATTGTGCACATAGGTCGTGATGATAATTCAACGAAACCCGTTTCGAATATGAAGAAATCTCGAACCCAAAATATTGAAAACAAAAATAATTATATGCATACAAGATTCAGCGAAAACTCAGCGAAACTAGATTCGATTCTGAGGAAACTGATATCTAAAATGAATAGAGAAAATATAAAAGAATTAGCGCTTTCAAATGAAGATAAAATATTTGATTTGTATACAAAAGAAAAATTTAAGGAAATTTATGAGAACATAAAAATTAATAATAAAAGTCCTCAATTAAAAATATTGATATTTAAGCCTCCAATAAAAATTACAGACGACGTATTGAAATATAAACTGATTGACGAATTCCACAACACGACATATTCAGGTCATTTGGGAATAAGAAAAACAATTATAAAACTAAAACAACGATACATATGGAAAAATATGAGTAGGATGGTTAAGAAATTTGTATCGTATTGCGACAAATGTAGTAAAAACAAACAAACAAAACACATTAAAGAACCACTTGTACAAACAAATACACCTAACAATAGTTTTGAAGTGATTTCAATCGACACTGTAGGTCCTCTTCGTATTTCAAACGAGTACCGATACATACTTACAATGCAATGTGAATTAACAAAATTTGTTGTTGCACACCCAATGTCAACTAAAGATGCACTCACTACAGCAAAAACACTAGTTGAACAATTTATTCTAAAGTATGGACAGTTTAAAGTACTTAAATCTGATAGAGGAACAGAATTTGTAAATGAGTTAATGAGCAATGTATGCTCATTACTTCAAATTAAACAAATATTTTCAACACCATACCACCATGAAACGTTAGGTTCAGTTGAAAGAAACCATAGAGTTCTTAATGAATTTTTGCTGACAACAGCAAATGATTATGAATGGGACAAATGGATTCCATATTTTACGTTCGCTTATAATACAGCTCCTCATATAGATACAGGTTATTCACCTTTTGAATTAGTATATGGTAAATTGCCATGCTTGCCATCTGATACTTTTAATATAAACAAAAATAAAATTTACAATTATGATGATTATGTACAAGAGCTACGAGTTAGATTACAATTCGCATTAGATAAAGCCAAAAATATAATTAACAAAACCAAAGAAAAAAGAACATTAAATAATAAATATGAAAATAAGTTAAATTTAGAAGTAGGTGATCTAGTATTATTAAAAGTAGAAAATAGGAAGAAGAACCAAAGTCCGTATAAGGGTCCATATAGAATTATAAGTAGAAATGGAGTAAATACTTCAATAGACTATAATGGAAAAACCAAACTATTTCACAATAATCAATTAAAACCATTTAATTCTATTTTATAAGTTTATCAGAAATTTTTACTAACTAATTTTAATATTAAGATTTATATACATAAAAAGAAATATATGTAATTGTAAAACTATTTTTTTATAAGAAATATTATAAAATTGATTGTTACCATGCATGTACTTAGAAAAATCAATCCCCTAATTTTTCTCTTAAGGGCGAGGGTGTAGTGTGCTCTTGCATTACACACCACTGTACAAAAACATCAACACACACACGTACATACACATACACCGCACACTCCAAACATAAACAAAATCGATCAAGCTGCACTTGAATGAAATGTGACGAATGCTTAAAGGGATCATATTGGTGTTTGAGTGACATTATTAAAGTCACTCAATTCCCCAATTTGAAGACAACCTGATTGGTCAACTCTTCAAGTTGCAACTGTCGAAATTAGAATAAGTGCATGTATGGAATAGGATTAAGCAAGATAGAATGTAAATTAGAATAAGTTAGAATAGTAAAGAAGATATGTAAATTTTATATAAAAAGAGCCCCTTGGCCACAAATAAAACAGATTAAGACTAAGACTCAAATCGGCAACTACATTGCCTTGAATTTTATTCAGAAAATCTCCTTTTGCCCTTATTAAGGTAAGATCGGCAAAAGCAATAGCGTAGCCAACGGCAAACACTGCCGGTTACAAAACAAACTCTTTAATTAATTTACTTTTGTTATTTTGACAAACCAACTCACTCGATCCTGCCAATCTAAAACCAACTCACTTGATCCTGCCAATCTAAAACCAACCCACTTGATCCTGCCAATCTAAAACCACCACAGTTTTCAAATTTAAAACTTCAAAAATGGCTCTTTTTCGCATCTTTTGCTATTAAAAAGTAAGTTAACGAAGTGATAGGGGAAAACTAAAAATATATTCGTACTCTATGGAATATAACGAAATAGAATTGGTATATGAGAACGCCAGCATTTTATTTTTCTTCACTTTTGTATCACAGTGTTATTGATAAAATTTTTTCACCGTTTTATTCTTCAACAGTTTTTAAATTCTGGTCTTAATCTTAATATGTAATTTCAAACAAAAAAAAAAGCAGGGAAAAAGAACTATTTTAAGGTAAAACGTAAAGCTTCCCTAGAACTAGTTCTGAGGGTGACAAATTAGAACAAAAATCATTGATGAAAGAACTGGTTCCAGAAGCATTCCGTAGAAAGAGTGTCGACTCCATAACTCTTCCACAGAACCAGTTCCGAAGGTGACAATTTCGAAATCATTGGTCTTAAAGACAAAGTAGAACGAGTACAGTATATAATCATGCGTTCTAGAACTAGTTGTGGAACTTATAAAATTTTTCCTTAATTTTTTTTTTGCCCAAGTCAAAAAATATATTGTTTATAACCTCCAGCAGCATCAGTGGTGATAAAAGGTATATAGAACTTTGTCATCCCGTGTGTAACTCCAAGAAATATTCATCTAAGACCCAACAAAGTATATATATTCTCGGTCCTTATGAAATTCTGAGTTGATTTATCTATCTCCGTCAGTCTATCTGTCTGTGTAAAATACGCTCACGCAAAAACGAAGTGAAATAAATTATTGAAATTTGGTATTGAAAATGAGCAAAATCGGTTTACATCGGGAAAAGTTATGAATCAAAATTTAAAACAACTCTGAAAAAAATAAGCATGTTTTACACATTCTAATGTAATTATCACGAAAACTATGCAATTTAATTCCATGAAAATCATCATACGTTCGTTTCAACACGAGGGCTTGATTCGCGTTGAAAATTGGCGCAATGAGTCCACAATTTCATATACCTCCCATATAAAAGTACATATTCCCGGAAAATGAGTTTATTGTTAATAACTTACGTCAGAATTTTGATATCTTCACGAAATTTTACAAAATAAAGTATATATATTTTTGGTCCTTATGAAATTCTGAGTCGATTTATCTATGTCCGTCCGTCCGTCTGTCTGTCTGTGTAAAACACGCTCACGTAAAAACGAAGTGAAATAAATTATTGAAATTTGGTATTGAAAATGAGCAAAATCAGTTTACATCGGGAAAAATTATGAATCAAAATTTAAAAAAAATCCGAAAAAAATAAGCATGTTTTACACATTTTAATGTAATTTTCACGAAAACTATGCAATTTAATTCCATGAAAATCATTATACGTTCGTTTCTACAATGGGCAATGGGCGCAATGGGTCCACAATTTCATATACCTCCCAAATAAAAGTACATATTCCCGGAAAATGAGTTTATTGTTAATAACTTACGTCAGAATGTTATATCTTCACGAAAATTTACAACGAAGATCCTTTGGGGTGACCCTGATGAGAGCAAGACGAAAAATCTCCTCAAAATGAGCAAGTTTGAAGTTTGTATGATAGTACGTATTCTGAGTGGACACACAGGATTACGAGCACATCTAAGCAAAATGGACGTGCGGTTTCAGATGAATGTAGAGCATGTGGAGAGGACAGTGAAACTCTGGAGCACTTTCTTTGCCACTGCCAGACATTCGGCGAAGTTAGATCGAAGTATCTTGGAAGTGATGTTATTCCGAAAATAACATTCCTGACTAACACTGATTGGAAGATTCTTAGGAAGTACGTTTAGGAAACTGAGTTTCTGAACACTGAAGAATAATTCATTCAGTGAACTTTTTTTCATGATAATGGCCTGTATTTATAGTATTTATATAATTATAATTATAATATCCATTCAAAATTTGGCAAAAATATTACTTTTATACACAGAAAAGTTACTGTATTGTTTTCGATCGGTCCAAAATAGGGAGCTACGACCAAGGTCCCCTTCCGAAAATCTCATAAACGCATCTTACTCATTACCAGATAATGATATTATTATAAAATTTGGCACAAATTTTGTTTATACATATATGTTAAGAAATGTTACTGTTAATTTCTTGAATGCGAGTTATATATATATATATATATATATATATATATATATATAATAATTGCGAAATAATTTCGCAAAAGCAGTACTCTGTTCTTATTGTGAAATTTATCTAGCAACTTTGTTTTCCAACTAACGAAATAACATAAACAGAACTTCTTTCACACGAATTAAAAACAAAAAGCTAATAACATTTTACATATTTGTTTTTTTCTAAAATTATTATTTGCCGAGCCAAAAAAAATTATAAAATTACAAAATCATGAAAAAATTAAGAACAAAACAGTAAATTTACCGCACACGCGGTCAATAATATATTTTCATTAATTTTAAATTAAAACAAGTAAGAAAGTATAGTCGGGCGTGGCCGACCATATGATACCCTACACCAGTTATGAATATTAAATGTGATTTATTTTTCATAATAAAGCATTTATCTTCAATATTCCATTGTTCCGATACATTTAAGCAATTTATGGATGAAAAACTAATTTTCTGAAAGAGGCTTTATATGGGGGCTAGGGGCATTTATAGACCAAGACCGATAAAATTTTGTGAATATATTTATATTTACATTATATTTTATTGTGCTGAATTTTATCGCGATATTTGTGTTTATAAGTTAATTTGGGATATTCAAGTAATTTTCTGAAGGGGACTTTGCATGCGAGCTATGGGGCCCGATCTTTATGAAATTTGGCAGGGTCATCAAGACTTCTATAAAACTTAGTTGTGCCGTATTTTATCGATATATCTGTATATTTAACATAATTATGAGCTCAGAAGCCCTTTTCGGGGGGTTCTGTTCTATGGGGGCAAGGTGAAATAATGGACCGATTTTAACCATTTTCAATAGGCTTCGTCCTTGGGTCAAATAAAACGTGCGTGCCAAATTTCATCCAATTATCTTGAAAATTGCGACCTGTACCTTGCGCACAAAGTTTACATGGACAGCCAGCCAGACGGACGGACGGACGGACATAGCTTAATCGACTCAGAAAACGATTCTAAGCCGATTGGTATACTTTAAGGTTTTTGTATGTTACAAACATCAGCACAAATCCAATATACCCTCCCCCACTAAAGTGGTGTAGGGTATAAAAACACACAGGCGCGGATCCACAGAAAGAAAAAAAAATATTTTGTTTGCTTCAATAGATTTTATAAAATTAAAAAAATAACAATCATTGAAAATTTGCTGCAAAAATTTTAATTTCCTTAAAATAGTTTTTACTGAGATAAATTGTTTATGTATTGTATTTTTATTAAAAATCCTCAAAGTTCATAAAGAATATTGTCGAAATCCTCTATAGTAGTCGCTACGTATATTGGAGTGGTCCAGTTTGTCTGGAGATTGTCGATTTTCCTTACTAAAATTCGAAGATACCGTTTTTAACAAAATTTTTATTTCACATTCGAAATTACATTATTATTTCCTGTTTTTTCATTTAAAATTGTTCCAATTTCAAACTGTTTTGTTTCGAAATAAATGAAACATTTCAACAGTCCTTTTCTGAAATTCAAATGAATAATATTCCTGCAGGAAATGGAACTAGTAAAAAACTAGTATTTTACTAATACAAGTTCCCAACTGTAAACTTCCTATACCATCTTAATGCTCAAATTAACATTGATCGTGTTTCAAAAATTACTAATTTTAGACTTATACTAACTAGTACAATTGGACCCAATTGGGTGCTTTAAAACCACTTAATTACTAGTTCTAATGTTCACAAAAAGTCCTCATAATTGGTCATTTTACTACTTTGCAATCCTCCTACTTGGTTCCAAGTATAAAATACTACAAAATTAATTTGTATATTATTTTATTTATAAAAAATTAAATTAAATAAAAAATTTTGTAAATACATTTACCTTCTATAATGCAAGTTAAAATTTTGAAGAAATTACTATATGGTTTCTATCCGCACCACCAATGTACATATCGTGGATTATACATATAATGTCCACAAAATTGCCTTAAATACATTTGCGTATGATCAAATAAATATGAAACTCATTGCAATTTTTAAACTTAACAGACGTACTTACATAGGGCTCTGCATGCAAGTGGACTTAAACCTCTTTTATCCTCTGATTTGAAAAGAAGTTGTTGTAAATTTCCTTCATTTTATATAAAAACTTTGAAAAATCAGTTACAAAATTTGAACGCAAAGCTTCATAAATTAAAAATTGTAAAAAGCCCAGTCGCCATTTGAAATAAATTTTGAAAAACTGTTGTCTATAACAAATAAATTTATATTGTCTGTTGAGTAGTTAAAAAAATCGAAAAACTGAGATTTTCAACATAACCCTCTCCGATTTCAGTGAAATTCGGTACAATCATTCTTCGTATAAATACGAAATTTAAATTTCTCCAAAATTTTCAAATACATACTTTACGGTTTAGATTTTATCGATGTTGAAAGTTCATATTTTTTAAGATTTTTTTCAACAAGCTTTTGACATGGTCTATTTTCTAAATTAATCACGTTATTATATATCTTTGGGGCATTTTAAAAATTTTCGAGCAGGTTTTGTATCTTACCCTTTCTGATTTTGATGAAACTTGGTACACCCATTCTTTCTATAAATTCGAAGTTTAAAGTTCTCCAAAATTACCAAATTCTTCACGGTTTAGATTTTATTAATGTTCAAAGTTCAAATTTTATAAGATTTTTTCGTTTTTAATCGTTTATTGTTGAGTACACTATAAGCAGTCTTATGTGAAGGAATACAAAAATGGAATGGAATCATATATCCTTGACTAAAGGACGTTTTATGATCAATAAAGACGTTTTAATAAACTATACCGCCAGACATTGTCTATTATGTTGCATTTTAGGACTTTTTACTTGTGGAAATGACTAATTTGCTGTTACGAATTTAATTTCATTAAAGTCGGTACTTTTGACAATAGGGTTCTAAATATTTGCAACAACATGTATTTTGATGTAGGGGACCATTTTCAATAGAAAAGTCGATTTTAAATTTTTTGCTTGTTTCGTCCACAGGATGCATCCTCGTGGTCAACTATAACTTTTAGGCGATTAATGGGCAAACTATTCCCACCTTAAAGTATACAGATCGACTCAGAATCACTTTCTGAGTCGATTTAACGATGTCCGTCCGTGTTTCCATGTAAACGTTGTTATCAAAGTACAGGTTGCAATTTTCAAGATAATTTGATGAAATTTGGATTACAAGTTTGTTTTGACGATGCCTATTTAAAATCAGTCCATTATTTCACCTAGCCCCCATACAACTGAACCCCCCGAAAAGGGCTTTTGAGCTCATAATTATATATAATATAAATGTATCTCGATAAAAGTTCGCACAAATAAGTTTTATTGTTCACACAAATAAGTTTTATTGTAAGGCCTTGATGACCTTGCCGAATTTCGAAATGATCGGACTTCATTTGACCCTAGTGAAATTTAGCATAGACAAATATTATATAAATGCAAATCTATCCTATTTTATCGGGATCGGTCCACATTTGCTCCTCTCCTCTTTTAGAAAATTAGTTTTTCGTCAATAAATTGCTTAAATAAATCGAAATCAGGGTAATATTCAAGGTAAAGTAAAATATCAACGTAAGATTTGCAACACAAATAATGGATAATTTACTTTAGAAATGAGAGATTTGGTAAATTTTTGTTATTACGAAAAAATTCTATTTTTGTCTGTTTTTATTCAACGTTTTATATCTTATTTTATTCATAAAAGTATGAGCTAAAATAAAAACTATTTAAAAAATATGTTTTCAAATAAAGTGTGGGTCAAAAATTATCGTGAATCGTAAAAAGAATTTTAAAAAATATAAAAGATTGTATTTAGATCTAAATATTTTACTCATTTTTATAAAAAAAATTATAAAAGAGTGTGCACTTTTTGAAACGTACAAAGGAAACTATTTTCGAAACAATTTAAAAATATGAAATCGGTTAAGAAAATTTTGAGATATAATTTTTTTAGTCTGTCTACTCAAAAAAAGCGTTTTTTTCCTATCTTTCGATTTTTAGGGTATATTGAAGATTTTCAAAATTGTACTGTAATATACTCTACTCTACCTACAAATTACAATGGGTCTCGCGATGAGTGTATTGATTTTTTGTAATTTTGTCACACCGTGTTATTAAAATTCAAACATGACTGCGTTTGTAATTATCAAGGCGACTAATTATTATGCTAAATACTAAATTTCCATGGACAAAACAACAATCAGCTGTTTAAATAACTTCACCTTATTAGTTTCGCCATGATTTTACGGCGAATTCATTAATTTTTTATATATGGATTTTTTTATATGCAGTTTGACAGTGTCGGGCTAAATTTTCATGGACAAAAAACAATCAGATGTTGAAATGACTTCACATTACTGCAATTATTTTATATATATGCTCTCTGAAAACAAAAGAATGCATTTTTTACATTCCAAATATAGTTTAGTCCTAATAAGGTGAAGTCATTTCAACAGCTGATTGAAGCTGTTAAACTCCAAAAAAAAATTTTCTCTCAAAACCGATGCTGTCAAACTCCATATATAAAAAATTTAATGTATTCGCCGCAAATTGACTTCACCAATATGAAAATTTGTTTTACAAAACTGAAAATCTTCTAATATGACTTTAACGGGAGGCCATCTTATATACATTACGTTATAGGTCTTCTTAAAAACCTTCAGCGAAAGACCTTCTAATAGGCCTACAACAGAAGACCTTTTAGGCCTTCTTAAGTAAGCCTTCTATCAGCCTTCTAACAGAAGCGAGAAGGCAAGCACTTATGCCTGTGTCTGCAAAACATGCACTTTTTTTGATGAAATTTTCAGATGTTCTCTTGGATTTTTTCTCATATATCCATTATTTATGGACTGGAAATAGGAAACTTCTCGAAACATCCCGAAGATATCTGTACCTCGTTTCTGTAATTTTCTCGAATCGAGAAAAAACATAGCAGTTTTTAACAGTGTGACTCTGATTATTTTTAAACTGTACTCATTAAAATTTAATAAGAAATTTTTAAATTTCTTGTTTTCACCCTGTTTTACACAAGGTGATCGTGAATTTTTCGACAGATTTTCTCGATGCGAGAATTGCAGAAACGGGGCACTGGGGTCTTAAGAAAATTGATTTCAATATACACACAGACAGACGGACGGACAGACAGACAGATGGACAAGGCTTAATCGACTCCGTCTTAATATAAAAATATTTTATCAAGAAATAAAGATAAAGAAACACAAAAGTTTATAAATCGAAAATAAGCGGATTACTGAAGGAAAATATTAAAAATGAAAATATTAACGGAATTCCATTATTACATTTCCATTTACACGATACTTACCAAGAATTGCAACTACCATTTCGTCTTTTATAACTTCCATGGAACCGTTACACAGATAATATATATAGTTGAGAGCATCACCCTTATGTATAAGATATTCTCCGGGAGCACAAAAATTAGTTTTTATATGTAGAGAAAGCAATTTGAGACAACCCTAAAACGTAATTTATTCTTCTAAATTGAAAGTTTTACTTAGTTGAAAAACTTACTTGGGATGCACCCTCAAAAATAGGCAGTTGAAGAATTTCTCGATGTAAATGCATTGAAACGTCTCCTCTCAGTTCCTCAGGAAATTCTCGTAATGTCTTAAAAAAAAAATCAAATAATTTTAATTCAAACTTTAAATTTATTATCTGCAGTTAATTAAAGCTGGCCATACACGTTGGATATGTGTGTGCGACTTGTTGAATGCCAATTCTTCACAGACGTCGAACATATCATATTAAATTAATAAATAGGTCTGATCCTTTAGTTCTTCAGTATAAAATTTATTTTGATAACAAAAATTTAATTTTTGAGATGTTAATTTTTTTTTAACAAATTGTAGTTTTATTATTAAACAAACATCCAAAATAGTTGATGTCCTTTGTATATTATATCAGAATTTGGCAAATCTATTGTAATATGTACTAGCACAAGCCCACATACATATCGAATGTTGCAAGTAATTTAAATCCCTACAAAAATTAGGAAGATATCTTCCATAGAAGATGTAAAAGCAATATCTGCATTTTTTCATTTGGAAGAAAATCATCAAAGCAATATTTTTATATCAAAAAGTTATCATTTAAACAAAATTTCACTTTTTTCACTCTAGAATAATTGCTTTCGTATTGTTTAGAAGTGTCGCCTCTGACACAAACTCTCCCGAAGGGAGTATCTTCCGCAATACGAATATGATTGTTGCCGCAACAAATTTTTTCTTCTAAATAATAAGAATTCGTACCGTATTCGTATCGCTCATTAGGATATTTTTTAAAAATCGATGTGGGATTTTATTGGTGAGCACCCCACTAAAATGTTTCATTTTGTAAGATTTTAGATCGCCAAAGTTTGAGCACGATTGAAAGATGTGCACTAAAGTGATCGCAAAAAGTCGATGTTGGAATTTTGTTCGTCTTAACTCCACAAAATGATTCCCCTTTCCAGATATTGAGATAGCCGAAATTTAAGCTGGATTAATAAACGTGTTTGTTTGAAAAATCCAAATATATTATAATATATATATAATATTTATATATATTTCAAAAATTTTAAATTTCTTTAACAAAGATTTAAAAGAACTGAAAATGGAGTTTTGAAACTGCCGTGTAAAAAAAGATTTTTTTTGATCATAGCTGAGAACAGGTCCACGATATCTTTTAAGTATAAAAACTTATTTTCGAGTAAATATAGATATATTTTATGTAATAAAATAATTTTATTAGAATATTTTCCAAAATAAGTTAAATATTTTTCCACATTTCCTAATCAAGTGCTCTGAGACACGTTAATGGCCTGGGAAATTTTTAATAACATTTACATTTTCCATGTACATTATGATTCTTTAACAATAATATGTAAAATATTTACCTAATAGCAATATTTATCACATAATATCAAAATATACGAAGTATGACCCTACCGCGATCAGGTAACGTTTTTGGAGACAAAATCTGTTGTAACTCTGTTTGACTTAAAGTAACAAGAATTATCTATATATATAATCTATATATTATATATCTATATATATAAAAATCAATGTTTAATCTATATATTATATATCTATATATATAAAAATCAATGTTTGTTTGTTTGTACCTTATAGGAGGCTGAACCACTGAAGCGATCTTCTTGAAATTTTCAGTGTATGCTCCCCAATATCTGGAAGGAACTATGGGCTACAACCAGAGTCCTCAAATTTTTTATGGACAATTATGACATCCATATGATAATTTGGTGGAAAAATTGAAGGACTAGCTATAGGAGCAATAGTGGGCGACGTGCCACGCCCACATTAAAAATAAGTATTAGAAGTCGCATATCTCAGAAACTGCAAGAGTTGGAGTCCTCATATTTTGGATGGGCAACTTTGACATCCATAAAAATATTTTTGGACAAAATGGGCGGAATGCCTATAGTGGGCGTGGCACCTTCCATATGAAGATCAGATCAGTATATCTGAGAAAATATAACAGAAAGAGCACCTCCCATATGAATAAAATAAAAAAAAATCGCTTATCTGGGAAACGATTAGAGTTAGAATCTTCAAATTTTGCATGAAGAACTTTAACATCCATGTAAGCATAAATTAGCGGACTACCAATGGGGGGACATTGCTCCTCCCATATGAATAAAATATACAAAAAAAATCGTTTAATTGGGAAACTAATAGAGCTAGCTTCTTAAAATTTTGCACGAAGAACTTTAATATTCATATGACTATTTTGGGGAAAAAGGGCGGACTTTTATAAGGAGGGGCTTGGAATGCCCCATATGAATTAAATAGATAAATTCGTATATCTGAGAAACTATTAGAGGTAAAATCCTTAAATTTTGCAAGAACAACTTTGACACCCATTGAACATTTGAGTAATAATTTGGCGTTGTCGTTTGTCTGGGAAACTAATAGGCCTAAAATCTTCAAATTTTGCACGAAGAAATTCAACATTTATTTAAACATTTTGAGGACATTTATTAGGGGGGTTAGAACTTCCCATATGGTTAGGTTAGGTTAGGTTGATAGGAGGATGTATACTACATCAAATCCGAAGAAATACACCTAGGCCACTATCGGGCCTGTTGTGCGCTCCAATTCAAGAAAGAAAAAAAAATTGTTCACTGAATGTATTATTTTTCCATGTTCAGAAACTCAGTTTCCTGGACGTAATTCCTAAGAATCTTCCAATCGGTATTGGTTAAGAATGTTATTTCCGGAATAACATCACTTCCAAGATACTTGGATCTAACTTCGACGAATGCCTGACAATGGCAAAGAAAGTGCTCCAGAGTTTCACTGTCCTCTCCACATGCTCTACATTCGTCTGAATTCGCACGTCCAATTTTGTATAGATGTGCTCGTAATCCTGTGTGTCCACTGAGAATACGTACCATCATACTAACCTCAGACTTGCTCATTTTGAGAAGATTTCTCGTCTTGCTCTCATCAGGGTCACCCCATAGAATCTTTGTGGTTCTACCCACCGTTTCATTATTCCAAGAGGCCTTATGGGATTCTCTCATCCATATTTTTAATTCAGCTTTTGTTGCGTCGAATGGTTTGGCGTTTGCCAGGTTAACTACATCGAGCTCCCTTCCCTTTAAAGCTATTACATTCCCCATTTCGTTGCCGATTACTCCCGAGTGGCCTGGTACCCATATGATGTGAACCTTACCTCTGGGAGAGTATTCAGTTAAAGCTTTCTTACAATCCAATACGGTCTTAGATTTAATTCTATCACCTGATATCGCACAAATTGCCTTCTGGCTGTCGGTAAATATATTAAGCCCTGTGGGCGCCATATTTATTCTAATCCAATTTACACATTCCGTTATTGCTCGTACTTCTGCCTGGAAGCTTGTGTTATGATTAGGTAAACGGTGGTATATTTCTGTTTCTGGGTCTTCAATATAGAACCCCAGACCCACTTTGTCCCCTAATTTAGAGCCATCCGTGTAGCAACGGATTCCCACTGGTATTTGCTCTAATGTTCCGCTTGACCAAGACATTCTATCTGGGATTAGCGTTTCAAAGTTTCCGACATATTCTGTGTCTGGTATGCGATCAGGCACGTCCGATGAATGTGTATAACCTTCCAATGTGTCCAGTATACATTGATGACGTGTCCTATAACCGTTTTTGGCCAGTTCGCCTAAAGTAAAGAGCCGTTCGGCTGTAAGCGCCGCCTCATATCTTATATATGTTTCAATGGGTGGAATATCTAGCAACGTTTCCAGAGCCTTGGTTGAAGTAGTACACATGGCACCACTTATACCCAAGCAGCATGTACGCTGAACTCCCTGTAGTAGTTTGATATTACACTTTTTGTCCAAAGCAGTCCACCAGATTATTGAAGCATAAGCTAGAATTGGTCTAATTACACTTTTATAAAGCTAATTTGTCATAGTAGGACTAAGACCCCATTTCATGCCTATGATTCTCCTACATATCGCCCAGCTCCGATGTGCCTTGTTGATCCTATCCTCTATGTGATGTTTCCATTTTAATTTCCGGTCAAGTATTACACCTAAGTACTTAACTTTGTCTGTCACCGGTATCTTCTTGCCCAGAAGCAAGGTTCAGTATACGTAGAAATTTTTGTCTTTCTTGTGAAAAGACAGATTTCCGTCTTCGCCGGGTTAACATTGAGGCCTCTCGGTTGAGCCCAGCTCAAGGCCGTATTCAGAGCCTCCTCAGCTCTTCTACACAAGTAATTTGGATCCTTTCCCTTTAAAAGTATTACGACATCGTCTGCATAGCAGACAGGTCTAAGTCCTTTCTCGGTTAGGGTCCTTAGGAGGCTATTAATCGTGGTAACCCAGAGTAAAGGTGACAAAATGCCACCCTGTGGTATACCGCGAAATACCTTTTTCCTGATAGTTATATCGTACATCTCGCAGCTTATCCATCTGTTCCTTAGCATGTAGTTGATCCAGTTACGGAGCACCCGGTCAACATAAAACTGGTCTAGGGATTGGATAAGGGTATCAGTGTGCACGTTATTGAAAGCGCCTTCGATGTCAATGCATACTGCCAGTGTATACAGTTTGCTATCGAAAGATTCACCTATGTAGTGGACAACTTCCTTTAAAGCGGTTTCCACCGATCGTCCCTTTACATAAGCATGCTGCTTATATTTAAGGTCATTGTATGGTATGCTGCTTTTAACCATGCTATCGACTATCCGTTCCAAGGTTTTAAGTAGGAAGGACGTAAGACTTATCGGTCGATAGGACTTAGGTGTCGCATAGCTAGGTTTCCCTGGTTTGGGTATAAATATTACCCTTGCATCCTGCCATTTAACTGGGGTATATGCCAATTTTAATCATGCAGTGAATATCTGTGACAGATGTACGGAAACCAGTCCCGCCTCCATCTGCAAAAGTGCCGGAAAAATTCCATCCGGCCCTGCAGCTTTATAGGGAGCAAAGCTCTTGATTGCCCCTTTAACCATGTCAGTTGTAATAACTATTTCCGTGTTACCCTCCCCTTCCTCCAATATCGGTTCATCTATGTTATTCGATATACCGGGTGGGAAATGAGAATCCATTAGGAGTTTCATTGTCTCCTCCATATCCTCAAGCCTCCTGCCCGCGTCATCGATCATAGATTCCGGTTGGACATGAGTTTTGGATAGGAATTTTTTTATCTTCGATACGTCATTTACGCTATCTACCTGTTCACAGAAAAGTTTCCAGGAGTCTCGTTTGGCTTTTCGAACGATTTTCTTATATTCACCAAGTTTATTACGATACTCATCCCAGTATACTGCGGTCTTTTTACGCCGTGCCCGGTTAAATAGTTTGCGAAGAGTCTTCCCAAGGTTCCGGATCTCCCCAGTTACCCAGGGTTTTTCCTGGGCAGATCTCCGCTCTCGCAGAGGGCAGCTGTCCTCGAACGATTCAACCAGGGCACTTGTGAACTTTTCCACTTTGGCATCTATATCCTCTTTATTTCGACATTGAAAAGTGTCCTGACCTAAACGGTTCTTTAGTAAGGTCCCGAACATTGTCCAATTAGTTTTAGACTTATTCCGAAACTTTATCGGCTTTGGTGGTGGCCTTAGTATTTTGAATCTTATGTACCGATGAACAGAAAAGGAGTGCTCGTCCGAAACTCTCCAATCCTGAATTTCGTTTATAAGCTCTTCTGAACATATAGTTATATCTAATACTTCTTCTCTGATTCTATTGACGAAGGTAGCTTTATTACCTAAGTTCAATGTTATCAAGTCTTTAGTATTAAAGAAATCCATGAGGGCTTGTCCCCTGCGATTGGTGTTTGTACTACCCCAAGCTACATGATGCGAGTTGGCATCACAACCTATTACAATTTTCTTATTTTTCCTTTGTGCGTCTTCAACCAGTTTCATCAGATCCGACGTTGGTGGTAGTGTCGGAGAATCGAAAGGCAGGTAAATAGATGCAAGGAATATGTTGCCACGACCTTGCTTCAGCACCGTTGCATCCGATGTTGATAATCCTGTTGAGAGGAGAAAACATAAGTTCTTGTGACATAAGATACATGTTCTCGGGCGAGATCCTGTATCAGCGTAGAAAAGTTGGAAATTTACGTGATTTAATCCAGAAACCTTGTTGCGAATCGTCCAAGGTTCCTGGATTAAAGCTATATGTATTTTACCTGTGTTGATTTTAGCCATCAGAGAGTTGCTAGCTGTCTCGCTCCGATGGAGGTTTATTTGGATAACCTCAATCATGGTCATCCATTAAACTGTCTTCCAGCGAGTTGGTGGTCACCTCCTCGCTCTTTGGATTTGACTCCTCCGGATAGCCTGAAGTGGCTATTAATGCAGTGAGTACTGTTGATGGCACTGCGGTGTCCTTATCAGGCATAGGAATAGGAATAGCAGTATTTTTAATAGACACATTCCCAATTCTGGAGAGCATTGCTGTTCTGTCTTCTGGCGGGTGAGTGATTTCCTCCTCGCTTTTAGGATTTGACTCCTCAACATTGCTAGTACTTGCTAATGATGCTTTGGGTACTGTCTTAGGTGTTTTAGTGTCCTTGTCGGGGCCGGTTTTGACAGCCCTTTCAATCGGCGCCTTCCCAATTTTGGAAAGGGCAACTACACTTTCTTCTGGCGAGTTAATGGTAAATTCCTCGATTTTAGGATTTGACTTCTCAACGTTATCAGTAGTGGATACTGATGCTGTGGTCTTAGGTTTTTTAGTGTCCTTTTCGAGGCTTGTTGTAACAGCCCTTCCAATCGGCACCTTCCCAATTTTGAATATGACAGATTTAAAGGCGAAGTAAGCACTACCTTTATTCTTGGCAAGACTAGCCATGGATTTCTGGTCGATACCTATTACAAATAAAGTTCCCTCAGGTTCTTCTTTCCTGTAAAAGACATCCCATTTTTCCACGGCCAGCTCAGCATTTTGACCTCCAAGAATTTCCAGTATACGTTCATTAGCCAGTTTACTGCCCCATCCTTTTATGTAGACAGTGGACTTTAGGAGCACCGGAAGCTCGCTCTTCTTTGCCAGTCCCAGCCTAGCGCCGTCCCAGGGAGGAGGGATACTTTCCACCAAGTTCTTTAGGGTGCTAACACATTGGTGAGATGCCAACCTCATCAACATCACGCCCATGCTGAACTCACAGCTCTCGCTCTCTATTGGTTGTTTGCCCTTTGAAGCGATTGCATGGTCCACTATCTTATTGTTGACCAGGTCTTCTATTTTACTCTGTTGGTCTATTGGAATTTTGCCTGTCGGATTACCGGCATCGTAAACTGCATAGCAGAGATCGTCCCGGTGCCTACTTCTGGCAACTTTGGCGTAAGATGGCGGCTCTTTTCCTTTTCCTCCGTCTAGCTTCTCCTTCCTCGTTTTTCGGGGCTTCTTTTGAGATTCCCTTACCTTCGAGGTTGATTTCGCCGACGTGTTCGTCTTCGGAATATCTGGCTTGGCGTTGTCACCCTTACTCGCAGGATTCTCACTTGAGATTCCTTTGAGTGAAGTATGGCTTGGCTTCGACTGTGTATTAGAAGACGGGGAGCTCTTTTTCTTCTTATGTTTATTCTCAGTTGTCAACTCCTCGGGAGACCTGATCCTTTTTGCCTCAGATCTTGTGAGAGAGTCCGATTTTTCCTTTGGAGTGTCGTGGGATTGACTAACTATGATTTCCTGAAGCATCTTTTTCAACTTCCTCCTCTGTGCTCCAGAAAGTCTTTTCTTAGTAATAGGTAGTTTAGCTATGCTATCACTCACCTCTTTCACCATTTGCTCTACTTCATCCTTTTTGGGATTTGCTATAATGGTATTATTATTATTATCATCTGAGGATTCAGAGTCGGAACCCTCACCTATATTTAAAGGCTGAGGTAGCTTAGAGCTCTCTCCGAGTACATCCTTCTCTTTCACCCCTATATTTTTGCCAGCGGCATGCTGTACACTTGACGCATTGTCCGCCACGGAGGCCAAGGTACCCACCTCCGTAGTAGTATTCTGCTCACGATTGCAGGATGACGACGACACGTGACTCGCGAGTAGATCAACACTTGCCGCCGGTACTGGGTTATTTAGGCCCTGCACCGTAACTTTTATCTTTTTATTTTTATTTTCCATATTTGTTTTTTTTCCAGTTTTTTGGTCCGCGGGGAATATAATATTCCCAGGTGGTGGACAATCTGCCCTCCCTCAGCTTAAGTGAAATTAAAGCTGGGAGAGGACAGATGGTCCATCACCACCCCCTATCCGCCACCCGCGGACGCGCTCGGTAGGAAAAATCTGGAAAACTCCCCCGAGAACTTCCCATATAATATATTTATATTTTGAATAGAATTAAATGTCTGGGAAACTATAAGAGCAAAAATTACTTTGACATCAATGTGAACATTTTGGTAATAAATTGGCGGACTAGCAAATTGGAAAATTCCATATGAATTATATACAAAAATATATATATAAAAAATTTTGCAGGAAAAACTTTGACATTCATGTGGACATTTAGTGAGAAATGGGCGGACTTTCAATATGACTTAGGCATCTCCCATATGAATTAAAAACAAAATTTCGTATATAAGGGAAATTTTTTTTCAAATTTTTAATAGGTTACATTAAAATCTAAATTAACGTTTGGAAAAATTGGTGAACTTGCAATAATTTGCCTAGCATCCCCAATATGTAAAAAATGTATATCTAGACAACTATATGGTTAGAATCTTCAAAATCGTAAAGTTTTTTTTATTTACATTGGTTTTAGTGTAGCAAAGCACACTGGGTATAGCTAGTACTTATATAAAAATGAATGTGTGTTTGTTTGTTTGTTTGATGTCTATAGACGGCTAAACGGCTGGACCCATTTTCTTGAAATTTTAACAGTACCTTCCTGTATATCTGGAAGGAACTATAGGCTACTTTTGGTTTTAAAGTAGGAGAGGTGCCACGCCTACATATTAAATAACTATTAAAAGTCATATATCTTGGAAACTTGTACAATTAGAGTTCTCAAATTTTGTACGGACAACTTTGACATCCATTAGAATATTTTTTGGCAAAATGGGCGGATTGACTATAGTGGGCGTGGCACCTCCCATATTAAGAAAATATAAAATCAGTATATCTCGGAAAATGTAACAGTTAGAACCCTCAAATTTGGTCGGAGCCACATAAGTCTCAATATGCTTAGTTAGTTAAAAAGTGGGCGGACTAGCAGCAGGGGGCGTGGCATCTCCCATATTAATTAAATTCACAAATTCGTTTATCTTAGAAAATATTAGAGTTAAAAGTTTCAAATTTTGCACGAAGAACTTTAGCATCCATGTAAATATTTTGGGTAATAAATTGGCGGACTACCAATGGGGGGAGCGGCACCACCCATATGAATTAAATACAACAAAATATTTTATCTAAGTAACTAATAGAACTAGATTCCTAAAATTTTGCAAAAAGGACTTTCATATTCATCTGAACATTTTGGGGGGAAAAAGCGGACTTTCATCAGGGGGTGGCTTGGAACCCCCATATGAATTATATAAAAAAATTTGTATATCTGAGAAGCTAGAATCTTCAAATTTTACATGAAGAACTTTGACATTCATGTGAACATTTAGAGAAAAATTGGCGGACTTTCAATGTGGGGATTGGTCCCTCCCATATGAATTCGGAAAAATTGGCGAACTTGCATGTGTAAGTGGGTTTTTTTTTTGCTTTTAGGGTAGCAAAGCACACTGGATATAGCTAGTGTATCTATATATATAAATGTATCTATATATATAAAAATGAATGTGTGTTTGTTTGTTTGAAGTCTGTAGACTGCTAAACTGCTGGATTTTCCTGAAATTTTCACAGTGTCTTTCTGTATGCCTGGAAGGAATTATAGGCTACTTTTTATTTTGATATTTCAAGTAGGCAAAGTGCCACGCCCAAAAGTAGTCTATTTCAGAAAATGCTACAGCTAGAGTCCTCAAATTGTATGGACAATTTTGACATAGATATGCACAATTGTGGGCAAAATGGGTGAGCTGGGTATAGTGGGCGTGGCACTTCCTATATACAGAAATTATTGAATTAGTATTTCTGAGATAATATATGTATAAGTTAGAGTTCTCAAATTTTATGAGAGCTACTTTAGTAATTATAGTGCTTATCGGCCAATTTATTACACGAATGTTCACACGTATGTCCAAGTTGTTCTTGCTAAATTTAAGGATTCTATTTCTAATAGATTCTCAGATATTCGAATTTTTGTACGCAATTCATATGGGGGTGTCACGACCCCTATTGCTAGTTCGCCAATTTATTACACTAATGTTCACATTGATGTCAAAGTTGTTCTTGCAAAATTTGAGGATTCTAGCTCTAATATTTTCTCAGATATGCGAATTTTTGTACTTAATTCATATGGGGGTATCTCGCCCCCTTTTTGCTAGTCCGCCCATTTTTGTCTAAATTATTCATATGATTACTAAAGTGGTTCTCATTAAATTTGAGGACTCTTACTTATACATATATTATCTCAGAAATACTGATTCAATAATTTTTGTATATAGGATCACTATACCCAGTTCGCCCATTTTGCCTACAATTGTGCATATCTATGTCAAAATTGTCCATACAATTTGAGGACTCTAGCAGTAGCAGTTTCTGAAATAGACTAATTTTAATATTTACTTTGTTTGTGTGCGTGGCACTTGAAATATCAAAATAAAAAGTAGTCTATAGTTCCTTCAAGGCATACAGATAGACACTGTGAAAATTTCAGGAAAATCGGTCCAGCAGTTTAGAAGTCTATAGACTTCACACAAATAAACAAACAAACCCACAAATAAACACACATTCATTTTTATATATATAGATACATTTATATATATAGATACACTAGCTATACCCAGTGTGCTTTGCTACCCTAAAAGCAAAAAAAACCCACTTACACATGGGAGATGCCACTCAAATTTTTGCAAGTTCGCCAATTTTTCCGAATTCATATGGAGGGACCAATCCCCCCCTTGAAAGTCCCCCAATTTTTCTTTAAATGTTCACATGAATGTCAATGTTCTTCATGTAAAATTTGAAGATTCTAGCTTCTACAGTATCTCAGATATACAAAATTTTCTATATAATTCATATGGGGGTTCCAAGCCGCCCCCTGATGGAAGTCCGCTTTTTTCCCCCAAAATGTTCAGATAAATATGAAAGTCCTTTTCGCAAAATTTTAGGAATCTAGTTCTATTAGTTTCTTAGATAAAATATTTTGTTGTATTTAATTCATATGGGAGGTGCCGCGCTCCCCATTGGAAGTCCGCGAGTTTATTACCCAAAATATTTACATGTTACAAAATATTTACAAGTTCTTCGTGCAAAATTTGAAGCTTTTAACTCTAATATTTCCTAAGATAAATGAATTTGTGTATTTAATTAATATGGGAGATGGCACGCCCCCTGCTGCTAGTCCGCCCGCTTTACATATATATTAGGCTTCACGCAATATTTTCGAAATTGTGATATCATACCTTTTATGAAAGTTTTTGGATCAACGCTAATATTGGCGTAATTATTTTGTTAAAATTTCAACTCCTTCATCTGCATATCTGCGGACAAAATACCGATTTTAGGCAACATTTTTTGATAGACCGAAAACTGCTGAACATGTGTCAAATCCGACTTTAGTATACTATTCTACAGGAAAATTTAAGATATATGAACTTAATTTGACAGAATTTAGATGCACTATAAATGCATAAGAGCAAAATAAAAAATGCAATTAAAAAAAAAAAAAAAAAAAATTCAAAACATGATTTTATCATTCGTAAATATAATATTCAATGTCCTTAAAAAAATAATGTTAAAATTTTTAATTTATTGTAATCCGTTTAGGAGTTATGATGGTTATAATGTTAGCTTGTGGTTTAATAATTTCCCATCAAACGATGGTGTTATTCATCATCATCTCCGAATGTAATAAAACTCCACCCAATTAATGTTCCATATATGACTTGTATAATGACAAATTTTGGGTCTTATAACTTTCGTGGTTTTTGAAATATAGCGTTGTAAAGTTTAAAATCTGAAAATTTAAAGTCTCATCACATCTAAAGGGTTAATGATAAAATTTCTGTTTTCGCACCATTTGTCCCAACAAAAAGCATACTTTGATTATGCACAAAGAAAAAAAATGTTTGAAATATTTTTTGAAAAAAGTGCATCTTTGGATAATACTAAATGCACTTTTGAAGCGTTATAAAAGTGTGAAATTAAGCTCATTCTTATTGATTTTTCCTATAAAATCAATTATTAGAGCATGATTTCCTATAAATTCTATAGTTTCTGCTCTGTAAAAAATGTCGCTCAAAATCAGTGGTTTCCGCCTCAGATATGCAGAGGAAGGAGTTGGAATTTTGAAAAAATTATTACAGCATAGTGATCACAGATACAAAAACCTTCTAAAAAGTTGTGATATCACAAAAACGGGAAATATTTTGTTTTTTGAAACGAAGCCTAATATACATATATATATAGCAGTTCCAGAGATATGGGTCGCCGAAGTCGCCAAACTGCCAAAAAAAATCGAGACTTTCAAAAATTTGAGGCCCCAGTGGGTTAACATCTTCCAATTGTGCTCAAGCTTTGAAAATCTGACAAAAAAAAAAAAAAAAAAAAAAATACAGTCGAGCACATACAAATCACACACAAATCCAATCTGCTTAAATATTTACTTATTTAGTAGTCTATTACAATACAATTACGTTGCACAATGTTTGATTTTAAAAACCCTAAAAATAAATTTAAATAAGGAGTAACATGTAAGAGCGGGTGTTTGAGATGGTAATCAAATGCCAATTAATAATCAGATTAGTTAATCTAAAAATAAATTTAATCTTATATTAATCCCCTTTGATGTTTTTGAGTACAAGATTAAACTTCGCAGTGTTGCCATACAAAACAACAGAAAACTTCACTGTTTGTTATCAAAACAATGCATATTTTATAAAAAAGAAGAAGACAATTGTAAATTTAATATGAAAATTAATGAAAACTTAAATCAAAAAAATGTATTTTGAAGTGTCCATAATTTATACTAATCAATAAATAGAATATTTTAATGTTTATATTTATAAAAATTTTATTAATTTTTTTGCATCAGCTGTTTACACTTTTGCATTTCGTGCTTAAGATTAAACCACCTCCATTGGGCGCTTAAACTTGCAAACAAAATTAACTAATTGAGTACTCAAAAACATCTTTCGAGGATTAATTTTAATTTAATAGCTAATCTTTCACCTAAAGATTAATTTAATAGCTAATCTTTCACCTAAAGATTGGCCCTAAGTGTGCTATATTCGGGTGTGCCGAATCTTATATACCCTACACCATAATATATTTATAAAATATCAATTTTATAAAATTTAAATTTATTTCATGTATCATTATTATAGCAATAGCAAAACAAAATAAACCACAACAACGCTAAACGAAATAAACACACAAAAAACAAAATACACAACGCAATGAAACTAACAACCAATACTTCATATTATGGAAATTACAAACAGAATGACTTGTGTTTTGAAAACAACTATTCAGTTAAGATAGTTCTTTACTAAATTATGTTGGAATTCAATATTAACATTCCAAGAAAAAATAAAGGAAAAACAAACGTTTGAAAAAAAACTTCAAAAATGCAAATAATTTATGTACATAAATTAAAAATTTTCAAACAGCAAACAAAAGCTGAGAAGAAAATTCAAATATATCGTTATTTTTGGAAATTATGATAGCGAAAACGATATCATAATTTTATGAAAAAACGATATCATAGGGAAAGGTATCATTTAGTACGTAAATAGTATCGTTCTCGATACGAGAACGACAATCACTTATGATAGTTTTTATCACCTAAGTGATATCGTTTCGATATCGTAATATCGTTTTGTTTATTGGGATATAACAATTTCATATTTTTTAAAAAATATAAAAATATTTTGATAAAATCATGTCCTAGTTTTTAATATATAATAATACTAGCTTACCCAGTGTGCTTTGCTGCACTAAAAACCATATTCCCATATAAATCCCAGATTTACGACTTTGAGTATTTAATTTATATGGAAGGAGCCACACCCAGTATTTCTAGTCTACTTATTCTTAAACCAAATGTTCATATTGATTCTAAAGCTACTTGTACAACAGTTCAGGTCTCCTACCTGTTGTACTTTCCACAGGTGTCAAGTTGTTCTTGCAAAATTTGATGATTCTATCTCTAATAGTTTCCTAGATATACGAAACTTTGTATTTTATTCTTATGGGGGTGCCACGAATTGTCCATACAAAATTTGACTCTAGCTGTAGTAGTTTCCGAAATAGACTACTTTTAATACTTACTTTCTTAGTGGACGTGGCACTTTGCCTACTTGAAATATCAAAATAAAAAGTAGCCTATAGTTCCTTCCAGGCATACACAAAGACACTGTGAAAATTTCAAGAAAATCGGTCCAGCAGTTTAGCCCTCTATAGACATCAAACAAATAAACAAACCTACAAATAAACACACATTAATTTTTATATACAGTGACTTCCACAACTGTTCACACAAACACTAAATTTTAATATTTTTAGAACTTATAAAAAATTTTTCCAGCGAGACAAAAATTTCATTCTTTATATTTTAAATATATTACGTCCTGAAAAATTAACTAAGCCATAAATTATGAAATTAAATTTGATTTTCGTAGAAAAGGAGTGAAAAATGTAATCATGTTTTTTGAACACTATTGTAACCCTACCTATATATGGACATTTTCTATTTTCCGCATGGATATATCAGCATTTATTGTAGCAAACTTTTGCTGTAATGATAGGTTTAAGACTCTTTTGCATGTTTTTAATAAAATTTGATTAAAAATATGTGTTAATTTTAGCTCATTCTACATTTATCGTCACCTAATGTTTTTTAGGTTATGGGGCACTGAAATCTCATTATTTTGGTATATTTGTATTAGATGGTTATATAAATCTTTTGTTTTAGGTCATCGTCCTACATAATGAAGGTTTAGTGTGGTTTACACTAAAGCATTTAAAGAATTGGCAGGTAAGAACTCCTTAAATTTTTTTTAAGATTCCTAACTCTTCTCCATGAAACCAAACACATATCAATAAAAACCCTACAACAATTATCAAGACCGAACCGAACCGAAAATTTTTCGAATATGCCAAAATTTATCATAATATGTGATCTACAGTGCCACATAATCTGGAAAAGCTTTATAAGACGATGAATGAAGAATGGGTTAAATTTGACAAATAGTTTTTTATGGAATTTTATTTAAAACATAAAAAAGAGACTTAAACCTATTATTAAAGCAAAAGTTGGTTCCAATAAATGCTTATATATCCATGCGGAAAATAGAGAATGCCCATATATCAGTAGGGTTACAATAGCGTTCACAAAAACATGATTACATTTTCACTCCTTTTCTACGAGAATCAAATTTAATTTCATAATTTATGGCTTAGTTAATTTTTCAGGGCGTAATATATTTAAAATATAAAAATAAAATAAAATAATACTAAAAATATTATAATTTTGTATTTTTGTGAACACTTGTGGAAGTCACTGTATATAGATTCATATGGGAGGTGTCGCTCCTCCTATAGGTAGTCCGGCATTTTATTACCCAAAATTTTTACACGGATGTTAAAGTTCTTCTTGCAAAATTTGAAGATTCTAGCTTTAATAGTTTCCAATATAAACGAATTTGTGTATTTAAATTATATGGGGTAAGTCCGCCTTCTTTTTGTCCTAAATAATCATATTGACAATAAGGTGTCCTTCAATATTCGAGGACCTTAACTGTTATAAGTTCTCAGATATACTGATTTAATATTTTCTTAATATGGAGGGATTGGAATGTGTCACGCCCACTATAGCCATTCCGCCCATTTTGTCCACAAATGTTCTTACGGATGTCAAAGTTGTCAATAAAAAATTTTAGTACTCTAGCTGTTGCAGTTTCTGAGATATGCGACGTTTAATACTTATTTTGTGTGTGAGCGTGGCTTCTCGCCTTCTTAAAATTTCAAAGTAAAAAACTAGCCTATAACCTCTTCCCGACATACAGGAATACACTGTGAAAATTTCAAGAAATTGGTGCAGCGTGGCTTCTCGCCTTCTTGAAATTTCAAAGTAAAAAGTAGCCTATAACCTCTTCCCGACATACAGGAATACACTGTGAAAATTTCAAGAAATTCGGTGCAGCCGATTAGAAGTCTATAAACTTCAAATATACAAACACACATTCATTTTTATATATATGTATATAAAAAAACACTTTACGATTTTAAAGATTCTAAATGTAATAGTTTTCCAGATATACATTTTTTACATTATGGGGATGTCACGAAAACGGTAATTTAGATTTAATGTTACCTATGAAAAAAATAAATAATATAATAGTTTCCCACATGTACGAAATTTCATATTTAATTCATATGGGAGATCCCATTGGTAATCCGCCCATTTTTCTCTAAATGTTCACATAAATGTCGAAGTTTTTCATGTAAAATTTTCTAGATCTTATATTTTTTCAGATATATGAATTTTTTATTTAATTCATATGGGAGGCTCCAATTTCCAAGTCCGTCAATATATTACTCTCTCATGCTCTAATAGTTCCCCAGACATACGATTTTTTCTACTTATTTCATATGAGAGGTTCCAACCCCCCTAATGATAGTCCGCCCATTTTCCCCAAAATGTTAAATTTCATCGTGCAAAATTTGAAGATTTTAGGTCTATTAGTTAGTCAAACGACAACGCCAATTTATTTACATGGATGTTAAAGTTGTTCTTGCAAAATTTGAGGATTTTAGCTCTAATAGTTTTTCAAATATACGAATTTTTCTATTTACTTCATATGGGGGTTCAAGTCCCCCTGATAAAAGTCCGTCAGATTAAAGTTCATCTTGCAAAATTTTAAGAAGCTAGCTCTATTAGTATCCCACATAAACGAATTTTTGTATATTTTATCCATATGGGAGGAGGAATGCTCCCCCAAATGGTAGTCCGCCAATTTATTACATGGATGCTAAAGTTCTTCGTGCAAAATTTTGAAGTAAAAAGTAGCCTATAGTTCCTTCCAAACATACAGGAAGACACTGTGAAAATTTGAGAAAAATCCGTCCAGCCGTTTAGCTGTCTATAAAGTCCAAACAAACAAACTTACAAACACACTTTCATTTATATATATATATAGACTAGCTATACCCAGTGTGTTTTGCTACCCTAAAAGCAATATCTATATATCTATATATATAAAAATGAATGTGTGTTTGTTTGTATGTTTGTATGTTTATATGTTTGTATGTTTGAACGGTATAGACTACTAAACGGCTGAACCGATTTTCTTGAAATTTTCACAGCATAGTCCTGCATGTCTGGAATAGGTAATAGGCTACTTTTTATTTCGAAATTTCAAGTGGGCGATGAGCCACGCCCACATTAAGAAAATATAAAATCCGTATATTTTAGATAATATAACAGTTAGAGGTCTCAAATTTTTTCGGAGCCACTTTAGTGTCAATATGATCATTTAGGACAAAAATTAAGCGGACTAGAATTAGGGGGCGTGGTACCTCCCATATAAATTAAATACAAAAATTCGTTTATCTGGGAAACTAATAGAACTAAATTCTTAAAATTTAGCACGAAGAACTTTAACATCCATATAAACATTTTGGGTAATAAATCGGCGGACTACCCATGAGGGGAGCGGCACCTCCCATATTAATTAAATATAAAAATTCGTTTATCTGGGAAACTAATAGAACTAAATTCTTAAAATTTTGCACAAAGAACTTTAACATCCATGTAAACATTTTGGGTAATAAATTGGCGGACTACCCATGAGGGGAGCGGCACCTCCCATATTAATTAAATACAAAAATTCGTTTATCTGGGAAACTAATAGAACTAAATTCTTAAAATTTTGCACAAAGAACTTTAACATCCATGTAAACATTTTGGGTAATAAATTTGCGGACTACCCATGAGGGGAGCGGCACCTCCCATATTAATTAAAAAAAAATTCGTTTATCTGGGAAACTAATAGAACTAAATTCTTAAAATTTTGCACAAAGAACTTTAACATCCATGTAAACATTTTGGGTAATAAATTTGCGGACTACCCATGAGGGGAGCGGCACCTCCCAAAAAAAAATCGTTTAACTGGGAAACTAATAGAACTAAATTCTTAAAATTTTGCACGAAGAACTTTAATATTCATCTGAACATTTTTAAGGAAAAAAGAGCTTACTTTCATCTGGGGGGCTTGGAGCCCCCATATGAATAAAATAGAAAAATTCGTATATCTGAGAAACTATTAGAGCTAGAATCTTTAAATTTTACTTGAAGAACTTTGACATTCATCTGAACATTTAGAGTATAACGGGCGGACTTCCAATGGGGTACTTGGTACCTCCCATATGAATTAAATACAAAATTTCGTTTAACTGGGAAACTAATAGAACTAGATTCTTCAAATTTTGAACAAATTATTTTAATATTCATCTGAATATTTTGGAGGAAAAAGGGCGGACTTTCATCCGGGGAGCTTGAAGCCCCCACATGAATTAAATTCGTATATCTGAGAAACTATTAGAGCTAGAATCTTCAAATTTTACATGAAGAACTTTGACATTCATGTGAACATTTAGAGAATAACGGGCGGACTTTCAATGGTGGGCTTGGCACCACATATATGAACTAAATACAAATTTTTCATAGATATATAGAAATTGGCGAACTTGCAATAATTTGCTTGACATCTCTCATATGTAACATATTGTAAATCTGGAAAACTATTGTAGTTAGCAACTTCAAAATCGTTAAGTGGGTTTTTTATTTATACATACTGCTTTTAGGGTAGCAAAGCACACTGGGTATAGCTAGTGTTTAAATAAGAACCCTCCAAACCCTTCACTTTTTGTATTTAATTTATATGGAGGTGCCACGCCCCCTAATGCTAGTCTGCCTACTTTTTGTCCTAAATAATCATATTGACACTAAAGTGGCTCCGACAAAATTTGAGGATTCTATCTGTTATATTATCTCAAATATACGGATTTAATATTTTCTTAATATGGGCGAGGCTCCCCGCCCACTTGGAATTTCAAAATAAAAAGTAGCTCATTACCTATTCCAGACATGCAGGAATACGCTGTGAAATTTGAAGAAAATCGGTTCAGCTTTTAGTAGTCTATAACGTTCAAACATATAAAAATGCAAACAAACACACATTCATTTTTATATATAGATAATATTTAATATTTGACCTACTTATAATTTATCAAAATTTTAACTTGGGACACAAAGCTGAAGTAGAAAACTGAAAGCTGTTTTGGATGCCTTGATGTTTTCCCTATTCATCCCTAAAGTGTTTCACCAGCCCAGAGAAAAAAGTCGACCCTATGGGCAAAATTGTATAAAATTACAATTTTTGGGATTTTCGATCAAATGTTTGGGAAATTCCTTTGACTATTTCAGTTTTTACACTTTATTATTTAGAATTACAAATTAAAAAAAAAAACAAAAATTTGTATTAAAAATTTTATTAAATTTGTAAATATCAGAAACAATTTAATCCAAATTTATCTCAAACCAATTATTTTTATTTAGATAAGTTAATTTTAGATTTTACAAAAAAGTAAATATCTTAATTGGATTAAAAAATGTACCCATATAAATCTCAGTCAGGCATGGAGAATCGAAATTTTTGAAATGGCACTGAACCCCAACCAAAACAGTATTTTTTAATATAATGGTACTTTTTCTGATTTTTTATAAGATCCAAAAATATCTTATCTAATCAAAAACAACACGGTGACTCAGAAATTAATTTCATCGACAATAAGTCCAATTTTTTGTTAACACTGTTTTCCAAAATGTTAATGCCATAGTAAACATAATAAAGTAAAAAAAATATTTAATTCATATAAGAGGTACCGGTAGTCCGGTTAGTCCGGTATGTTAGTCCGCTATGTTCGCACCTATCAAATATTTGACGAAAATTACGTAACCCATAAAAAATCGAGATTTTGACATCCTTTAAATATACATACATATATTTATTTACACACACGTAAATACATATATACATTAGGGTGGCCCTGTTTGTATGGAGGAAAAATAAGTTGTCAATGTTCCCAACTAAAATTAAAGTTTAACTGATTTTAAGATACCGTTTCTCAAAAATTTTGTCCTGCCTATTTGGTGAGCTGGATCAAAGATCCAACTTTATTTTGTTCAATTAACATTATTAATTATTAAATAAAAAAGAATTATATAAAAATCCAAACTGAGTCAAAAATTAAAAAGTGCGATTTTTCGCTAATATTTTGAGGAAAAAATTACGTTTTCTTATTTTTAATTTATCTTTAAAAATTTCTAAGAAGATATAATAAAAATTTATACTTTTTGAAAAGCTAACTTTACATAAAATATTTTGAATAAAAAAATGCTTCAAACATTTTTATATCGTGGGGACTAGGTCCATGCAAAAAAATGCCTTCTTTTTATATAAAATTCTAATTTAGGCCAAAAATTCTCAAATCGGAAAGTCGATATATAATAACCCATTTTAGATGACGCAATATGTTCTTAATTATTTCCCAAAGAGTTTCGATAACCCCGGCCCTGGTGTGGATAGTATAGCCAAACAAGTTAGAGTGCTATATTCGGCTGAGCCGAATCTTAAATACTCTCCACCAGCTACTTTTATATTAATACTTTTTTAATTGTAGAATAAGTTTTCTCATGTTTTTTAATAGAAAATATAGCAAGATTTAACCGTTATGTCAATACTCATATACCCGGGTGTGTTTTTCATTTTTGAAGTGATATATCACGAGAGCTATATATCGTATAGATTTGAAATTTGGGGTATTAGATATATATTTTTTTAAGCCGATTTATGGCCGATTTTCTACTTTTACCTCGTACATCAATACCCAACATACCCTGTATATTTTTGTATCTTATGAAGAAAATTTGAACTAAACAACAAATTTTGTTTAAAATACTGAAGAAATGTGTCATTGTTCATAAATTTGAATGTGAAATATCTTTTGGACCCTACAACATTTACAAATATGGACCGATTTTTATGAATTAAAATTTTTTCAATGTTTATGACTTAGTAAACTAAATTTATGCTTATTATAATAATTTTATTCTTATATAAACAAAAATATTTGAGTTTCAATTTTCAAATTTTAATTTTTGACCATCACTTAATAATCTTTTTTTGATAATAAATTCCCTACTAACGAAAACAAAAACAATTTATTTAATGCTAATCGATTTTATATACCTCAATTAATAATATAAAAAAATTTGTTCAATTATATTTCCCCGTCATGTCAAAATTTTAAAAAGTCAAATTCTGCATAATATACATTATACGTTATGTAGGGATTTTTCTTAAGGTTTTTTGCATATGATATTTTTGTTAATAGGAAAACAATGAGAAAACTTCTAAAAAATTACAAAAATTGAATGGTATGTGATCAAAAACTATTTAATTTATTTGTACTGGCGTTTTATTAAATTAGTTTTAATAATTTATCTAAATTATACACTAAAAATGTATAAAAAGATAAAATAGCCATATAAAATACCCGGATATGCTGGGCATTGATGTACGTAATTTTGCTCGGGTATAGACAAGACGGTTAAATAGCTTAAATCTTACTATAAATGCAAGATTTATGGAACGTTACAAACACCGTTTTCTTTTGTATTTTTTATAGCGCCCTAAAATATGATTTAGCGATAATTAATAATTTGTATGTGTGTAAAAGGTTTAAGGAAATACAAATATATTATAACCCCCTTATTCACAAACAACATTTTTATTTTATAAAAGGTTTATAAAACAAAATTTCCATACAAAATCTAATTTATAAACTGTTTATAAAATAAAAATTTTGTTTGTGAATAAGGGGGTAAGTGTTTATACTACACTCAAAAAATTTTTACATTAACTGATTGTAGTTTATTCAAAAAGTTTTCTGTTAAGTTGAAAACTAACAATAAATCAGTAATTTTACAAAGAAACTTACTTATTAACTTTTTATACATGTTATTTAAAAAACAAACTATGAAAAACATGTTTTTTCAGTTCCTTTATTTTTGTCGGTTAATTATTCTATAAAAACATAACAAAAAAAGTACACAAAGTTTTATTGTCAAATTAAATATTTTATACAACATTTGATTTTTCTTTGTAAGTATTAATTGAAAGAATGCGATCTATTGCTCTAATTAAAGATTTTTAATTTATTAAACAGATTTTTATCATCACATTAAAGTTTTTTCAAGATTATGAAGTTAACGATTTTGGGGGTTGAAAGGAAAGGTAGGAGTTATTGCACATTTGCTTAAAGTAATGAGAGAGCTGCGCTGAATTAATATTTGGCCTTAAAATGTGATTTTATAGATATCGTATCATATTTTTACTTATGTATTTCCTTCATTGAGATATCTTAGCCTAAAGCTTGTAGGAACTGAGATTAAACAAGTTAGAGGGCTATATTCGGCTATGCCGAATCTTAAATACCCTCCACCCGCAAGCTAATTTTAATTAAAAATATTCAACTCGAATTTTATTACAATAGCTTTAGTTATCAAAGAAATATTTGGGTTTGGGCGATTTTCGGAAGTGGACCTTATGTGGGAGCTATAGCCAATTATGGACCGACAAGATCTACGTTAGTAGTATGATTTCTGTTCACATTATATTTGCGTTTACATTGTTGATATCGATATATTTGAGGGAGTTATTAACGATAAACTTCTTTCCGGGAATATACATATTCCTTTGTATGGGGGTTATGGGAAATATTGTATCAATTGTTATGATTTTAAACATACTTAATCCCTGGCAGAAAAAAATAACGTGTGGCAAAATTCATCGAAATATCTTTGGTAGTTTCTGAGAAAACTACTTAAGAATTGAGGACCCGGAATATATATAATATATATATATATATATATATATATATATATATATATATATATATATATATATATATATATATATATATATATATATTACACACGGAATGACAAACTTATATCCTATATTACCACTGATGGTGGTGGAGGGTATAAAAATACATTTAACGAGACTTAAGCTGTGCTAATTTCTTCATAAAAATTGTTTTTGATAAGATATCACTTCCTTGTGCTGAGATATTGTCCTTTCAAATTTTGGCAAAATCATCTTTTTTGCAAATAGTTGTTCACTCACATATTAGGTTAAATATCTTAATTTTAAACCCTTAACAGCTCGCGCTCTAATATTGTCTTGAATATGGTAAAGAAGTTCTTCTTAATCTCGAAAACCTGATGTGATTGAGGTCAGATAAGCATTCAACGCAGCTCGTAGCTTTTTTCTTATTATGTCGCCCTGTGGTATTTTAATTTAGCTTTGTTATTGTATTTTAATTGCAGTTGCTGGGAACATGATAAGAGAGCAGAAACAGTCAGTTTAATCTTGTTTGGAAATAGAAGGTAGACCTCCAACAGCTACTGTTATATTAATATTTTTTTAATTGATCAAATATTTGTAGAAATAAGTTTTCTCATGTCTTAAATAGAAAAGCACCAAGATTTAAACAGCTTAAATCTGTTACAATTCCAATATTTATTGAACATTACAAACCCCATTTTCTTGTGTATTTCTATAGCGCCCTAAAATATGCTTTAACGATATTTAATAATGTGTATGTATGCATGTGTGTGAAAGATTTAAGGATTTTCAAATTACATATATATATATAAATATATATATATATATATATATATATATATATATATATATATATATATATATATATATATATATATATATATATATATATATATATTTGTAGAAATAAGTTTTCTCATGTCTTAAATAGAAAAGCACCAAGATTTAAACAGCTTAAATCTGTTACAATTCCAACATTTATTGAACATTACAAACCCCATTTTCTTGTATATTTCTATAGCGCCCTAAAATATGCTTTAACGATATTTAATAATGTGTATGTATGCATGTGTGTGAAAGATTTAAGGATTTTCAAATTACATATATATATATATATATATATATATATATAATTTTGTTCCACACAAAAAAGACAGTTAAAGTGCTTTTAGGGGCAGGACATAGTATGGGAGATATGACCAATTATAGACCGATCGTAAAAAATTCTTTAAGCAAAACTTCTGTACATAAAAGCTATATTTCAGTACAATTTTGTATCTATATCGTAATTTAGTAATAAGTAATTTGTGTTCAAGTGATTTTTGGAAGGGACACTTGCATGGGACCGACCGTACCCATGTTATGAACCGATCGTGAAAAAATCTTGAAATAGAATTTTTGTATACCAAACTAATATTTGTGCCAAATTTTATATCAATAGCTATTTTTGGTAATGAGTAATGTGCGTTTAAGAGATTTTCGTAAAAGGAAAATTTCAAAATTCTGTATCTACATATATCATTATTTGGCAATGAATATTGAGCATTTAAGTGATTTTCTGGAAGGGACCAGTTATGGACCGATCGCAAAACAATTTTATAGTGTTATTTATGAATATGAGAGCAATATTTGTGCTAAATGTATGGATATCAATATTTTGTAATGAGTTATGTGCGTTTAAGTGATTTTCGGGAGGGGACCTTGTATGGGAGCTATGGCCAATTATGGACCGATCCGAAAAAAAACTTCCATAATAATATTTCTGTATATGTGAGCAATACTTGTACCAAATTTTATATGGATATCTTAATTTAATTATGTGCGTTTAAGTGATTTTCGGAAGGGGACCTTGTATGGGAGCTATGACCAATTATGGACCGATCGGAAAAAAATTTTCATAGTAATATTTCTGTATATGTGAGCAATACTTGTACCAAACCTTATATGGATATCTTAATTTAGTAATGAGTTATGCGCGTTTAAGTGATTTTCGGGTAGGGACCTTGTATGGGAGGTATGACCAATTATGGACCGATCGGAAAAAAACTTTCATAGTAATATTTCTGTATATGTGAGCAATACTTGTACCAAACTTTATATGGATATCTTAATTTAAAAATTAGTTATGCGCGTTTAAGTGATTTTCGGGAAGGGTCCTAGTATGGGAGCTATGACCAATTATGGACCGATCGAAAAAAAATTTCATAGTAATATTTCTGTGCATATGAGCAATACTTATTCCAAATTTTTTATATATATATATCTTAATTTAGTAATGAGTTATGCGCGTTTAAGTGATTTTCGGGAGCGGACCTTGTATGGGAGCTATGTCCAATTATGGACCGATCCAGAAAATTTTTTCTCTGAATGAATTCTATTGACATAAGATTTTAATTTGTAAAATTTCGTGAATATATCGATATTCTGACGGAAGTTATTAACAAAAAACTCATTTTCCGGGAATATATACTTTTGTATGGGAGGTATATGAAATTGTGAACCGATTCTGTAAATTTTTCAACAGGAATCAAGATCTTGTGTAAAAACGAATGTATGATGACTTTCGTGAAATTATCGAGAAAATTACATCAGAATGTGTAAAAATGCTTATTTTTTCGGAGTTGTTTTAAATTTTGATTCATAACTTTTCCCGATGCAAACCGATTTTGCTCATTTTCAATACCAAACTGTACTGAATAATAGTTAATATTTTGGGTGAACTTGGTTAAATTATATTGCTTAGTTTTAACGCGAGCGTGTTTTACACAGACAGACAGGCAGACGGACGGACATAGCTAAATCGACTCAGAATTTGATAAGGACCCAGAATATATATACTTTGTTGGGTCTCAGATGAATATTTCTTGGTGTTACACACGGAATGACAAACTTATATATACCCTCTATCACCACTGATGGTGCACAGTGGGGCAGAATGGAAATTTTTTGGAAATAAATCTGGCATTTCTAAACGGCTGATCCGATCGGGATAAAATTTGGCGTGAGCGTAGCCAAGGAGTATTCGAGTTTAAGTTTTGAAGATGAACCCTGCAGATGCCCCAGGGACGGCGCTGTGGCGGCTCAAAGTAGGGTACCTACGACATGTAAAATTTTTAAACTCGTGCCATTTTTTTGTTTTTCATCCAAATACAAAGATTTTCTGAAAGCGCTCGACGAGATCTTGAAAAAACATGCTTGGACATACTACTTATCTCTTATAATATCCGAGTTATAGGCATTTAAAAATTTAGTGATACAAAATTTACCATACCTTGGTCCGCCTTTTTTTTAATACCGGGCGTAATTTTGGACCAAATGGACTCAATTTTTTCTTGTTAGTTAGACAACAAAATTTCCAATAATATACAAAAAATTTCAGATCAATATCATTTACAGATCCAAAAATATACGTTTTTTAATTTAAATATTCAAAAAATTTTAGATTTTTGCCGTTTTTTTGCCCAAAATGTGTCTTAACTCTTTTATTAATAAAATAAAATTTTCTTTAAGAACATATAACAATTTTATAGTTTTCTAAAAGGTATCTTTACGCAGAACGATTTGGCGTAAAAAACTTGTCCTATTTTTTGAAAATGTTGCTACTGCGTCCTTCCGAATATGACCTATTTTTTATCAAAACTTCAACTTTGGGCGACATGTTCTAAAATCCCAAAGCTGGGATCAGAAAACTGAAAGCAGTTTTGGAAACCACAATATGTTTTCTATTTACTCCAAAAGTATTTTCCCAGCCCTGAAAGAAATGTGGACCCTATGGGCAAAAATGTAAAAAATCCCATTTTTGGGATTTTCATTCCTATTTTTGGGAATTGCGGGATGCCCTTTGACCTTTTTTTTGCATTTTCTTATTTGAAATGACAAATTTAACAAGCGTTGAAAATTTCATTGAGTTTTGTTCATAAATAAAGATTTTGTCTTATATTACATATTTGTTAAATTTCTAAAACTATGATTTATATCAAAATTTTAATAAGGTCGCAGATAGCTACAACTATTTAGTCCATATTTATTTCTTAATATCATTTTTTAGTTAGATATGGAAATTCTCGACCCTTTACAAAAAATTTCAAGCCAATATCTCAATTACATTCAAAAATATGTTCATTTAAACCTGTGTCCTTTAATTTCATCTTTTTCATATTTTAGTATTAAGTATGACAGAACATGTTTAAATCTTATATTTACCTATTTTCGGAAATGACAAGAATTGGTATCAGAAAATATATTTTTATTTGGGTGAAAAACAAAAAAATGGCACGAGTTTAAAAATTTTACATGTCGTAGGTACCCTACTTTGAGCCGTCACAGCTCCATCCCTGGGGCATCTGCGGGGTTCATCTTCAAAATTTAAACTCGAATACTCCTTGGCTACGCTCACGCCAAATTTTATCCCGATCGGATCAGCCGTTTAGAAATGCCAGATTTATTTCCAAAAAATTTCCATTCTGCCCCACTGTGTGGTGGTGGAGGGTATAAAAATAATTGAAAAACTCATTGGATTCAAATGAAAAATTTGTAGTTCGTTTTTTAAATGAAATTTCTTTTGTTTCAAATGAATTTGACTACATAATTTAACTACATAATTGTTCAATTCACAATCAAGATGTATATTGTACCTTCTAAAGTGTAGTAACAGTGATTGTGAACAGATCTTTTTGCAGCAAGTCATAAGTTTATGTTTTCAATGAAAAAAATCAAAGCAAACAAACATACATAACATAACAAATATATAATATTAAATTAATTAAACAAGCAAAAAAAAAACAAATTAATTTCTTTGAATTTTAAATTCTTTTATTTTCGTTATTCCACATATAATTTAATAAAATTTAATTTTTTTGTTTTGGTAAACACCAGTCTGTATGTGATTTCGGTGTTACCACTTTATCGTTTTTTATGCCAAAATCGATTGCATTTTTTGTTTATATGCTGAAATGAACAATTGACAACACTAAACTTTCTTACAACATTGTTATGACTATTGTAGCAGCTGCTGACATACTACTCGTACAATGCTACAACATCGATTGTGAATTGAACAAATATTTTGAGTGTGCAAAAGATAACGCAACGAGTTATATACGGTTAAAGTGATTTTCGAGAAGAGATCTGACCAATTGTAGACCGATCGTGTAAGCTACATTTCTGTATATAAAAGTAAAATATGGGCCGGTCTAAATAAATTTTAAATTACAAAAGTAATATTTCTGCCAAATTTTGTATGGATATCATTATTTGGTAATAAGTTATATGCATTTAAATATTTTTCTGAAGAGGACCTTGTATGGGAGCTATGACCAATGGTGGACCTAAAGCTTAATTTAGTAATGAGTTTTGTGCGTTTGAGTGATTTTCGGGAGGGTACATTATGGACCAAATATGGTCCGATCGTGAATAAATTTTAAAATTACATTTCTGAGTACAAAAGAATGACAAAGTTATATACCCTCTATCACCACTTATGGTAATGGAGGGTATAAAAACTAAAAAATCCCATTTTTGGGATTTTTCAAACCTTTTTTGGAAATTGAGGGATTTGTGAAAACAATTTTACATTCTCAATGAGGAAATCTGTATAACTGTTAAATTTCGTTAAAAAATATTCATAAATAGGTTTTATATTTAAATTTTAAAATTTTTGTGTTCGTAAAAATTCAACAAAAAACTATTTTTGACTCATTTTTTTAAAACAGTCTTCTATGAAATTTTGAATTGCTAAAAAATTTATAAATTTCTGAAAACTTAATTTCCAATCCATTGATATATAAAATGTCTACCTTGTCCGTTTCACATGTAAAAGGAGGAAATATTTAACATCTCATGGTTCTTTATATGTATATCTTCTTAGAAATTTTTAAAGATAACTTTTTCCAAAAATATTAACGAAAAATCGCCACTTTTAAGTTTTTTAAAAAAGTGGACAAGTGTGGGTAAAAAAGTTGAAAATTTAATTTTCAAATGCGAATATCTCCCAAGCAATAAGAGATAATTTATAGCTACGACAAGGTTCATAGTACTCATCGAGCAGATTTCATATGTAATAATTCTTTTGAAGGTGTCTTACTTTGGGGACCTTTGGCCGCTCCCCCGGTAGGCCCATGAGGTCCATGTTCAGAACTTAAACTCGACAGCACCTCCTCATTCATTCAAATCGGACTAACCGCTTAGAAGTTACAAAATTATTTCCCTCTATTTTTTCCTATACCGCGTGCGTCAGGAAAAAAATTTTGAGAATTGGTATCTTAGAATGTACTAAATTTTAATTTTCGGTGGGAACATCAACAACATTAATTTTGGGATCACCCTAATATACATATATCTTGAAAGTAATTAATTAATAACTTTTAATAACTTTTTTATTGTTTGTTTCGACATTATTTGCAATTGCAAAGATTATGTAAGATCAAAAAAACATATACCAAAAGTAGAGGTTACGCCGTATCTTTAGGGCCAATATTTAGGTGAAAGATTAGCGATTAAATTAAAATTAATCCTCGAAAGATGTTTTTGAGTACTCAATTAGTTAATTCTGTTTGCAAGTTTAAGCGCCCAATGGAGGTGGTTTAATCTTAAGCACGAAATGAAAAAGTGTAAACAGCTGATGCAAAAAAATTAATAAAATTTTTATAAATATAAACATTAAAATGTTCTATTTATTGATTAGTATAAATTATGGACACTTCAAAATACATTTTTTTGTTTTTAATTTAAGTTTTCATTAATTTTCATATTAAATTTACAATTGTCTTCTTCTTTTTTATAAAATATGCATTGTTTTGATAACAAACAGTGAAGTTTTCTGTTGTTTTGTATGGCAACACTGCGAAGTTTAATCTTGTACTCAAAAACATCAAAGGGGATTAACATAAGATTTAATTTATTTTTAGATTAACTAATCTGATTATTAATTGGCATTTGATTATCATTTCAAAAACCCGCTCTTAGTCATATAAAAGAAGTAGAAGTAAAAAGAAGTAGAATTTACTCCATGGAAGTACCAAAAAAGCCCTGAAGAAGTGATGGTTTTAACACAGGCTTGTCATAGGAGGGATGTCCTTTTTATTTGATTTCAAATTGTCGACTGAAGGGATTCTCAAGAAGTAATTTTTATATTCTTTTCTTGGAAGCTACTTGGAAGTGAAATTGTAGTATTATAGAATATAACTAATTTGATTAAAATAATATTAACATAAATAAAGGAATTACACACATTTCACATAAAACATATTTTGGGGTAATATGTACTTTTATTATTTTACTTTTTAACTAAAAAGAATTGGAAAAAATATACCTTCAGTATAAAAAAAAATATAATTATTTTCGCTTCTTTGGAAGTCATTCAACATCACTTCCTTATTATCATCTTTTGAAGTGATGATAAATTAAATTATTTTGAATGTTCTACGATTTATTTTTGCTAGGTGATTTACCAGATGTACAAATTTTGATATTAACTTTATACAGAAAATGACATGATCACTATTTCTTATCCGCACATTTTTACACAAAATACTAAAGTTAATCGCAAAAAATTTGGAACTGTAGCTGTTACAGTTTTCCAAATTTACGTAATTTGGTACCAATAAGCACTCAAAAATTATAAATTCAAGTGCTTGAAATTTAATTATAATTCAATTTTAATTCCAGTTTTATTTTCAAGTAAAAGTCAAATAATGTTTTCAAACCAAATTTTCTTGTCAAACTTGAAAATAAATTAAAAATATTAATAATAAAAATGTTCATATTTTTACTTCAATGCAACAAAATAGAACAGCAAATGTTGGTGTCAGAATTTATAAAAATCAATGAATCCAATTGCAATAAAAGGTATGTATGCAGATTAAACCAACCCAAAACGGGATTAATGTAGAAAATATTCTTTGATATATATAGAATGTATATAGAATAATGCAAATATTTCTGGTTGATGCGTTCTTTCAAGATCTTTGCTGATTTATTTGTAATGTTAAAGAAACAGAGTGATCCTGTAAATTATGTTTTATACAAGTTTTTGCCATGTAAAATGTATAAATATGTATGTAATTTTGTCCTCATTCATTTCTTATTTATTATTAATAAATGTCTTAATTATGTCTGTTAAATTTTAAGATATGTGGTAGTATGTTACACCTACAGCTAATACATATCTACATAAATATATATACATATATGTATATTATAGGTGCTTGAATGTAATTACTTTTTCGATAGGAATTATATTAAAATTCAAGGTTTGAATTAAACTGTATTTCAAAGATTGAATTTAATCATTTTTTCTATTCGAGTTGTAATGTTATTCAAGCCTTGAATTAAACTGTAATAACATTATAATGTTCGACCTGAATTCAAGTTTCCTTTTCACTGGAGAATGCTATTGAATTAAAGTGTAATGCAAGTGTATTTCAACACTTGAAATTTGAATGTTTGACTGGAATTAAATTGATTTACACTTGAATTCCAGCAAAAATGCTTATTGGGGTATTACCACTCCCACTATTGCTATTTATTATATATTTAGGTGTCAAAGTTGTCAAATCATGGTTGGCAACCGTTTCGAAACGGTGCATTATGCGACATTTACCCTGAAAACTTGGTCAAAAAGGTATAAGTAATATAGTGAAATTTCTAGACTTTAAGTTGAGATTTGTAGTTTTGAGACGATGTTATTGTCAGGAAAGTGAAGAAAATTAAATGCGTTTTTAGAGTTTTTTTATTTCAACAGAATATTATATTTTTTGGGCTAAACCAATAGAGATTTTATATTGACTTTTTTATTTGAAAGGCAATTTTAATTATTAAACTTCAATAACAAAACTTGAAATAGAATTACATGTAATTGTAATTGGTTATTGGTCAATTATACATTGCAAGTATGTAATTGTAATTGAAAAACTTCATGCGAAAAACTGGTATGCGATCGAGCAAGTCCGATGATTGTGTATAGCCTTCCAATGTGTTCAGTACACATTGATTGGGAGGAATAACTAGCAACGTTTCCAGAGCCTTGGTCAACGTAGTACTCCCGCTTATACACAAGCGGCATGTACGCTGTATTGGTCTAATTACACTTTTATTAAGCCAATGTATCTAAGTAGAACTAAGGCCCCGTTTCATGCTTATGGTTCTCATACATAGCGCTGGCACCAATGTACCTTGTTAATCCTGTGGTGTCTCCATTTTAATTTTCGGTCATGGATTACACCTAAGTTCTTAACTCTGTTTGTCACCGGTATCATCTTGCCCAGGAAACATGGTTCAATATGCTATAAAAATGTTTGTCTTTCTTGTGAAAAGACAGTTTTCCGTCTTGCTATCGACTATCCGTTCCAAGGTTTTAATAAGGTTTTTCGGATTTTGGTATAAATATCACCTTTGCATCCTACCATTTAATTGGGATATATTGGAATTTTAAGCATGCAGTCAAAATCTTTGACAGATCTACGGAAAACACTATCCGGGCCTGCAGCTTTATTGTATGCAAAAGCGAGAGTCTTCTCAAGGTTCCGGATGTCCCCTGTTACCCAGGGTTTCTCCTGGTCAGATATCCGCTCTCGCAGAGGGCAACTGTCGTCGAAGGATTCAAACAGGGCACTTGTGAACGTTTCAGCTTTGGCGTCAGTGTTGTCTTTATTTTGACATTGAAGTGGGTACTGTTCTAAACTGTTCTTTAGTAAATAGTAATAAATTGACGGTTTTGCAATAGGTGCGTGTTATTTCCCATCCGAATTAAATACAAAAATGCATATATGTATGTCGAAAACCGTTGAGCATTTTGAGCATAATTTAATTATATAAGAACATTTGAGAAATTGGGGGAACTTGCAGTAGTGGACGCTGCACCTTCCATACGAATTTAAGGTATGTATGAAGAATTTGTACATACAACATACATACATACATACATACATACATACATCATACATACATACATACATACATACATACATACTACATACATACATACATACATACATACATACATACATACATACATACATACATACATACATACATACATACATACCTACATACATACATACATACATACATACATACTACATACATACATACATACATATATACATACATACGTACATACATACATACATACTACATACTACATACATACCTACATACATACATACATACATAACATACATACATACATCCTACATACATACATACATACATACATACATACATACATACATACATCTACATACATACATACATACATACATACATACTACATACATACATACATACATACATACTACTACATACTACATACATACATACATACATACATACTCATACATACATACATACATACTACATACATACATACATACATACATACATACATACATACCTACATACATACATACATACATACCATACATACATACATACATACATACATACATACATACATACATACATACATACATACATACATACATACATACATACATACATACATACATACATACATACATACATACATACATACATACATACTACATACATACATACATACATACATACATACATACATTGCCTATCCATCCCTTCGTAATTTCACGTTTTAAATTCAAAAAAAATCAAATATAATTATTATATTAACTCACCTCGTATATGTCTATTCCGTGGTTAAGAGACCATGAAGTTTGAAAATAGTCTTCAATCCGTTGTTTGAGTTCTTTCGGCATCTACAATGAACAAATTTAAAGACTGGAAATATTATTCATTTCCCAACATACCATTTAGCAATCAAACCGCAATATAACTTGAGAATAAGCTTATAATAATATTTGTTTTTAACCTTTTTTTTATTAATATTATAAAAATGTTTTTAAAATGTGAATTCGCAAGCAGTTGTCAACTATGGTTCAGAAAATATTGTTGTACAAGTTAAGGCTGCACTTAAAGTATTCGCCTTACTTTAAAAACTTTATTACTCTCTTTTTGCGATCTCTCCTTCTTTATGCAATTACTTTAGTTTTAGTTTAATTTTGTCTACCGTCAAATAAGATATCCTCATAGAAAAGGAAAGCGGAGTTTATTGTTAAGAATTGAAATTGTGAATGAAATAAAACTTTCATTAATTTTTTAATACAAATTAAAGTGGTTTTATTTTAACGAAAAAATAAAAAATTAATTGGCGCCCAACGTGGGGCTGAGACGAAAATTAAACATTTAAAGCTAGAAAAAAATTGTAAAATTAATATAATACTTAACATACACAATTTTTGATATTACTTTTATGTTTAAAGAACATTATAAAACTATATGTTTTAATTAATTTTTGTGAAAAAAAAGTGATGTTCTATAATAAAAATAGAGAAAATCTATCTAATAAAGTCAGTATACCTGACACACAATTCGCGCTACTGGGAAATATCTTACAAATGAAATTACATTAATTTAACGCAACTAAAATAAATGTAAATTAAAAAATAATAAAGACATAAGTTATAGTAAAAATTTAAAAAATTAAAAACTAGAAAATTATAAAATAAATAACTGAACAAAATAAGAGTTATAATACAAATGTGAAATCATAAAATTGAAGAAGTAATCAACAGAAAATAACATTTTAATAAAAATAACGGTATTCAAATTCTTGAAAAAATTCTTGACAATAATTCAAATGAAAATAAGAACGAACCTAAGCAAAATTAATGATAAATTTAATATAAGAAAAATAAGACTAAATAAAAGAAGATAAAAAATTGGAGACTTAAAATATACGTAATTATTAAGAGTACTGCAGTTGGATAAGAGCAGCTAAATAATAAAGAGATTTAATAAAAGCCACGAACAAATCTACGAGAAGACGTAATTACCCAGCGGTAAATGAAACAAAGTACTTAGATAATATTCGATGACATCAGTATGACATTCTAAGCGAGCAATCTAAGTACTTAGAGTGCAATGTATGCGTAATCCAACATATCATGCACTTTAATTATAACATAGATTACGATTTAAGCAGAGAGTTAGCTGCCTTTTTCATGTTGTTTTTTGTTTTTATATCTTTAAAAAAAAAGAACTAAAGTACCGTTTTATTTTTCTTTTGTATGTATAGGTACTACATGAAAAGAATAATATTTTTGTTTCAGTTTAAAGTTGATCTTTTGTAAGTGAAGTTGTGTTTTCTTAAAAAATTTGTTTTATTGTAAAAATTTAAAATAATTGTGGTGATCTAAATGCCACAAACGGATTTAAAAATTGGGGTAAATTTACTTCATACATTCTAGTTTTAATACTGACAATTTCTTCTTGTTTGTTTACAGGATCTGTAAAGGAAGATGGCCGAAAGTTTCAAAAGAAAATTAAGATTCATTTCATTTATCTTCGTTAAAAGTGTTTAATTATATTTTTATTGAATTAACTATAATACATGTTTATTATTTGATGATAATTTTTAAATAAACTTACATAATTTGAAATAAACGTAAACAAAAAATATATTTTTTCTATAACAAAATCGGAAGACATGGTACTTTAACTTACAAATGCAAATAGGATTGTAATCTACATACATTACATTCTTATTTGCAAGCGTTTATATGCGTCTCATTAACTTCGCTTAGAACTCCACACATTATGTAAGTGAAATTTTAATTTGTCTTAATGAAACTGTGGCTTACATTCTAAGCGAGAGCACATCGATGAGGCAGCCTAGGACACTTTTATGTTAAATCTAAGTGGAAGAATAAGTGAAAGCATCACCACTGACTGCCACGAAATATCACTTAGATAAGCGAGTACATAATGTGTATTTTTACCGCTGGGTACTGAAAGAGCTGCTGTTGACTAAGAGTTGATACTAAAAAATATATGAAAAGAGTGCCATTTAATATTAAGTAATTTAAGTATTAATATGTTATTTAAAATTAATAACTTTATAAAAAATTTATTTCCTGAAAGAATATAATTAATTATATATTATTTAATTATTGCCTAAAATTATTTCTATATGTATAAATGTTGAGTAATAGTAATTAATTAAGAGATTTAAAAATATGAGCTATTTACATAAGAGTAATTTAAAATCAAAAACTTTATAACTTTTTACTTTTTTCTACAATTACCTAATTAATCATATGCATGCATGTTTAACTATTTACTTAAATTTATTTTATCTAAAATATTTTAGTTACTAAATATAATTTGTTATTATTAGCTTTCAATGTTTTAGAATTTTTGGCCTTAATTGTAACTATATATCGATTTATGGTTAAAATTGTTAAAATTACGGAGATATTAATTAAAATATTTAATAAATAATAATTTCTATCCTTATGAACATCGATGATTTATGCCCCTATTATGGTTTACAACTCAACTCAGTTGAGTTGAAATTGAAAAAACTCAACTTTTGAACAACTCAACTTATATTTGGTATTATGAATTACAACCAATTTCAGTTGTAATTGTGTTGATGTTGCCAACCTAAAAAGTGCTTTTTTGTCATAAAATTAAGTGAAAAGTTTATGAATTTCTGTTTTTCGTAAATGACAAATGTATTGAACATCTTTTTATTGTAAATTCGCTTGAAATCAGTGATTAATGAAATTTAAAAAAAATGTTTAAAAAAAAACTTTACTTTGTTTTATTTTAAAAATTTATTCTAAACAATTGAGTTGTAATTTGTTACAACTGCTTTTGATAAGTTGTAATTTTTTTCAAAAAAGTTGTAATAAATTTCAACTTTAAATTTTAAGTTGTTATCGATAATACCAAAGACCAAAATTTCAACTAAAGAAGAGTTGAGTTGTAAACCATAATAGGGGCATTAATATCGGATAATAAAAACATTCAAATTAGCTCTGAAAATACTTCCTTAAATATGGATGCCAGTACCGTCCAAGCTTTACTAAATACTGCTTTAATCCAGGCAACTGAACAAGCACGTCAAGGGTTTCAAAACACTATTGATGATCTAACTAAAAGATTATACGCCTTAGAATGTCCTGTTCAGGTTGAAGAATATAAGCCCATAACTATCAGAGTAGGTGTGAGATGCAGTGTATCTCTAGACATAGTGAAATCTATTCCAGAGTTCAGTGGAGATGCGAGCAAGTTTATGTCGTGGCGTCATGCCGCAATAACTGCCCACAAATTATATGAAACTTATGAGGGCAGCTCCACATATTACCCGGCTGTAGGAATAATTAGAAATAAAGTAGTAGGAGCTGCTGACTCAGTACTGAGTTCGTATAATACGGTGCACAGTGGGGCAGAATCGAAATTTTTTGGAAATAAATCTGACATTTCTAAACGGCTGATCCGATCGGGATAAAATTTGGCGTGAGCGTAGCCAAGGAGTATTCGAGTTTAAGTTTTGAAGATGAACCCTGCAGATGCCCCAGTAGGGTACCTACGACATGTAAAATTTTTAAACTCGTGCCATTTTTTTGTTTTTACCCAAATACAAAGATTTTTATATTTTCTGAAAGCACTCGACGAAATCTTGAAAAAACATGCTTGGACATACTACTTATCTCTTATAATATCCGAGTTATAGGCATTTAAAAATTTAGTGATACAAAATTTACCATACCTTGGTCCGCCTTTTTTTGAATACCGGGCGTAATTTTGGACCAAATGGACTCAATTTTTTCAATATCATTTACGGATCCAAAAATATACGTTTTTGAATTTAAAAATTCAAAAAATTTTAGATTTTTGCCGTTTTTTTGCCAAAAATGTGTCTTAACTCTTTTATTAATAAAATAAAATTTTCTTTAAGAACATATAACAATTTTATAGTTTTCTAAAAGGTATCTTTACGCAGAACGCTTTGGCGTAAAAATATGACCTATTTTTTATCAAAACTTCAACTTTGGGCGACATGTTCTAAAATCCCAAAGCTGGGATCAGAAAACTGAAAGCAGTTTTGGAAACCTCAATATGTTTTCTATTTACTCCAAAAGTATTTTCCCAGCCCTGAAAGAAATGTGGACCCTATGGGCAAAAAAGTAAAAAATCCCATTTTTGTGATTTTCATTCCTATTTTTGGGAATTGCGGGATGCCCTTTGACCTTTTCAATTGTTTTTTTTGCATTTTCTTATTTGAAATGACAAATTTAACAAGCGTTGAAAATTTCATTGAGTTTTGTTCATAAATAAAGATTTTGTCATATACATATTACATATTTGTTTAATTTCTAAAACTATGATTTATATCAAAATTTTAATAGGGTCGCAGATAGCTACAACAATTTAGTCCATATTTATCCCTTAATATCATTTTTTAGTTAGATATGGAAATTCTCGACCCTTTACAAAAATTTTCAAGCCAATATCTCAATTACATTCAAAAATACATATGTTCATTTAAATCTGTATCCTTTAATTTCATATTTTTCATATTTTAGTATTAAATATGACAGAACATATTTAAATCTTATATTTACCTATTAATTATCGTTCTGTTTCGTTTATGATCATATAGGTAAAAATATACAGGTAATGATAATTTCGTTTCTTTCACTAATAAGAAATATCAATGACTGAATTACAGGTTATAGTAATATAGTCCTAAATGTTAATAGGTAGACAATTCGTAATTTTTTACTTTGGAATACCTGTATCGGAAATGACAAGAATTGGTATATAAGTAAACTTCTCAGATTTCAAGTACCATATTTAATAAATCTACAATGAAGATTACATTAAAGTACGAAGAGTTGTGTTCCGTTTTATGGAGTGTATCTTCAAAAGGGCCAGAAAGAATTGAAGACATTTCAAATTATATAAAAACTACATATAGTAGAAAAGTAGACAAAACAGGCATATCAAACATTGAAAACTTTTTGATGTAAAAAGTAAGTCTGTGGATGGAAATCAAAAGAAATTTCGATTAAAATTTTGTAGTTGGATGGAAACTACTACGGAAATCTCAACTTACAACACATCAACAGGAGCGCCTTGCAAGTCATACGAAGACTTATGTTCAAGGTCAAAAAAAAAGAGGGTCACACAAAAACTTTTTTCAATCTCAAATGAGGAAATTATTGATACATTTAACGAAATGCTGAAAAAGGAAAACCAACATATGGATGCCGTACATATTGCAACTATTCTTCCTAATGCATCACCAAAACGACTTAAGCGAATTGTGGAAAGTATACCAACTCCAACATCACAATCAAATTTTACTGAAAAGGAAGCAATAGCGCTTATGTTGGAACTGGGTTTTAGTCGAAATAAGTACCAAATATTAAGGAAAGCTCTGCATGAAAAAGGACACAATATATTACCATCATACAAGGCGATCCAGGAAAAAAACAAACTATCCTACCATCACCTATTGCTGTTAATGATGTGGAAGCTTGTATTGATAAATCATCTTTGCTCGAAAACACAGCATCAAGAATTGTGTCAGACTTTTCAGAAGACCAACTAAGGAAAATTCATAACTGTGATGTTGTCTTAATGTGTAAGTGGGGATGTGACGGTTTATCAGCACTTCCAGAATACAAACAAGCTTGTGGAAGTCGGACATTAGCAGACTACAAAAGTGTATTTATGTCATCATTAGTGCCATTACGAATTCATTCATATTCCCTTAATCCATCATCGTCAAGCATCGGAAATTCATTTGAAGATATATGGATCAATACAACTCCGGGTTCAAAAAATTTTTGTAGAGCAGAAGTATTAATGAAGAAGTCCTGTCTTTCGGAATTTCACCACTTCATGCCAGAATACGATTTTTGGATTACTTTTTACACATAGCATACGACCTCAAATATAGAAGTGTGCCAGAGAATCTTACTAAATCAACAAAATATAATGAAGAATTGAAAGAACTGAGAGCTGCGGAAAAAAGCAGAATCCAAGAAGAATTTAAAGTTCAGATGGGATTAAACATCGACAAACCACTTCCAAGTTGCGGTAGTACAAATGACGGTAATACGGCGAGAAGGTTTTTTCGTGATTTTGAAATTACTTCAAAAATAACTGGAATCGACAAGGAGTTGCTTCGAATAGTTAACACTATTTTAATGGCACTGAATAGTAAACATAAAATTAATGGAAATCGATTTGGGGAATATACATCTGAAATTTCTAAATTACTTGTATCTCTGTATCCATGGAGGGAACTAACACCAACAGTACACAAAGTATTGTGTCATGGTCAAATAATAATTGAATCGAATATTCTTCCACTTGGAGAGTTGACAGAAGAAGCCCAGGAAGCGAGGAATCGAGATTTTAAGCATGTTCAACTATTCAGCTCAAGAAAATGCTCCAGGCAATCACAGAATGAAGATATTCTTAATAGTTTACTTCTATCTTCTGATCCTGTTCTTTCAACTATGCGAAAAAGATGGATTTGTTATGAAACTCTATCATCTCAAAACAAGGAAGATTTAAAGGACTTATATTACCTTCTGGATATGTATACCGATATGACAGATTATTTTATAGAAAAGTAGTGTTAGGAATTAGGTAGTAAGAATTAATTGTATTATGTTTAAGATAAACAGTTCAAATAAAAAAAGCTATTATACTAACTGATGATATTGTAATAATTGTGTTTTATATTTCGGTGGGCGGGAAAGGTGGTTTGTGTGGGGTGATTTAGGTGTTGTTGTGCGTGGCTCATAATAAAATTATAATTTTTTTATTGTATATACAATGTTATAGTCTTTAATAAAATAATTAACTAAATAATTTTTAAAAATTGTCCAAATATTTTATTCAACACCAAATGTATGTTCTGTCATACTTAATACTAAAATATGAAAAAGATGAAATTAAAGGACACAGGTTTAAATGAACATATTTTTGAATGTCATTGAGATATTGGCTTGAAAATTTTTGTAAAGAATCGAGAATTTCCATATCTAACTAAGAAATGATATTAAGGGATAGATATGGACTAAATTGTTGTAGCTTTCTGCGACCCTATTAAAATTTTGATATAAATCATAGTTTTAGAAATTTAACAAATATGTAATATAAGACAAAATCTTTATTTATGAACAAAACTCAATGAAATTTTCAACGCTTGTTAAATTTGTCATTTCAAATAAGAAAATGCAAAAAAAAAATTGAAAAGGTCAAAGGGCATCCCGCAATTCCCAAAAATAGGAATGAAAATCCCAAAAATGGGATTTTTTACATTTTTGCCCATAGGGTCCACATTTCTTTCAGGGCTGGGAAAATACTTTTGGAGTAAATAGAAAACATATTGTGGTTTCCAAAACTGCTTTCAGTTTTCTGATCCCAGCTTTGGGATTTTAGAACATGTCGCCCAAAGTTGAAGTTTTGATAAAAAATAGGTCATATTCGGAAGGACGCAGTGGCAACATTTTCGAAAAATAGGACAAGTTTTTTACGCCAAAGCGTTCTGCGTAAAGATACCTTTTAGAAAACTATAAAATTGTTATATGTTCTTAAAGAAAATTTTATTTTATTAATAAAAGAGTTAAGACACATTTTTGGCAAAAAAAACGGCAAAAATCTAAAATTTTTTGAATTTTTAAATTCAAAAACGTATATTTTTGGATCTGTAAATGATATTGATCTGAAATTGTTATTGTTTGTATATTATTGGAAATTTTGTTGTCTAACTAACAAGAAAAAATTGAGTCCATTTGGTCCAAAATTACGCCCGGTATTCAAAAAAAGGCGGACCAAGGTATGGTAAATTTTGTATCACTAAATTTTTAAATGCCTATAACTCGGATATTATAAGAGATAAGTAGTATGTCCAAGCATGTTTTTTCAAGATATCGTCGAGCGCTTTCAGAAAATCTTTGTATTTGGATGAAAAACAAAAAAATGGCACGAGTTTAAAAATTTTACATGTCGTAGGTACCCTACTTTGTGCCGCCACAGCGCCGTCCCTGGGGCATCTACGGATGCATCTTCAAAACTTAAACTCGAATACTCCTTGGCTACGCTCACGCCAAATTTTATACCGATCGGATCAGCCATTTAGAAATGCCAGATTTATTTCCAAAAAATTTCGATTCTGCCCCACTGTGAGGTGTTGAATTTCAAAGCAATTTTATCTAGGTTAGATTTTTCAATTGGAGATAAAATATCCATATTTACACTTGAGCAAGAGTTGTCATTGAAGCAAGGTCCCCATGGAATTTTTGAGTTTTATGATGCCGTCGAGAAAAAAATTGGCACTGATTTTTAATTTTTTTTTTTATTATTATTCTGCGACTAGTCTAATTTGACTAACGAGCAGATTTTTTCGATTAAATACAATGATTAGTAGTAAGAATAAGATATAACACCAAATATATCCAAAATACTGTTTTATTTAAACCAGATGATGTGGTTTAATGCGTTGGAGTCTATTTGGTAGGCTTCGGATGAAGTAAAGTCTGCTGGCTTCACTGTTCACATGTGTTGATAACTTTTGGTGGTGTGATATTGCAAATTTTTTCACTACGTCTCTGACAAACTCTACGCCTAAATCACGGTGAAGGTCATGATTTCGAACGTACCATGGTGCATTGACCATGTGTCTTAAAACTTTATTTTGAAAAACTTCAATGTGTTTAATTGTTGAAGTTTTGGCACATCCCCAAAGCTGGCATCCATACGTCCAAACTGGTTTCAGGATTTGTTGGTAGACAAGTATTTTATTTTGTATTGACATGGAAGAAGTTTTACCTATGAGCCATTTCAGGCTTCTGTACTTAATTTCAAGTTCTTGCTTTTTCTTTAGTATATGATCGAGCCAAGTAAGTTTAGAATCTAGCGTAAGACCGAGGTATTTTGCGGTTTTTGATAATGGAATTGTGGATTCTTGCATTTTGAGAGGAACATAAGTTGTATTTTTTTTTAGCGAAAAGTTTACATGTACAGATTTTGAATTGTTGATTTTTATTCTCCATTTTGAAGCCCAAAAAGAAATATTATTAATAGCTGGTTGGATATATTTGGCTGCTTCTGTAGTAGATTTTCCAATCGCAAGTACAGCTGTGTCGTCGGCAAATGTTGCTATTGTAGTGTTTGGTGTGTTAGGAATGTCATTTGTAAATAACAAATATAGTAGAGGGCCAAGAATGCTCCCTTGAGGAACGCCCGCTTTTATATCCTTCAGCTCCGAGAACTCATTTTCGAGTTTTACATGGAAATAACGATCTTCAATGTATGATTTTATGATTTGGTAATACATTGTTGGAAATATTTTGGACAGCTTATATAACAGGCCTTCGTGCCATACTTTATCAAATGCTTGAGCTACGTCTATAAAAACAGCAGAGCATATTAACCTATTGTCGAAAGCGTTTTCAATTTTTTCAATAATACGATGAATTTGCTCAATCGTTGAATGTTTTTCTCGAAATCCAAATTGGTGTTTAGGGATACAATTGTTTATGACTATAAACGGATCACTGTTGCCAATTTAGCTATTTTCTCGTCAAATCTAGCGATTTTTAATCCCATTTTGCGGGGAAAAATATGATTTAGCTATTAGCGGGAAATCTAGCGATTTTTCTTTAGATCTTAAGGCATTTTTTATTCATTTATATTTTGATAATATCGCTTAAAAGTTACGAATGACGATATTTACATATATGTATGTATATAAAAATATGCATTCAATGTAAGTTATTTGAGTTTTAGCTGTGTGTATTATACTTATTTTGAATGTTCTGAAGAACATAATTAGGAGTAAATATTTGTGCGTACAGGTAAAGTTATACGAAAAACTTTAAAAGGGGTATATTTTGTTGTACTCAATTAAAAAACGAATATTTAATTATTCTAGTCTTTTAGTAAATGAGTGATATGATAATAAAATTTACCATAATTCTAAAAATTAGTGAACATTGGAAATAAGTGATGAAAGGATCGGTCCATAAAGTCCTAAAAATTTACAACATTTCTAAGGCGTATAGGGCCGCATATCGATATCGCAGATAAACTTCCCACAAAAGGAGTGTATAATAATCTTGGGTGCCCCGGTAGGCTAGTTAGTAGTGTGCTAGCCTGTCAGTCTGGGGGTTGTGGGTTCGATTCTCAGCAGAGATCCTGGTCTGCTACACTACAACGGTCGTATGGTTATCGTCACCCTGCTCGGTAAATTAGGTTAGAATATAATTTGTAATTGTATTGTAATGGAAAAATAAATAAATATGCCGAAAATAAAGGATCGATCCATAAAGGCCAGCATTTCGAAATTCAATTTATCTTTACAACATTTCTAAAGCAATCTGTATAGGGTCGCATATCGAAATTAACCTCAACTTGACATTTTTCCTAACCCAAAGTGAAAATATTTAACATAAAAAAGATTCTCTTATGTGTTTGTTATAAGATGTGTTTGTATCACTATCCCATTCCTACGTATGTATATAGATTTTAGCGATAAATCGCTGACTTTTTAGAATAATATAAAAAATCTGAAAAATTTAGCTAGTTTTCTTAGCTATTTCTTTTCAGAATCATATAATAAATATTATTTTGACGATTTATCGCTAAATTTTTCAAAATGTCTTGAATTTAGCTATTTTCTAGCTATTTTTCAGTCGACTTTAGCGATATTTTTGGGAAAAAAGTTGGCAACAGTGAAACGGATAAATACGTTTTTGTATAATTTTTTCAAATATTTTTGAGATTACAGGTAATAGCGAGATTGGTCTATATGATGAAACATCATGTGGATTTTTGCCTGGTTTTAGTATCATGATTATGGTGGATACTTTCCAATAGGATGGTACATATTGTAGCTGTATAGCAGATTGGATTAATGTTGTTAGATATACAATTGCCTTATAAGGTACTTGTTTTAGTATTTCAGCTGTTAAAAGATCATAACCCGGGGATTTTTTATTTTTAAGCTTGAAGATTTCTCGTTTAACTTCGCTTACAGAGATTTTAATATTCGATGAAGATACATTGTTTGCTATGTTACAAAAGTTGTCAGTATTACATAAATCGGGTACATTTGGTGAAAGACGTTCTCTAGATGGCTTGAGAAAAGGAGAAGTTTTTCTTTGTTCGATTTGGCCCATTGTCCATTTGGTTGTTTAAGTGGATGAGAATGGTTTTTGGGTGGGTTTATGGTTTTTGTCGCCTTCCAAAGGGAATTGTAGTTTTGTTTGGTACTTGAAAGGTTTTGAAGATACTTTTCCATAGTTTGATTTTTTATTTGTTTGAGCTTACGCCTTAAATACTGTGAAGCTCTATTGTATTTATTTTTGTCATCTGGACATCGGGTTTCATGCCATTTTCTCCTAAGTTTTCTTTTATGTTCCAGCAATATTTTTATTTCTTTTGGGTAATTTATACCTGTTTGTTTTATTTTAATATTTGGCGTACTAGACCACGCTGCGTTTTGGATGTTTTCCGTAAAATTATTAGTATATTTTTCGAGTTCTTCAATAGAACTAATAATATTTGGCACAATCATTTTATTGAGGTTTTGTCTAAAGTACTTCCAGTCAGTATTTTTATTATAAAGAAATGGATTGCTTTCTGGTTGAATTATATGTTCACATACTGTTAGAAGAATTGGAGAATGGTCAGAGCTTAAGTCTATACAATCTTCAATGTTTATGAAGTTTTTTGATATTTTATGAATAATAAAGAAATCAATGAGATCGGGTATCTTAGATTGGTCAGTGGGCCAATATGTAGGTTTACCAGTGGAAATAAAATCACATCCTAGGGTATTTGCCGCTTTATACAATTCTCTGCCTTGTGTTGTTGTGAGACGGGAACCCCAAAAAGTATTTTTGGCATTAAAATCGCCTCCAATTATGAATTTATTTTTATACAATGTCAAAAATTCATTGTAATCGCTCAATTTGATTGAATGTCTCGGTGGACTGTAGACCGATGTTATAGATAGAGGTCCATTTGTTGTTTGTACGGTTACGGTTGTAGCTTGAAACATTTCTGTACAAAACTTTTTATCTTCTATATGTTTAATACCATTTCTGATTATAACAGCACTACCTCCTCTAGCTTTATTTTGTGGATGAATAGTATGATACATAATGAAATTTTTTATATTCATATAGGATTGTGTTGTAAAATGTGTCTCGGAAATTAGGCAAATATCTATTTTTTCGTTATTTAATACGAGCTCTAGTTCATTTTTGTGGTTTTGCAATCCGTTTGCGTTCCATTGTAATATTCTTAAAGTGTGGGCCATTTTTTATTGTTTAAGAATGGAGTTTTCCAAACGCTCTAGTCGGATTTCTAGGGAATTGTAAAATTTTTCTTGCTTTTTCAGCATTTCCATTATCTGGTTCATGAGGTAGCTTTCGGAAGTGGCAATTTCTTTGGGTCCAACATTATTGATAGTTTTATTTCTTACAATATCTGCAAAGCTAGCTCCTGAGGTAGTGGGCTGAGGTTCTTTATTAGTTTCTGGGACCTCTTGTATTGCTGATCCATTTCTTTTCATTTTAAGTTGTTCAGTTCTTTTCTTTTGTAACTGTTTTGCAACTTCACATCCTCTGTAGTTCGCTGGATGAGAGTTTCCACAGTTACAACATGTTGGTTGCGTTTTGGGGTCTTTCTTGCACTCTATAGTTACATGGTCTCCTGCACATTTGACGCAACGAGGGAGTCTTGCACAAAAGTTACGTGTATGTTCATACGACTGGCAATTTTTACATTGTGGTAATAAATTCGATTGTTTAAGTGGTTGAACTTTTATTATACAATTTAATATAGATTTTATTGCATAAATTTTTTCTATATTTTCAGTGGATTCGAATGAAACCATAAACATATCAAGCGGTTCTTTTGTTTTATATTTTAGCTTAGGATTTACAGAAATTACTTTAAAACCTTGTGATTTCAAATCTAACTGAATTTCAGACGGTTGACAACTATGGTGAATATTTTTTATCATAACTTTAATTGACCGTGATTGCTTATTTTCGTAACTATACCATGGAATACATTTTTCGGATAACATTTTTGTAAGGTTCCTGTAATCTTCACTATTTAAGGTATTTATTTTTATTGTATTGTTTGGTAACACTTTTACAAGGGGCTCTTTAGTGCTATTAGTTTTCAATAAACTTAAAAAATTATTAAAATTTTCTATGCCAACTGCCATAATGGGGGGTGGCTGGCGATTTATGGTAGTTTTATTAACTGGAGATTTTGTATCATTAATTTCATTTTCTGGTGATGTGTTTGCTTTTCTCTTTTTTCTATTTCTGGATTTTTGAAGAATCCATTCCGTTTCTTGTACCAACTCCTCCTCGTCGGTTGCATATTCATTTTGTTCATATACGGTTTCATTATGTTTGTTTTTAAGTTCGAGCTGTTCTTCTTTTAAGGCCATATTTTCATTTTGTAGTTTTAAACAATAATTTTCAAGTACTTTGATTCTTTCAATAAGTTCTATATTTTTCTGTTCTAATTCTTTTACCTTTGACATCCTAAACATGCTCAGGCTGTTTCTGGGTGTTTCAGAACCCTCCATTTTTAACGGGTTAATTTGCTGCGTAGTAAAGACAAGCACCCACACTTATTGATGGCAACACTAAATAGATGGTAACACCAAGAGATGTGGCAGCACCAGTACTTTAAACTACAGCCAATATCACTATTTACGATCAGCTGCTCTTGTTTACTTTGTTTTGTTTATTTTAATTCTTTATACTTTTTGTGAAAATTTTGATGTTTTTCCAAACTGATGGAAATTTGCCCATTGGAATTTCCATAAATTTCTTTTTTGGATTCAAAAATATTTTTTTTAATGTTTTATTTATAATACCTTCAAACACTCAATCAGTTTGATTCGATTCCATTAAGAGAAAACTATATGTGTTGCAGTTTTGGCTAATGATAATATTGTTTTTATCAACTTTTTTTACAATTTGGCGGAGCACAAAAATTTCACGTAGACTATTATAGAAACTAACTAACTGAAGTCACTGATTTTTAATAAAGTAATAATGACCAATGAAGGTAACTCGGCTTTAATTGAAGCCCTTAGTCAAAAATACAGGGAAAATGCATTACGTGTATTTATTTCTGGGTTACGACGTCCAGTTTCTGATGTATTGTTTTCGTGTAAACCTCCTGATATGCCTTTTGCTCTTGCCTTAGCCCAGGAACTTGAAACTAACCAAGCGAGATATAATTTTGCAACTACCTTTTGGAATAACTCAACCCAAGGCATTACTTACAATTCACCACATTATCAACCTATTCGGCAACCTAATTTTCAAAACAGGCCAATACAACAAAGTTTTATTCCTAGAAATCAATCAAACAACAGATAAAATGTTAAGAATATTAATAGACACCGGCACATCCAAAAATTATATTTAAAATCTTAGTTTTTTGAAATCGGTTAAATCACTTGATAAACCTTTTTTTGTAAAATCAGTAAATGGAAATTCGAAAATATTTTCAAAATATGTAGCATATTTATTCGATACAACTGCAAATTTTTCGTTTTACCGGATTTGACTACTTTTGATGTAATAGTTGGCTTTGACCTTTTGACCAGGGTACAGATAGCGATCGAATTCAATTCGCTCGCGAGCGAGTTTAATTCGAGCGATTTAAATAATTCATTTTCCGGCGAATAAATCTATTCGACTCGCGAGTCTAATTTTTAAACTCGCGATAAGAGTTGAAAATTTAAAGAGCGTAAAATAGAACTCGCTCGCGATTCGAGTCAAAACGAGTTATTCGCGAGTTTTATAATTTTGTAAATGGTATAAATTTAAATTTATAAGGCATAATCAATTTACATAACAATGACATAACGAAATAAGTTTCCCATTAAAATTATGTACACAAATACATATGTAGGTACATTATTTGCTGCAAAGTAGTAGACACTTCGTACATACATACATACATACATACATACATACATACATACATACATACATACATACATACATACATACATACATACATACATACATACATACATACATACATACATACATACATACATACATACATACATACATACATACATACATACATACATACATACATACATACATACATACATACATACATACATACATACATACATACATACATACATACATACATACATACATACATACATACATACATACATACATACATACATACATACATACATACATACATACATACATACATACTACAAATACATACTACATACATACATACATACATACATCATACACTACATACATACATACATACATACATACATACATACATACATACATACATACATACATACTAATACATACATACATACATACACATACATACATACATACATACATACATACATACATACATACATACATACATACATACATACACATACATACATACATACATACATACATACATACATACATACATACATACATACATACATACTACATACATACATACATACATACATACATACATACATACATACATACATACATACATAACATACATACATACATACATACATACATACATACATACATACATACATACATACATACATACATACATACATACATACATACATACATACTACATACATACATACATACATACATACATACATACATACATACATACATACTACATACATACATACATACATACATACATACATACATACATACATACATACATATTCAACACGTGTTTTATTATCTTAATATAAAATTTTCAAAAACCTTTTGATTCACAATCAATAATCTAACTGCCTGTTTCACAATAGCGAAACAACATTTTCTTTCTTATAAATATATGAAAAACAAAAACAAAATTTTTAATTTATTGTTGTTTTCAATATATTTGTAAGAAAGAAAATGTTCTTTCGCATTTAGAGAAACCGGCAGTAATAAATAAAAAAAATGTTTAAAGATCACTTGCATGTCCATCAATATACATATGTACATACATAACTACAGATAAAAAACATACACATTTAAATAAAAAGGTAGACAATATATTTCTTATACTTTCCCACTTTTGCTTTGTCAGACCGTCATAAAACCTACGGCTACACAATCACACATACATAATTATTTCCCATATTATTGGTTCTTTTTTACTACCACAACAGAACCTGTTTCTTGCACACACACTTTGCTGATTTTCGGCTCGAATTTAACTCGAATTCAACTCGTTTTCCACTCGCTCGTAAGCGAGTAGAAAAAACAAAAACATGTAAATATCGCTTACGAAGCGAATACAAAACACATAAAACTCTAATTAAAATTGTGCTCGCGTGTTGAAAAATAAAACTCGCGATTTTGAATTTTAAAACGAGCGATAAAATAGCGATCGCGAGCGATATTTTTACCTACCCTGCTTTTGACTCAAATAAAAGCGCAAATTGACTGCAAAAAGGGAATATTAAAATATAAAAATGGAGAAGAAAAATTGTCGTTTCTTTACTGTAATGACGTAAGTAATTTTATCAGTCCTGAAACTTGTGATGTATCTGCTTGCTTAGTTAAAAAACTCGAAGATATTCTGGAAGCTAACAAAGGTGTCTTTGCTGATCCTATAGAATTCCTTCCTTTTGTCACCAAGGTTGTAGCCACTATTAGAACTGAAGACCAAGAGCCAGTATACTCAAAGTCATACCCGTACCCTTTAGCTTTAAATGATTTTGTTAATAAAGAAATAACAAATTTTTTGAAAAATGGCATAATAAAACCTTCTCGCTCTCCATATAATAACCCTATATGGATAGTTGATAAGAAAGGTTTCGATGAATCAGGGAAGCGGAAAAAAGACTTGTAATTGACTTTAGAAAACTAAATTCAAAAACTATAAGCGATCGGTACCCAATACCCGATACATCGACCATTTTATCAAATTTAGGAAAATCTTCTTATTTCACTACCTTAGATTTAAAGTCAGGGTTCCATCAAATCAGCTTGGCAGAGAATGATAGGGAAAAGACAGCGCTTAGCGTCAATAATGGAAAATTTGAATTTTGTCGGCTTCCGTTTTGATTAAAAAATGCCCCTAGTATTTTTCAGAGAGCAATAGATGACGTTTTACGCGAAGAGATTGGAAAAAGATGTCACGTGTATATAGATGACATTATCATTTTCTCTTCATCAGCTGAAAAACATATCTCTGACATTGATAGAATCCTCCAAGAATTGTTCAAGGCGAATATGCGAGTTTCAAGTGAGAAGTCCAGGTTTTTTAAAAGTTCTGTCGAGTTTTCAGGATTCGTTGTTTTAAAAGATGGTATAAAGACCTGTCCTGAAAAAGTCAATGATATTATAAACTATCAGGTCCCTGAAACACTGCGAAGTCTTCGATCATTTTTAGGGTTGGCGGGATATTACCGCCGATTCGTCAAATATTACGCACTCATAACGAAACCGCTCACTAAATATCTTCGCGGAGAAAATGGCAACGTGTCAGCAAGGTGCTCTCGAAATGTAAAGGTATGTCCTGATAGAGAAGCACTAGACGCTTTTCAAAGAATATATTGGCATCAGAAGACGTATTGTTGCTTCATCCAAACTTTAATGAGCCCTTTGAACTTACTACCGATGCGTCGTCTAGTGCAATAGGTGCTGTGTTGACACAAAATGGTACACCTATAACTATGATATCAAGGACTCTATCTACAACGGAAGAAAACTACTCCACAAATGAGCGTGAACTTCTGGCTATAGTGTGGTCGCTTCAAAAGTTAAGGAATTATCTGTACGGAGCAAAAAACGTAAACATTTATACAGATCACCAGCCGCTCTCATTTTCTCTTTTGGAAAAAATACAAAATTAGGAGGAGCTTTTATTGAAGAATTTTCACCAAAATTTCACTATAAACCCGGCAAAGATAATATAGTGGCAGACGCTTTGTCACGTCAATATATGCATTATGTAGAAAGTGGCTCAATGAGCACGGATGCCACAATTGGTTCTGGGACTATATCTGCAACCGAAGGCGCTATAGGTTCCAACACTTTAACGGCGTCAGAAACATCAACCATTGCAACAATACATAGTGAAGAATCTTCTACCGAAGTGATCAACTCCGTTGTAAACCCAATTAATTGCTTTAAAAACCAACTTGTTTTAATTGAGGCACCAAATTCAGCTCTGACCTCAGAAACCATATTTGTCAATCAAGTCAGACACTTAATAAATTTTAATAAGGTGACCGATATCATAAAGTTCGTAAATGATGTTGTGAATCCAAATGTTGTGAATTGCATATATTGAGATCGTCACACGTTAGAGCAAATTCAGAATGACCTTATAAAAAATTTTCCGACTGTAAGATTTGTCATTAGCAAAAATATGGTGATAGATATTCACAACCCTGATGATCAGCTTGAAATTGTGTTAAGTGAACATAACAGGGCACATCGTAACATTCGGGAGAATCTTAATCAAATCCTTAGGGAATACTATTTTCCAGGTATCCATAAGAAATTAAAAGAGATAGTTTCAACTTGTAAAACCTGCAAAGAAGCGAAGTATGTGAGGTATCCTAAAAAAAACTAGAATAGGCAAAACCCCTATACCTGAATATCCTGGTGAACTACTACATATAGATATTTTTTCCCCCGATAACTCCCATTACCGGGTTGATAAGTTTAGCAAATTCGCTCTAGTTTTCCCAATCGCATCTCGGTCGATTGTAGATATAAAAATTCCATTATTGAAAATATTGAACTTTTTTCCAAAGGCTAAGACTGTTGTGTGCGACAATGAAAAAGCTTTTAATTCTGAGACAATTAAGTCTATTCTCGCAAATCAATTTGGTGTCGATATGTTTACAGTTCCACCAGCACATAGCACAAGTAACGGCCAAGTCGAACGTTTTCATAGCACTTTGGCCGAAATCGCAAGGTGTTTGGAAGCGGAAAAAGGGTATATCGACACAGCGGAGTTAGTTCTGATTGCTGCTTCCAAATATAATCAAACGATACATTCGGTTACTGGACTCAAACCCATTGATATCCTTCACCGCATTTCCGAAAAGCTTAGAAGGTCTTTGATGAAGAAACTGGATATAGCTCAGGACAAGGATTTGACTTACCATAACACTCGTAGGATAGTGAGAAACTTCTCTCAGGGAGACAGGGTATTTTTAAAAACTAACAGAAGATTAGGTAATAAATTTAGTAAACGCTTTGTAGAAAAAATAGTTCAAAAGGATATGGGCACTTATGTGCTAATAGATAATCGACCTGTTCATAAGGATAATATTCAATAGAACTTATATTATCTACCTTTAACTTAATTTAATGCCATATTATAAATACAACAAATTTATTTTTAAAGAATACATAATTGTAATAATGCTTAATAATTAATAATTAAGTTAATTTAGGAAATAATGTAACAGTCGAGGACTACTAGTTTTATAGAGGGAGGGTAGTTAAGGCTGCACTTAAAGTATTCGCCTTACTTTAAAAACTTTATTACTCTCTTTTTGCGATCTCTCCTTCTTTATGCAATTAGTACTTTAGTTTTAGTTTAATTTTGTCTACCGTCAAATAAGATATCCTTATAGAAAAGGAAAGCAGAGTTTATTGTTAAGAATTGAAATTGTGAATGAAATAAAACTTTCATTAATTTTTTAATACAATTAAAAGTGGTTTCATTTTAACGAAAAAATAAAAAATTAATTTACACAGCTGTTTCTAAATTATTATTAAAGAAATTTGACGATTGAAAAAAAAACTTATTATTCTCAAAAGTCATGCTGTCTGTTAAATAAAATAATAAAATAAAAAGCTGGTAATAAATAATTGTTGCAAATAATAAAAAACAAAAAAGAAGTGAATGTGACGAAGATTTCAGTGCTGGTGTTTCCAATTGCGGCCCAATTGAAGAAAATAATTGCGAATATTTAAGTTCTAGTGAATGTGATGAAACGTCAATTAATATTTTTGAAAACTTTAATATTCGCAATGAAGTGTAAAGTGGAGTGTAAAACATTTAATTTCTAACAATGCATTAAATGAACTGTTGGTAATTATAAAAAAATAGAACCAAATCTACCAAACGACGCGAGAACATTAAAAAAACACCAAGAGATGCACCAATTGTTCCGCTTGCAGGTGGTGAATATGTGCACTATGGTCTAAAAGACTGCTTGACAGTTTTAGAGCTCGTCAATATAAAAATCACCATACAACAAACACCCAAATGACAATAGAAAAGTTACCAATAGATATAGTTTAATCATTTCCATTTGATTACATGCACGTTGTGTGCCTTGGAGTTGTCAAGTCCTTGATGAAAAAGAAATTGTTCTTTTTCGCTGCGACCAAAACAAATCAGACTGTTGGATTATAAACTCCAACAACTTATACCTCATACACCGCGGGAGTTTTGTAGAAGGCCACGAGGTTTAAAGGAATTTGAGCGATACAAGGCCACAGAATTTCGTCAGTTTCTTCTTTATAGTGGACCTTTTGTATTAAAAATATTATAGATGAAAGTCTTTACACGCACTTTTTGCAATTAAGTTTGGCTTTACGCATTTTATTAGATGAAAAAAAATGCAAAACACATAACGAGTGTGCTGAAGTTATGTTAAAAAATTTTGTGATGAATGTTCCAGAAAATTATAATGAAACCATATTGACATACAATTTCCACTGCCTAACTCACCTAGCAAGTGATGCTTTATTATATGGTTCACTGGAAACCATAAGCACCTTTAAATTTGAAAATAAATTAGGACAATTAAAGCAACTTCTTAAAAAAAGAATAACATATCCGCCCAGTTATATAATCGATTGGTTGAACAAAGCCTGAACTATTCAAATTCAGAAGAGCTTGGAAAATTAGGAAAAAGTACTAACACTTTTGTTCAGAATGAATATATATATTTGTCAATTTATTCTCCTAACAACTTATATAGCGTTGGACAAGAAGTTTTCAAAGTTTCATCAATTGACTGTACAGGAGGACAAAGAGTTCTTGGAAAAAAAGTATTGAATTTGGAAGAAATGTTTCACCGTCCACTGAAATCTTCTCACTTGAATATATGGCAAACAACACACTTATCTTTATCAGAAACAACTCATGGACACTTTTTACATAAAATAATTAAAATGACTTCTTTCTTTAATGACGATAAAATAGGTTTTTTACCCCTAATTCACAATGTCTGATGATTTCAACCTTTATTTCACAAACGAACAACGCAACATAAATACTCTGGAACCACCAACAACTAACCAAAACAACATCATCAATACAAATTTTCCAAATTCTGAAGGTAATAAAGAATTTATAAAAAATTTCTGTAGAAAAAATTATTACATATTATTTTATTTCAGAAATAGCGAATAAAGTGGTTGCAGCAATTCAGCCAATGTTAACCCGGTTAACTAACGAAGTCCAAAGCATGCGGAAGGAATTGCAGGTATTAAAGAAAGAAATAGCTGAAATAAAACGCACCGTAATGCCTGATGAACCATTTAAAGAAATTGAGCTCTTCTTCGATTTTGAAAAACAGCTTCAAGAAAATGCCGAAAACTTTGCATTTTTTGTAAGTTTTATTGGAATCCTATTCATTGTACATATGAAAATATTTTTTCTTATCACCTTTTTCAGGAAAAGGAGTTAACACTGGTTGCCAAAACTCCAAATTTTACAAAAAATTGCTGGAGAAAACTAATAACTGACGTATTAGGAGAACAGTTATGCTGGAAAGACACTGAATCAAAGAAAAGTGTATGAAATTTTAGCACAACAAAGGCAATACGAAGTAAGAAAAAATTTTAAAAAATACAAAATTATAAATACACTATTATAATTATTAAATATCTACAATTTATAGGTGCAGCATTGTCCATTGGAATATCAGAGGATCAGTTTATAAAGGACACTCGTACATATTTCCAATTCGCAAAAAATCGAATTAAGCTCAGAAACAATTATAAAACTAAAAAACACAATAAAATAGATAAATAATATTTAATTGAAGAAAATTATTATTTTTTATTATTATCAAACTTATTCTCCATTTATGTGGAAAAGCTTATGAAAATATTGAGACAGTAAGCTTTTAAATACAACAATTAATATAATACTACATTTGTAAGCTTATTCTACAATTGCAAGAATAAGCTTTTAGTAATATTACACATGTAATATTATCACGAGGGTTCCGTTTTGATTTTTCTACAATTGTTACGATAACCTTTTTCAAGATTTTCTTAAGACTTTTTCAAGCTTAATGCTTGTGTTGGTAAGCTTAATATAATATTATTCTCAATACATTTGGTTTGTTGGGTTATCATAAGGCGACCAGTGTATGTGTATGTAAATCAACCCAGCAGGAAATGTCAAAAGTGAAACTGTACTGAGCTTCTACTGACACAGTCACCAGTACTAGTGACTTATTATATGACATACTACTATAGACATTTAACATGTGTGTGTCATTGAAAATCTACTACTAACTTTAGTACTATTGATTAGATACTTCTTTTGGGACCATACTTAAACTTTGGAACCAGTGAATCACTGGTAAATTTTAACAATTCAGCTCTACACTTTTGGTATTTTTTGTAGTAAATAACTAATAAAAATGCAAATTTTGTTAAAAACAAGGTGGAAGTACACAACACGCTTTGTACGCTTCAACGCGTTATAGGCTTCTGTCAAAAAAAGTTGAAATATTGTATTTTCATTTAACAAGTTACACATTGTAGTTTGTAACGCGTCTGCCGCGAAAAGTTCACTAACTTTCAACTTTTGGCGCGTCGGCAGCTGATCAGGTTTGTATTTTGTTTTGTGTAGAATAAGAATAAATAAACTAAACTGAAATAAATTTCTCCAACAGTGGAAGAAAAATATTAAAAATATACAAAAACTTAAAATTTTGATTTTTAAAACAATAATAGTCTTTAAAAACATAAAAATAGAGATCAAAATGACGCGAGGCGTGTAAAGTCTGAAAAGCGTGAAACGCGTTGCCGCCTCAACGCGTGTTGTGTACTTCCACCTTTAGGATTTTAGATAGAGAAAAAAAGGAAAGAAACGAGACACTCTCGAAAGTTTAAGAATGCAACGAAAAATATACAATACAATAAATACGAGAGAGGACAAGGATAACACAAAACTGCAATATTCCGCTGCAATAAACTAATTATTAATTTAGTTGAAGTTCTGTGATATTAGCATATGTTTTTGTTGTTAGTGATTATTTATTTATTTGTTTAGTAATTTCTGTGTCGTGAACTGTATAACCTATCCACAAACAAATTCAACTGTATCGTTGTTGTCTTTTATGCTTTTATTTATAATTTGTTGAAAAAAATCTCAGGCGTATTCTCATATCTCAGTTATTTGTGTAATAGGAAACTCCAAAACTGATTTCAACAAACATACAGATGGATATAAAGATCCAAAATTATATTGTAGAAATTACAAACGGAATGACAAATTTATATATGTATACCCTTCTCACGAAATTGAAGGGTATAAAAATAATAATAAGGATTTTTGATAAAATTTGTAAAATAAGAGAAAAATACAAATATTCTCAGTTCTAAGAACATATTTTCAAAGTATCTTCTTCCCACAATTTCTTATGATAGTTGACAATGGCGCATATAAAAATGGATTAATTGAGCTTTTTACCTTTAATATTTAAATATTTTTTGTATATAGAGCGTTACGTTATGATAGAGCCTTTAGTTTTTTGTTAATAAAATTGTTAATTTTGGCGGCCGGAGTTCAATTTTTGTGGACATTTGTTGTCATGCAATACATTAGAATCAACCATCGATTTTGAATTTTTGGTTAGTATGTAAGTGTCATTTCATACAAAGCAAAGATCATCGTGATGATAGTTACATAAGTGTATAAACAATTTGGAAAAAAGGAAGATCCACGAGAGTGAGAATTTACCTTTTTAAATTTAAAAACTGTGGTAACCCTTCAAAAGTATTTAAAAATTTCGTAAAAATTGCCACAACTTTTAACATGTTAAAACTAATTTAAATTTTATTTTTGCATAAAATTCTTCATATTGTGAAATTATAAAAATTTTATTTAAGATTTTTTACATATTTTTTTCTAAAAAGAAAGTTAAAAATCATATAATCCATCTAATTTTTTTTAAATTTTTATATTATGTTTTCACGTTGGTTTTTATATTATCTAAATTTAAAAAAAAATAAAGATCGATTTTTCTTTTATATGATTCTGAATTTTGTTAAAAAAATAATTTCCAAAATTTTAATTATCTTTAAAAAGTTCTATAAGTTAACAGACAAAACAAATATTAGAAAATTAAAAAGTTTCTTAATTTTGAAATCCAAAATCGAATTTTCTTTTGTATTTGAACTTACCTGATGTAAAGCTATAAAGTCTTTAAGATCGCGCCATTTACTCTCATACAACGACCGCCTAGAGTACATTCGTTGAATAATTGCAGTGACGTTTCCAAACACCACTGCATGCATTAGGGCTGAAAATATATAATAATAAATGCAAGAATTAATTTATCCGATGTATATCAACTTGGAGAAAACCAGAAAAGCAACTTAGAGTGCTATATTCGCCTATGCCGAATCGTACATACCCTTCACCTGTAAGCTTTTTGAAACCCATAGTTTATCCCAGAAAACAATTTTTTCAGACATGTCTGATTCTTATCAGAATTTTTAACGAATTTCTAAATTTTCTTTAGACATTTTACAGAATAATCGGCAAACTGTTTGTTAGACATTTCTGCACATTTTCTGAAGTAATAAACGATTAACATCAGACTTGTCTGCACATTCTCGAAAGGGAATTTCAGTGTTACGGCAATTATGAGACTAATCTGCACGTTGGCGGAGGACAATTTGTTTTTTATTCCTATATAAAAAATATAAAATGGCTTAAGAATTATATCCGATAAATCTGCACATAATCTGAAGAGAATTGTTTTTGTAACTTCGTCAGACAATTAAGCGAATAATATAAATTTCCTTTAGATATTTAAAAGAATAGTCTGCACATTTTCTGAAATTTTTTCTCGGTCATTTTGTTCCCATTCTCAGTACTTTTGTAAGAAAACTTTGCGACAACTCTGCACATTATCTGAAGGAAATTTTGTTTTTTTTTTAATAAAAATCATGCACAAACCTGTTTATATTTTCGTCAACTGTACTTTAAAAGGGAATTTAATTTTTATTTTCTCAGTTGGTCTTTGGAAATCAAGTAAACATCTGAATATGTGATGATTATTGTTTAAATTTCTTTAAACTTTGTTAATGTATGTATATAATGAACTCTATTTTCGTATATAATATGTAAGTAGTATGGTTTAATTTATTAATTTTAAAAATAATTTATAAGTTTCTATTAATTATCCATTATCATGAATAATGGAAGCTTATAAATTATTATGAAAATTAAACCATAATAAACTATATATATGAAAATAGTTTTCATCAGACGTTGATCAGAAGAGTCAGACCATTTTCTTATACTGGATCAGATTTTTGTACGAACTGTCGGACATTTTATCAGACATTTATCCGACATCTATCAGACTTTCTTATACTTGATCAGACTTTTGAACGAACTGTCGGACATTTTATCAGACATTTATCCGACATCTTTCGTACGAAATGTAGAAAGAATGTCAGACATGGTATCAGACATTTGTCCGACTTCAATCAGATTTGTCGAAAATTCCTTCAAAATTTCCCCAGGATCCGAATGTAAATTCTATTTGAATCAAAATTTCTTGGCATTACAGTATTTTTTGTGTGCTGATAAATAATGAATGTCGCCTAGTGGCCTATAGAGGAGCTAATTTTATTTATTTGTTTTATTTTGATTTATTTCGTCGTATTTAAATTTATTTGTTTTATTTAATTTATTTTATTTGTCATATGACGTTAGGATTTTTTATGTTGTTCTTTTTATTCCCTTTTGTTCTTATTTGTTTACGAACTCAACGCACTTTGTCCCTAAATTCAACTGCAGTATTTTCGTTAAGTTTTTTTTTGTTTGGAATGTAACAGTTAGTAAATGTACATAAACAGAAAGAAATTTGTAGGCTCAGTATTTACTGGCTTTAATATTAAAGTTTTAGTTTGTTGGGGACAAAGACTGCGGTAAGTAGCTTAATTTATTTATAAGTTTAATTTGTAATAATTTTATTGTTCTTAAATAGAATCATAATTTTAAACAAATTTGTGGTTCTTTTTTGTTGTTTGTTAAACTCGCTGTCCTCAACATAAGGCTCAAGTCGCAATCTTTGGTGCGATTGTGGTTCCTTGCCTGCCAGAACAAATTTTATTGGATTTAAATGTTTTTTGTGGTTCCTTGCCCGCCGGAGCATTAATATGTTTTTGTGTAATTATATGTAAGTGGTTCCTTGCCTGCCGGAACAAATTTTATTTTTACTTTTGTGTGAATTTGTGGTTCCTTGCCCATCGGAACAACATTTCAATTGGAATAATTGCCTGCCTGCTGGAACATTAAGAAGTTTTGTGTGAATTTATTTGAGAGTTTCCTTGCCTGCCGGAAATAAATTTGAAAAGAGCTCAAGTGGTTCCTGTCTGCCGGGACAAACAATACATTTATTTAAAATAATTTTGGTGAACAATTTGCCTTTTAAATTTTTGGTGTGAAATTTTTGTGGTTTTTTGAGAAACCTTTTGTGTATTTGTGGTTCATCATACAACGCTCCCCTGCAAGAAAAAGCCAGCGCTTGCAGTCAACAATGAATTTGCCTACTAGTGGTTCCTCGTCTGCGGGAACAAAAGTTGGTTCCCTACAAATGACTGCTTCTGCCCTGCCTGCCAGTTCCCTTGCCGCTGGAACATCATCGACTCCCACTGCCGCTGGAGTGCCTCCACCAAACGTAAGTACCAGTGTCGCTTATTCAAACCAACCAGCTAAAGTTGCTCCTTCTATTGCCGAGGTGCCTGCAAGTTCCATCGTTGCCGGAACGACGTGTACCGTAGCCACCACAGTTGCCGCCAGTGTTCAACCTAACCAACAAAATTTTTTGAGCTCTGCTGTTCAGCCGCCGTTGCCCCAGTCGAGCTGCAACAACAATTTAGAAGTTCTCCAAAGCCAGATAAATGTTCTCCAGGCTCAGTTGTTCAATGCCCAGCGTGCTTTGTCCATCGCTATGAACAGTAAATCGACGCCAAGCTCTTCAGCCGCCATGCCACAGCCATCCAATATGGAGCCGCCAGTAACGGGTACCAGTAAAGCCAACGTTGACAATTCTGCCTCAGCCAATGTCGACTGCGCTGAACGTCGGACGCCATTTTCTTCCGTAAGCTGTAATAAAAATAATTTTTTGATGCCGCCAAATATGCCGTTGTCTCATAATGGTGGCTCGATGCTGGTGCATAGAAAAATTTATGACTTGCCGGAATTTAATGGTGTTCCTGAAGATTGGCCCATGTTTTCAACGACTTTCAACCAGTCTATTTCTGTTTATAATTATAACAATTTTGAAAATTGTTTGAGGCTCCAAAAGGCTTTGAAGGGCGAGGCACGGGAATGTGTAAAGTCGTTATTGATCCATCCTGATAATGTGAGTATAGTTATTGAACAACTGTGTTTTCAATATGGTCGGCCCGAAATGCTCATTCGTTGTCAGCTGCAACAAGTAGAAGAAATTTCGCCCATTAGTGAAAGTGCTATCGATAAACTTGTGCCTCTTGCTGTTAAAGTGCAGAATCTAGCCGCCTTTTTGGAAACTGCCAATGGACAACAGCATTTAGCAAATCCTACACTGATGGAAGAACTGGTCGGGAAAATTCCTATGAGTAAACGGATGGAGTGGGCCCGCTACGCCTCAACTATAAAGCCATATCCTACAGTTTTGGATTTTAGTAGGTGGCTTAAAGGTGTCGCTGATTTGGTAAGAATGGTGCAAAGTTCTAGTGGAAATCGTCAAAACCAAAAAGAAAAGTTTTCCTCCATGCCGCTGATGGTCAACATAAACAAGAATGCCCTCTGTGCCAGGCAAATCATAAAATATTTGAGTGTAAAAAATTTTGTTCATTGAGTGTGCCTAATCGTTGGAGTGAAGTTAAGAAATTCAGGTTATGTTTTTCGTGTCTGAACATTCAAGCCGATTTTGTCGTTATCGTAAGACGTGTCTCGTTGATGTTTGCCTAAGAAAACATAACAAATTATTGCATGATGTCAAAATTAATAATACGGTTTCATCTGAGACTCCTGGTCCAAGTGGTTCATCAAATGGAAATGAGTTTGTGCATAGTTGTGTGTCCAAAGCTACAGATAAAGGTGTGTTGTTATTTCGAGTAGTGCCAATTGTGCTTTATGGTCCTAGTAACAAAGTCGAAACATATGCGTTGTTGGATGAAGGTTCTTCGGTTACTATGGTGGACAGCTCCTTGATGAAGCAACTGGGTCTTCAGGGGCAACAAAGCAGATTGAATTTACACTGGTATGCTGGTAAGGCATCACAAGAAATGGCAACTGTTGTTGATTTACATGTAAGTGGAATTGGTAGGCAGAGGAAATACGCCTTAAGAAACGTTTATGGAGTTTCAAATTTAAAATTGTCGGCCCAAAGTTTAAATATGGATTTAAGTGCTCATCCTGGTTTGCCCATTAAATTATACGACGACGTAGTCCCTAAAGTGCTTATTGGGTTGGATCATTGTCATCTAAGGCTTCCCGATGAAATTGTGCTCTGGTAGAAAATGGTCCATATGCTGCCAACACTCCTTTACGATGGGTCGTATTTGGTAAAATGAGGGGTAAGTCGTCCAATTCCCATTTGTGTTTGTTGTCGGTTCAGCCTGAGCAAAGACTCTATGACTTGGTGGCAAATTATTTCGAAACGGAGAATTTTGGAGTGAAGGTATTGCCGGTCGTAGAATCGAAGGATGACTTACGGGCCCGGCAGATTATGAAAGAAACAACAATAAAAATTGATGATGTTGTGCTTCCAGACAGATACCATATGGCTCTAAATAGGCTCTTTGGCATTGAACGAAAAATGAAAACATGCCCTGAATTTGGTGCTGCATATAAAACCATAAGAAGGATTATTTGTCGAAGAATTATGTTAGTAAACTGTCGCCCATAGAAGCTGCTGATGTATGCCCTAAAATTTGGTATCTTCCTCATTTTGGAGTAGTCAATCCAAATAAGCCGGGAAAAATTCAGTTGGTGTTTGATGCTGCCGCATCCGTTGAAGGTGTATCTCTTAATTCAAACCTGCTTAAAGACCCCCAGCAATATAAGCCGTTGCCATCCGTTTTGTTTAATTTTCGTGTTGGTGCTGTAGAAAGAAATGATTCACCTGAAGATAGATGTTCTCAAAGGTTCCTTTGGCGCGAAGATAATGAAGATGCTCCCGATTGTTTTGAAATGCTTGTTATGACTTTTGGTGCTGCTTGTTCGCCTTGTGTAGCCCATTATGTCAAAGAAACAAATGCACTGTGTTATCGTGATCAATATCCTCGTACAGTGAAGTCTATCTTGGATCATCATTATGTGGATGACTTTGTGGATAGCTTTCCTAACCCTGCAAGGGCCATTCAAATTGCGCAACAAGTACGCAACATCCACAAAACAGCTGGGTTTGAACTACGTAACTTTTCATCCAACTCTTCGGAGGTGATTGTGGCTCTTAAAGGTACTGTGGAGAAACCGGAGAATTTTTCCAGCGATTTTAATGAGCTAAAAACGGAAAAGGTACTTGGTATGTATTGGCAACCAAAACATGATACTTTCAGGTTCAATTTAAAGTTCCACAATGTGAATGCTGCTGTTATGGAAGGTGTTAGGTGTCCAACTAAAAAAGAGCTGTTGAGTGTGGTTATGTCCGTTTTCGACCCACTTGGGTTTTTGAGCCACTATATGATAACCGCAAAGTTGTTGATGCGAGAAGTTTGGAGACATAGCATTGGCTAGGATGAAGAACTGCCCGGCGAAATTGTTGATGTGTGGAATAATTGGCGCCAAGGTCTTCAAAATGTTGAAAAGGTCAAAGTACCTCGGTGTTATTTTGGAAATGGTGTTCCTCACCGCCTGGAACTACATGTTTTTGTCGACGCCAGTGAAGACTCATTTGGAGCCGTGTCATACTGAAGGTCAATAAATGCCCATCATAAAATTTAAGTGTCTCTAGTGGCTGCCAAATCTAGATGTGCCCTTAGAAGATTATGAGTATTCCTCGGCTCGAACTACAGGCTGCTGTCCTGGGTACTCGGTTACTAGGTACAATATTGAAGGAACATTCCATTAGCGTATCTCGAACTATTTGCTGGAGTGATTCTACTACTGTAATAAATTGGATTGGCTCGGAAAGTCGTCGATACAAACCTTTTGTTGCCCACAGAATTACGGAGATTCTTGAATCTACTAGCCCTGCAGATTGGAGATGGCTGCCAACAAATCCAAATGTTGCGGATGAAACTACGAGAAAGTAAAGTCAACTTGATTTTTCTGATGATTCCCGCTGGTTGAATGATCCTAAATTTCTTTATGATTCTGAAGATAATTGGCCCCAAAAGGTAAACGTAGCCCCAACGAACAAGATTCGGAAGAACTTCGTCCAAAATTTGCTCTACTGGTAAATATACAAGGTGTTATTGATTATAAAAATTTTCCTCCTATTTGAAACTAAAACGTACGGTGGCTTGGGTGTTACGTTTTATAAACAGCTGCCGAAAGAAGATTGGCCCTGGCGAGGAAAATGGTTTAACTGCAGACGAGTTAAAAAATGCTGAAATATTGCTCTGCCGTCAACCTCAACAAGAGCATTTCTGCCAAGAAATTGAAATAATTAAAAATTAAGGTAGTCTGCCCAAAAGTAGTGAATTGTACGCCCTGTGCCCTTATATAAATGAAAATTCATTACTTCGTGTCTATGGTCGAGTGGATGCTGCTAGCTGGTTACCAATGGATTTAAGGCGCCGTCATTTCATCCTATCACCGAGTTATTTGTGGCCCATGTACACGAAAAGATGAAACACCAAAATTTTGAAGCAACTATATGTGAAATTTGTAGTTAATTTTGGATTCCCCGCCTTAGGAAAATTTTACATAAGCGTGTTTCTAATTGTCTTATTTGCATATTCCGTCGTACATTGCCGGTGCTACCATCCATATATTCGGACCTTTTCCTATACTGTATTGGATTACTTTGGCCCACTTCCTATTACAATTGGTCGTCACCATAAAAAACACTGGGTGGCTTTATTTACTTGCCTGACCATAAGAGCCATCCATTTAGAAGTCGCCTTTGATTTGTCCACAGATGTATTCTTGCCATACGCAACTTTATAAATAGACGTGGCCTGCCTACAAGACTCAGGAGCGACAATGGAAAAAATTTTGTTGGTGCCGATCAAGTTGCCAAGCGGTTCAGTGAAGTATTTGATGTGGCCCAAATTCAAGATGAATGCTCATCCAGAGGTATAGACTGGCAGTTTAATTGTCCTATAATCCTGCAGAAGGTGGTATATGGGAACGTATGGTCCAGTATGTCAAGCGTGTGTTGCAGTCTACGCTGAAAGAATCGGGCCCTAGGGAACACACTTTGCAAAGTATCCTAATTGAAGCGGAAAATTGTGAATTCTCGTCCCTTGACACATTACTATTACAATACTGGTGTATTAAGGCGCCCTGTGTCCAAACTGGCCATCATTGATTTGTAGTAGTGAATCGTTGCCGATCCACGGGGGTGGAGATGTCGCCTAGTGCCTCATAGAGGAGCTAATTTTATTTATTTGTTTTATTTTGATTTATTTCGTCGTATTTAAATTTATTTGTTTTATTTAATTTATTTTATTTGTCCTTTTAAATTTGTTTTATTTCTTTAAGTTGACATATATTTATTAAGCCACCTTAAAGTTGTTTGTAATTGTATGATCATTGTTATTATTTTGTTCTTTTTATTCCCTTTTGTTCCTATTTGTTTACGAACTAAACGCACTTTGTCCCTAAATTCTACTGCAGTATTTTCGTTAAGTTTTTTTGTTTGGAATGTAACAGTTAGTAAATGAAAGAAATTTGTAGGCTCAGTATTTTCTGGCATTAATATTAAAGTTTAGTTTATTGGGGACAAAGACTGCGGTAAGTCGCTTAATTTATTTATAACTTTAATTTGTAATAATTTTATTGTTTTTAAATAGAAATAAACATTTACATCCTTGCATCATAATTTTAAACAAATTTGTGGTTCTTTTTGGGTGTTTGTTAAACTCCTGTCCTCAACATAAGGCTCAAGTCGCAGCCAGCGACAATGAAATTCAAAGAGCCACCAACAAATTTGGGATTGTTGAACAAAAATTTTGATTTTAGTATTTATGAAAAATTTGGAGATATTTTTAATATTTTCCAACATATCGTCACCTAAAACGCAAACGGCCCTATCTAACATTTTTAAAATTTTACAGAAGAAGCAAAAAACTAATTAAATTGAAAAGTTTGTTTCTATCGACGCGATTTATTTCTTGTAAATAAACAAATTGTTTAATAGTGAAACGTATAATTTGTTATGATAGTTGACAATGGCGTATATAAAAATGGATAAATGGGATTTTTTACCTTGATATGTATTTAAATGTTTTTGTAGTTAGGGCCTCTTGTTTTTTGATAATAAAATCGATGGTCGGAGGAGCCCAATTTTTGATGTGGGCATTTGTTTTGATGTAATACATTAGAATCAACAATAAAATCGATTTTGAATTTTTGGTTAGTTAGAGCAGTTTGCGTTTCAGGCGACGATATGTATATAAAAGCAGAATAATGTTTATTCATGTTTTTTCGATCATCTTCGCGGACCCCCATTTGGGAACCGTTGTATAAGACGTAAGTTTTTGGTACTTTTTTATTCTTCAAATACAGTGGTTTCCCGGTTTAACGAAACATATAATGTCAGGCCCATTGGTAAAAACGAAAAAATTGTTAAACCGAATAACAACTTTTCTATGATTTAATGATAAAAATACGGTAATGAAAGGTAGGAAGTCTATTTATACCCTACACCACTTTAGTTTGTAACATACAAAAATATTCGTCCTAGACCCACCTTAAAGTATACCAATCGGCTCATAATCATTTTCTGAGTCGATTAAGCTATGTCCGTCCGTCCGTCCGTCTGGCTGGCTGTCCATGTAAACCTTGTGCGCAAGGTACAGATAATTTTCAAGATAATTGGATGAAATTTGGCACGCACGTTTTATTTGAGCAGGACGAAGCCTATTGAAAATGGTTAAAATCGGTCCATTATTTCACCTAGCCCCCATAGAACAGAACCCCCCGAAAAGGGTTTCTGAGCTCATAATTATGTTAAATATACAGATATATCGATAAAATACGGCACAACTAAGTTTTATAGAAGTCTTGATGATCCTGCCAAATTTCATAAAGATCGGGCCACATTTGACCCTAGCTCCCATACAAAGTCCCCTTCAGAAAATTACTTGAATGTCCCAAATTAGCTTATAAACACAAATATCGCGATGAAATTCAGCACAATAAAATATTATGTAAATATAAATATATTCACAAAATCGGACTTGGTCCATATTTGCCCCTAGCCCCCATATAATGCCTTTTTCAGAAAATTAGTTTTTCATCCATAAATTGCTTAAATGTATCGGAACAAGGGAATATTGAAGATAAATGCTTTATTATGAAAAATAAATCACATTTAATATTCATAACTGGTGTAGGGTATCATATGGTCGGCCACGCCCGACTATACTTTCTTACTTGTTTTTAAATCTTTTTGAATGCACCCATAAAGTTTTTGAAATTTCCATGCATATTTATGCAGTGTGCAGAAGATATAATTTTTTTTTTTTTTTTGTTAAATTTGGAATCAAAGCAAAATTAAAGATTTTATGAAAATTTTGACTAAAATTTGGTAAAAATAATGTTTCTTCTTTAATGAAGTTAAAGTTGTTTCATTTCGGAAATTAATTCCTTTCTTATAAAAAAATATAAATTTGATGCCCATTTTAATCGAATTTGAAATTCTATGTATTTTATGGTAATTTTCATTACAAACAATTCCATTTCTCACTTTATTAGTAAAATAATCATAATATTGCCTTAAATAAAGAATTTTATATTAAAATGTATATCTATTTAATAACTTTTATTCATATTACCAAAAATAATTTTTTAAATGTTATTTTCATTCCTTTTCCAGCATTTTTGTATTTGTAGATTTTGTACCCATTGAATTGGGTATTGAACTTACATAAAATCTTAATATGTTATTGCTTTTGGTTAATAATGAAGTATGGTGATCTTTCCGTATTATTTTCACCTCTTTTTATAGAAAATTTTTTAGAAATTCGTTATATCGAGTACATAATTTACTCACTCATTCGTAATATAAGGTACTCAATGGAAACAATTTGCCCGTTAGTTAAATTGCGAATTCGCTAAACGGAGTATTCGTTAAACCGGGAAACCAGTGTAGTACTTTTTGTATATTCTATAATATGAAGCCAAAATATAAGATTACGCAGTGAGGCAAAATAAACGAAAATCGAAATACCTGGGAAGTAAAACTATTTTTCTGAAAGGTGGATCCGAGTAGAACAAGGATCTGTTTTTGAAATTTTCCAAACACCTACAAAATCTTGAGATAGAGGTAAAACCCCGGTTTTTCATATCTTTAAGCTCATAAAAGTCAGTAACTTAGTTCAATCTCAACCAATTTTAAGTTTGTTGATTTGAACGGACTTAGAAAGCAGAATGACATATATGATGTTTAAGTACATTAGAAAAATATATGTTTATTTCATTGACAAACATGTTTTTGATTTTAGTTTTACACCGTTTTTAAAGTTTTTGCAAAGTATTTTATATACGAACCGTACTATTTATTAATTTATTAGGAAACTATGCCTGTTAATGAGAAAAACGCAACTTTGTTTTTTAAAATCAGTTAACAATTGACGACATTATTAATCTTTTTCTTAATACAAAATTGTTCAAAAACTGATCTTCTGAAGTATGCTTTATATGGAGAATAGGGCTAAATGTGGGCCGATCCTCATAAAATTTAGTGGAGGGATTTATGTTTATATAAAAGTTATTTATGCTAGATTTCATCGTGATATTGATATTAAAAGGATAATTATGGAATTCAAGTCATTTTCTGAAGGATGGTTTGTTTGATGACTAGGGTGAAATAAGTCCGTATTGCTTAAAGAATCAGCAGTACCACTAAGAATTATAGCAAACTCCTTTATGTCGATTTTTGTATTGATTGGACCTTATTTGATCCTAGCCCATAATTATCCATAATTATCTTAATTTTATTAATATCACGATGTAATTCAACATAAATAACATTTATATATACATAAATAGTTCTACCAAATTTAATGAGGATCGGACTCTATTAAACCCAATTCCCCATTTAAAGCATCCTCCAGAAAATAATTTTTTGAACAATTTTGTATTAAGAAAAATATCAATAATAATAATGTTTATGTATTACATTATTATTATTGATATTTTTCTTAATACAAAATTGTTCAAAAAATTATTTTCTGGAGGATGCTTTAAATGGGGAATAGGGTTTAATAGAGTCCTATCCTCATTAAATTGGCTTATAATCAATTAATATATAAAATACTTTGAAAAAATCATCTCCAAACTTTAAAAACGGTGCTAAAATCGAAAACATGTTTGCTTATGAAATACACACATATTTTTCTAGGTTGCTTAAACATATGTCATTATAAAGGCCTCAGCTTCATTTTTCTAAATCCGTTCAGAAACTTAAAATCGGTTGAGATTCAACTAAGTTGCTGAATTTTAAGTGCTTAAAGATATGAAGACCCGTTTTTTTGGAGGTGTTTGGGAAATTTCAAAAACAGATTCTTCTTCTACTCGGATAAACCTTTCAGAAAAATAGTATCACTCCTTGGTATTTATTTTTGTGTTATTGAACAAACACAGAAATAGAGAAAATTTTAATACTTTTCTATTCTTTAAATGGTTCGTTTTGAAGTTTCTATAGTGGGGAACAGTAACAAGTGGTACACGGTCATTATTAATTGAGAATTTTCAGGAATGAGAATTTTAGTACTTTTGTATTTTGTCAAAATCAAAATTTGTCTATTTAATTTTCATTGCGAAGCACCAGGGTACGCTAGTAATATTAGGATATTGTGATTGTAAAATATGAGTAGTATGTATATTAATTTTATATTTTGTAAATACATACCTCCAATCAGCATCATTACAATTGAAAACACCTTTTCTGCTGTTGTATTGGCGGAGACATTTCCAAATCCGACGGAAGTTAAACTTGTAAAAGTGAAGTACAGAGCTGTAGAGTAAGCTTCAGCATTTGTGATATTTGAAACTGGAATTTTTAATCTCTCGGCTAATGCGTGCATCCAACCTAAAAGACAAAAAAATATGGTTGATAATTTAGTGTTAAGATAGAAATGGTTGTTCCAACGTTGGCAGAAAAATGTTCGGAAAATGTCCTTCAACCGCGTGTATGTATGTATGTATGTATGTATGTATGTATGTATGTATGTATGTATGTATGTATGTATGTATGTATGTATGTATGTATGTATGTATGTATGTATGTATGTATGTATGTATGTATGTATGTATGTATGTATGTATGTATGTATGTATGTATGTATGTATGTATGTATGTATGTATGTATGTATGTATGTATGTATGTATGTATGTATGTATGTATGTATGTATGTATGTATGTATGTATGTATGTATGTATGTATGTATGTATGTATGTATGTATGTATGTATGTATGTATGTATGTATGTATGTATGTATGTATGTATGTATGTATGTATGTATGTATGTATGTATGTATGTATGTATGTATGTATGTATGTATGTATGTATGTATGTATGTATGTATGTATGTATGTATGTATGTATGTATGTATGTATGTATGTATGTATGTATGTATGTATGTATGTATGTATGTATGTATGTATGTATGTATGTATATGTATGTATGTATGTATGTATGTATGTATGTATGTATATAATAAATGAAACATTGTCTAAGTTTTAAATAAAACATATCATATTTGGAGCCAATTTGATTTGAATTTCGAAGAAATAAAGTGTTAATTCCACTTATGAGTTTCAATTCAGAAAATCAATTAAATTTACAATTGAGTTTACTATAACAATTCAATTGTAAATGAGATAGCAATTTAAAATATTGTATCAACACTAGTGCTGTTTAAGTATTGTGCACTGGGTATCGAGTATTTGCCTTATTTTTGAGTACTCAATATAAGTGGTTACTCAATATTTTTGATTTGTATTTTGATTTAATTTATTTAAATTTAACGGCTATGATGTGAAAAATACAGCTCTACAACAAATATAGATCATTTAGCAAAATAAAATCAAAGTAAAAAATAATTTAAAAACTCCAATAATTGTTAAAAAGTTAAAATTTTTTATTGAAATAATCTCAAAAAAATAAAATGTTTCAAAAAAATTGATGCCTGGACTTACTTTACCGAAAAAAAGAAAAATTCTTCGTTTTTAATTTAAAATAAAACCGTTAAAAGTATCGAGTAGTATTGAGTACACAATTGAAAAGTATTGAGTAGCGTTGGGTAATCAAAAGTAGCAGGATATTACAGCACTAATCAACACTCAAAATAACATTGTTAAGTAACTTTTTATGAGCTCTTTAAAGTGAACTTACTAGGGTTCTATAGTTGAAACGAAAAGTCGACTTTTTGCATTTAGTTAAAAGTCGACTTTTCGACTTTTTTCATTTTATGAAAAGTAGATTTTTCGACTTTTTTAAGTATACCAATCGGCTTAGAATCGTTTTCTGAGTCGATTAAGCTATGTCCGTCTGGCTGGCTGGCTGTCCATGTAAACCTTGTGCTCAAGGTACAGGTCGCAATTTTCAAGATAATTGGATGAAATTTGGCACGCACGTTTTTGACCCAAGGACGAAGCCTATTGAAATTGGTTAAAATCGGTCCATTATTTCACCTAGCCCCCATAGAACAGAACCCCCCGAAAAGGGCTTCAGAGCACATAATTATGTTAAATATACAGATATATCGATAAAATACGGCACAACTAAGTTTTATAGAAGTCCCCTTCAGAAAATTACTTGAATATCCCAAATTAACTTATAAACACAAATATCGCGATAAAATTCAGCACAATAAAACATTAAATATTTTAAAATATTAAATATTTTGTAAATATAAATATATTCACAAAATTTTATCGGGCTTGGTCCATATTTGCCCCTAGCCCCCATATAAAGCCTCTTTCAGAAAATTAGTTTTTCATCCATAAATTGCTTAAATGTATCGGAACAAGAGAATATTGAAGATAAATGCTTTATTATGAAAAATAAATCACATTTAATATTCATAACTGGTGTAGGGTATCATATGGTCGGCCACGCCCGGCTATACTTTCTTACTTGTTCATTTAATTAAAAGTCGACTTTTAAACTTTTCGACTCTTAGTATTTTATAAATAGTCGACTTTTTCCGATTTTTCGACTTTTTTGGACTTTTTCCGACTTTTCGATTTTTTGACTATTTTCGACATCTATCGACTTTTTTTGACTTTTTTCGAGTTTTTCCGACTATTTTAGAGTTTTTGATTTTTTTCAACTTTTTTAAAATATTCGACTATTTTTTACTTTTTTTCTACTATTTTCGACTTTTTCTGACTTTTCGACTTTTTCAACTTATCGACACATTTCGACTTTTCGATTTCTTTCGACTTTTACTTACAAAGTCGACATTTCGACTTCTTTCGGCTATCAACTTTTTTGGAACAAAATAGTCGACTTCGACTTTTTTCGACCAAAAGTCGATTGTTAGTAGATTGTTAGGCAGAGAAAATTCTGCCTCCCCATTCATAAAAGCTAAGCAAGAGTAAATGGTGCTCCCCCATTTATAAGAGCTATGTATATTGAAAAATGATGGCAGAGAAATTCTGCTTCCCCATTCATAAGAGCAATGTATAAGGAAAATGAAGGCAGAGAAAATTCTGCTCAGTGAATAATTTTATTTTTTTTGTAATTTTGTTTGTATAAGCAGACAATTTTTAATTTTTGCACTTTTAAAAGTGATGAAATTGGAAACTGATGACTTGCATAAATATTTTTTGGTATGTTTACGTGAAAAAATAACTTTGAGTAAGGCTGTTGACATTAAAGAGAGATATTTTATGTTGTTAAGTATGGGCATGATCACTGTTGCCAGATTTATCGTCATTTTGACGATTTTCACTGTGAAAAATGGCCTGTTGACGATTTGACGATTTTAACTCTAAATTTGACGATTTTTTAAAATAGGATTTTTGTACCAATTTTAATACATTTCATTGTTCTATCTATAATTTTAAAGAAAATCGATGTATTTAGAATATCCAATGAAAATGTTAATAAAATTAAACATTATAATGTTTTAGAGTATGTACATTGATCAAATGATTTACGTAATAACGAACTCAAACATTTTTGAGAATTTCTCTTTTTTTGGGGCCAGCACATAGGGTTTATTGGATCTAGAATAATTGGTAGTGGGAAGAAGGATAGAGGGAGCAGTGTTTTTGGACATTTGATTTAAAGGAGGAAATTTGTTTTGCATACTAATAATTGAAACATCTAATATATGTACATACATTTACTAGAGATCATATCAAGTTAGTTTGCAAGAACTCAATGTAAAGTATTTTAATTCATATTTGCCAAATTAAACAGATAATAAACAAATGCATTCGTAATTCAGCTCTGAGTGGAGGAAGATCCTCGTGCGTCGTTGCCATTAAGAGGAATCAGGCCGTCCTTTTTGCTCTGCCTTCGAGAGTTTTACGTTTCAAACCGCATTAGTCAAATGCGATACGTCGAAGAGCTGTACCGAGTTACGGTTTTTTAAAGTGCATGTTGACCATATACATTCGTGTTAACTTAACCAAGTTTTAATTTTGATTATGGTGGAGAACCAAAAAAAACTAAATTATTGATTATGGTGGAGAACCTAAAAAAACTCAATTTGATATTCTGTCCAGTCGTACTGGATTAATTGGTGTTGGCGTTATAATCTTTCGATTCGGCAAAGAAGCATCTGCAGCTAAGCAAACTTAAAGTACAAACAAACAAAACTAAAATCTATCGAAATTGATAAAAATGTCTTCTCGATAGTTAAAATAATTGCTATAAAATCGTATAAATATCATCAAACCTGTATATTATATATGTACATGGAAAATAGCTTTGACGATTTCGAAAAAGCAGTTGACGATTTTGACGATTCTTTCCTCGAAATTTGACGATTTTACTCCCAAATCATCCGGCAACAATGGTCATGATTAATTTTGAATACTCTAATAACAAATTAATGGGAGTACTCTATTCCATGATAAAAATATGAAGGTAGTGTCATTCTCTCTTTTTGTCGCCATATTAATATTCTGACGTTTGCTGGTATTTTAATAAATCGAGATACCACATTTATTTTGTAAATCCCATTTTTGTTTTTTTATTTTTCTATCAAAATAAAAAATAAAATTCAATTTAAACTAAACTAAAAATCAAATTTAATAAAAAATTTAAATAAATGCCAAACAATAAAAATGAGCAACCAAAACTCCTTAAGTCCTATATCAAATTGATTGTCTGTTGCTGTCCGTATCAAGAACGGTTGCAATTAGTGCTCCATCCGGTCCAAGAATACACCATTATTATTCGAGGAAATGTGTGACATCATTTGGATTGCAAAATATAAAAGGCCTTAGGGACAGATCTTGATATGATGGTTAGCAAGATACTCATAGGAATTAAACGCATTCCATGGATTCTGATAGGCATTCTAACGGGTAGGAATTAGAGAGATCGAGCATATAATTTGCCACTGTCCGAGGACACAGAATATTAGTTTGAAATGGCTGGGGAATAGGTTCCATAACAAACTGAAAGAAATTGCGGGATTTAACCCCCGCAGGGTACTAGCTTTTATCATTCGATTGGCGATTAGGATTATCTCACGTTTCTTTAATTAGGGAATTGGCTCGATAAATCTTCTGGGCTGAAACGCCATGAGAATGGACCAGTTTCAATTCATCATTCCTTTCTATCTATTTTATTTCTTTCTTGTTTTCATTTAGTGTTCTTGTTTCTCCGTCTTTGGACCTTTAGTCTCTTTGAAGGGAATCACCTTATGGTTTCAGAGTGGATGTTGTCCTTTCAAATGATAACCTACATTGTATACAATTTAAATAACAAACTAAAACAATACCTTTTTTATTCCGGACAGCTCAACAACAGTTACCTCTGGACCTAAATTATTTTTGAAAGTAGCAACATAAATTCCACAATCACAACACAAATTTCTTAAAAACTATTTTTCCCTTTTTCATACGTGGCAACGATGTTCTATTTATTTACAAAATACGAATTTCAAAAAATACCAGCAAACTTCAAAAAGTTTTTTTGAGAGAGAGGAATGACACTACCTTCATATTTTTATCATGCTCTATTCTATTTGCAGTAAACATTTTCTTCTCTAGAATATTAGAGTATATGGCTCAATATTGACTCATATTAAATTAAATACTCAAACTCAAAATCATTCTTTGTAGATTAGTTATAAATATAAATGACAGAAATAAAAATATTTTATTAGTTAATAAACTTCTTAAAAGGTGGAACAAAACAAAAAATGGAATCTAATAAAATAACAAATGTTGATATTGTTGTGGCTTTCAATAAATTAAAAACAAGACCATATCTAGCAGCAAAGGATTTACTACCATCAACGCCATATAAAGTATTAACTATGTTCCGCCATAAGAATAAATATGGAAATGTGGTGATGGTCGAGCTAGAAGAGGGAATGTTTTATCTTCACAAAAGATATAATAATTTGGAGGATAAAGTAATAGATGGCGTTAATAATGGACAATTTACTTTAACGAGAAAGACAGAAAATGGTTTATTTGTTTTGGAATTAGAGGAGCTAATCAGTGAAAACACCACTGGAGAAGACGGAATTCTCAACCATTTTTCTGTTGGGAAAATAGAAAAATTCCAAGAAATTCTTAATAAAAAACATTTGGTTTATTAGTATCATTTTTTCTTTAAATATGTTAATTGTAAAAAGAAAGGTTTATAATAAAGATGTTACATATAAAAATTCAAAAATTTCTGCAAGACTTTGACGATTTAATTTTTGTTGAACATCAAAAAATACTGGAAGAGTATTTGACACTTATTAAAAAACTGGGTATTATAATGAAGAACTTATATTATCTAAATATGGATTATACTTCAAATATTGCTTATGTTCGGATGATAAAACAAACGTTGGCCCTGATACTTGCTGTTATACAAAGAATGAACAACTTTTAAGCAAAATAGAGAATATTATATAAAGATATTATATATTATCTAAACGTCTAAAATAAGTATATGTATAAAATATTTTTATATGATTAAATGTAATAAATATTGGAACATAACAAAATTTGTGTTTTTCTTTATAATAACTTCATGCAATTTCAAACTTGTTAATTTTGAATTCAAGAAATAATTTTAGTAAATAATTGACTATCTTTCAAGAACAACACATTCAGAATTATGGATTCATCCAACAACACTAAAATTGAATCAAATTATATTTCAAATAAGGATCAAATTGAAATTCAAGAAATTTCAATGACGGTTGGAATAAAATTCTACCGTAAGTCTTACTAAATGTGGAAAAGGAGCTTGGAAAAAAACAACATAATATATATATTTTTTCTTTCTTTGTTATTTTCTATAAAACAAATAAAAATACTTATACATATTTAATACTAGCATATCATTTTCATGTAAATTAAAATAATTAAAAATATTTAAAATTTTATTAAAACTTAAATTTTTGCATCTTAAATAAATATAAATGCAACAATAAACACCACAAAACATTGATGATTCACTTTGAATTCGCATTTCATTGTAGACAAATGTCTTAGAATTTCGATTTAAAAATGAAATAAATGGTTTAATTGGAGGTTGACCTGCATACCAAAAAAATTTTGCTGGTTTATTTTCAGGAAAGTAAAAAGCGACCCAATTCTGTCCAGGTTTATAAGATGGATCAGTGCTGGCTATGTAAAATGAAGGTTTTGCAACAGGTGTTCTAGGTAATTTATTACTAGGGAAAACTCCTTTAAATTTATATTTTGTATACTTAGAGCGGGTTTTTGAGTTGGCAATCAAATGCCAATTAATAATCAGATTAGTTAATCTAATCATAAATTTAATCTCATGTTAATCTCCTTTGACGTTTTTGAGTACAAGATTAAACTTCGCAGTGTTGTCATACAAAACAACAGAAAATGTCACTGTTTATTATCAAAACAATGCATGTTTTATGAAAAAGAAGAAGAAAATTGTAAATTTAATATGAAAATTAATGAAAACTTAAATTTAAAACCAAAAAAATGTATTTTGGGTGTGCATAATTTATACTAATCAATAAATAGAACATTTTAATGTTTATATTTATAAAAATTGTATTATTATACCCTTCACCTTCGTGAGAAGGGTATATATAAGTTTGTCATTCCGTTTGTAATTTCTATAATATAATTTTTCGGCCCCATTGGTAGCGGAGTTGATTAAGCTATGTCCGTCTGTTTGCCCGTCTGTGTGTTTGTTGAAATCAGTTTTTAGAGGACCACAGATATCGGCGAGATCCATATCTTCAATAATTCTGTTAGACATGTTTTCGAGAAGATCGCTATTTAAAATCAGCAAAATCGGTCCATAAATACCGGAGATATGAGAAAAATCCGAGACAACCTCTGAAAATTTCATAAAAAAGACTATTTTTTCATACTTTGATATAAGCAACAACAACAATACTGCTTATTCATAGAGTATTCGTTTCATATGTCTGGATGGATGTGTGTTTCATTGCCTTGTGTTTCTTGGTGCATTTAGTTTCGTATGTTTGGATGTCTGTTGGTTTCATTGCGTTGAGTATTTTGTTTTTGCTTTTTTATGAGTTTTTCGTTTCGTATGTTTCATTGCCTTGTGTATATTGTTTTTGTTTTTTGGTGTACTCAGTTTCGTATGTTTGGATGTCTGTTGGTTTCATTCCGTTGTGTATTTTGTTTTTTTGTGTATTTCGTTTCGTATGTTTGGATATCTGTTGGTTTTACTGCCTTGTGTATTTTGTTTTTTTGTGTGTTTATTTCGTTTAGCGTTGTTGTTCGTTTTGCTATTGCCATAATAATGATATAAACGGGAAAACGAAATAAATTAAAATTTTATAGAATTGAATTTTTTTTAATACACTGCACGATGGGGCAGCCATATGGAGACTTGAGGCGATAAATCAAAAATGAAAACTGATTTTTATAAAACAAATGATATATCATTTGAAAGAGGACACTTTTTTGCATAAGATTTGTTCGCAACATTTTTCATAGTAGCTTTGATCTGAGCTTGAGCTGAGCTCAAAGTTGATGAAAAAAACAATTATTTGAAATGTAGTAATAATTCCTGTTTAAAGACCTATACTTCATGTTAATAATATGACCTTCTATTGTAAAAAGCCTACTTTTTCTTTACGAGGTTTAATATTACGTATTGTTGAGAATTGATCTACGAATTTTTAAGACATAGTAATGGTTACAGGTGTCAAAATGCACAACTTACTTGAAAGGAAAATTATAATTATTTTTTTTTTTAATGTTCAAAAGTTTGAAGGTAAAAAAGTAACACAAATGTCCAAAAATGCCCATAACCATTATATATCCTTTAAAGTAGGGGATGTCTAGAATTTTAATCTTTTTTAACATTTTGCGGATTTTTGCGGTTTTTGATTTTTTTCGAGTTTGAAGATATTCATGTACACATAGATTATTTCAACTTGATTTATTTAATAACTGATTTCAATAAGGTTTAAATGCAAAAAGTCAATAATTTTTTCTAAAATTGCTAAAAACGTATAAATTATTTAATACAGAATTTTAAAATATTTTTTTTAGAGATGCCACCTTTTTTGTACCTTATGTAGTAGAAATTAACTTGTTTAAGTAAAATTTCGGTTACAATCATTGTTTGATATGGTTTTTGAAATATATTATGATGTCTAAGCTCTAAAATAGATAAAGAATTTAAAAATATATAAGTATTACCCAGCAAACAATCAATTAAAATTTCAGTCGGAATAGTTAGATATCGGAAAACTACTAAATTTGTTTATATATCTCATTAGTATATATGTAGTATATATAGTATAAAAAGGTACATATGTATTCTATGTATGTATGTATGTATGTATGTATGTATGTATGTATGTATGTATGTATGTATGTATGTATGTATGTATGTATGTATGTATGTATGTATGTATGTATGTATGTATGTATGTATGTATGTATGTATGTTCATTGCTGGGAACTAATAAATGCTTTAAGTAGCTAACTTCTGTTAGGCATGAAGTTAGTAATTTAACATCTTGCTTAACCCCCTTATTATCTCAAAATTCCTTACAAAACATTCTAAACAAGATTCTAACTAATAACGGCGGTGATGGCTCAACTTTATATAAACGACCTGAATAATAATAATAGATCGGTACACTTAAGGATGGAGATTTCGAATTAGAATATCAATGAATGAATTATAAAACTTTGTAACTAAAACTTTTCCTTTAATTTTGAAGTAATGATTCGAAACAACTTTATCATAAAATCAATGTTGCATTTGTTATTATATTGATAAAAAAATTTTGATTACGAGTTGAGTAAGTACTTTTGACCATCAAATATTCAAAGAATTTTGTACCCTGTTAACTTCTTTTAAAATTGACCAAAAATTTTCTTTAAGTGTATATTAATTTTTTAACAATTGTAATAGCGTTATTATATAACTAGTATTTACTAATTTTTATAATCATTACATTATTTAGGAAAAATTAAAAAAAATATTTTTGGTATTTTTTATATTTTATATCTTTTTTGTATAATTTTGTTCGGTGAGTTATGATATTTTTACAAATTCAAAATCTAGAGAAAATTATCTTTTTATTGATACCAATCACTTGTATCGAAAGCCATTGGTTGATTTATCGCCCTTTTTAATATGTCTGTGCCCCTATGTGCACTGTGGTGAAGAGTATATAAGATTCGGAACAGCCGAATATAGCTTGTTTACTTGTTTTTTTTTTTTTTTTCATCAGCTGTTTCACTTTTGCATTTCATGCTTAAGTTTAAACCACCTCCATTGGGCGCTTAAACTTGCAAACAAAATTAACTAATTGAGTACTCAAAGACAACTTTCGAGGATTAATTTTAATTTAGTCGCTAATCTTTCACCTAAAGATTGGCCCTTATTTGAATTAAAAGTATTTATAATATTTATTGAGTTCATAGCGTTTGAATTATAGATCGAGACTTATCAATTTCCAGTATGCTATTAAATTCACAATATACTAAATAGGTAATTGCCTCCGTAATCGGTTTTCCAAAACGTCCTTCTATTCGAATAGTTTCTTGATTTATTAAATTTCCACAATTAGAGTTATTATTATGATCTGGTGTTAAATCGAAAGATAGTAAAAAATATCCGTTTTTTTTTGTTATTTGATGACCTTTATCGAAATGATGAATTCCAGTTCCTTTAAATAGTGTTTGATAACCTCGAGTGCTTATAATTAAATTCAATAGGCTGTGCTGGAAATTGTACTCCATTAACAACCAAATTAAATCTTTGTAAATTAAAATGTTGAAAGTTATATGGATTTTCTTTTCTATCTCCAGTATATGCTTTGTTAGATACCATTCCAAAAATTAAAAAGTTTGGTAATAGCCCAAGTACAACATTATCCAGAGATAATGAATGGTTTCCAGGATGTATAGTGAATGTCTTCATTTCTACTCTTTTATATGGGTAAATTGCATTTTTTGATTGGAATACATTATTATGTGCCATTAAAATATTATTATTAATAACAAGGTGATTTATGTATAAATTAGATTCATGTATTTTTATTTGAGATTCATTTTTATCTCCATCTAATATATAGAAATCAGGCTTCTCCAAATTTAATGTAACCTTAAGATCAACATTATTAAGTAAATATTTTTGTTGATTAAAAACATCTACATGAAGTTTTCCAAAAAGCTCTACTTTTTTTCCATGTTTGAATAGTTTTTTTCTTTTGTCCAATCCAGAGTTTTCTTTTTCAATGAATGAACATGTTTATGTCAATTTCGTTGATATGCTGGAATTTTTAAGCAAATTATGAACTTTTAAATAATTTTCTGAGAAGAACCTTATGTGGAGGGTAGAGTCAATTATGGGCCGATTTCCTTAAATTTTGACACATAGATTTTAGTACCCCGAAAACTTGTTTACGTCGAATTTCGTAGCTTTACTATTATTTTGCAGCAAGTTATGGGCGTTATAGTAATTTTATGAGGGGACCTTATATCGGAGGTATGGTCAAATATGAACCTATCCTCATAAATTTTGTCAGAGAGATTTTAGTTCCTCTGAAACCTGTTTTATTGACTTTCGATGATTTACTGAGATTTTGAAGAAAGTTATGAGCTTTAAAGTAATTTTCTGAGTGGAACCTTATATAGGGGGTAATGTCAATTATGGGCCGATCTCCATAAAATATGGGAGAGATATTCTAGTTCCCCTAAAACTTATTTTTATATTTACCATTTTGAAGCATGTTATAAGCGTTAAATTTATTTTCTGAAGGGTAGCTTATATAGGTAGGGACAATTATGGACCGATCATCATAAAATTTTGTCAATTATATGCCGATCTCCATACAATTTTTCAGAGAGATTTTAGTTTGCTATCCTTTCAAGCAACTTATGAGCGTTATATTCGTTTTCTTAGAGGGACTTTTATGGGGCGTAGGGTCAATTATGGACGTATCCTCATAAAATTTGGTCGGGAGATTTTCCATATTAAATGTTCATATTAAACTTATTTATGTCGAATTTCATCGCTATACTTGTACTTTTAAAGCAGATATGCCCCTTAAAGCTTTTTTTAGGGGGCCCACTTGTATGGGGGCTATCCGAAAACGTGGACCGATATTGCCCATTTTCAATACCAAACAAACCTTATAGACAATATTTGTGGAAAATTTCAACGCTCTAGCTTATTCCGTTCGGACTCTATCGTGCTCTCAACAGACAGACAGACGGACGGAAATGGCTAGATCGTCTTAGAATTTAATAAGGACCCAGAAATATATACTTTTGTGGGTCTATGACCAATTTTTCGATGTGTTGCAAACGGAATGACAAAAACAATATACCCCCATCTTATTTGATGGTGGGTATAAAAACTATATATTAGGTATAAAAACTTATAAATTAACCCTTTTTGAACATATAAAGTTTGTATTTTTAGACACATTATTACCGAATGTACTAAATAGATTATCAATTTTAAGAACAAAATATTACTTTTGTGGGTCTATGACCAATATTTTGATGTGCTGCAAACGGAATGACAAAAACAATATACCCCATCTTTTTTGATGGTGGGTATAAAAACTATATATTAGGTATAAAAACTTATAAGTTAACCCTTTTTGAACATATAAAGTTTGTATTTTTAGACATATTATTGCCGAATGGACTACATAGATTATCAATTTTAAAATCAAAATATTTCTTTTGAAAATATACACCTCAAGTTTACTCCATAGTCAAAAAGGGTTAAAGTATAATTTTGTATACTTAATATAAAAGTGCACAAATGTAAGCATTTCGGAAAGATATAAAACACAAAAATTGCTTGAAAACTTTATTTATCATTAATGTAGATTTTTTGTTTTATTTCAGCTATTTCTTTAATTATATAGAGCATTATTCAAATGGATAGTGCTTTTTCAAATTTTTGAATTTTGGTGTAAAATTGTTCCGAAGTGCCTTAAAGGGTTAATTTAAATTTTTTTCATTCTTATTTACATATCGGACTTTATACTAAAAATTCCAGTCATCTTTATTAAATTTGGCCGACAAATAAATAATAGTTGTGTTTTGTTGCTATAACGCTTAAAGTTAGCAACAAAACGAACATTACCTGACTTGCCATCACTCCACAGAAGAAATCTGCTAAATCTTGAAACTATTTACAATTTCTTGAAAAGGTTTTTTTATTTGGTAATTTTCTTTTATTTAAATTTTATTTTAAAATATTTCTTTATTGTTTGACATAAACGTAAACATGTATGTATGTATGTATGTATGTATGTATGTATGTATGTATGTATGTATGTATGTATGTATGTATGTATGTATGTATGTATGTATGTATGTATGTATGTATGTATGTATGTATGTATGTATGTATGTATGTATGTATGTATGTATGTATGTATGTATGTATGTATGTATGTATGTATGTATGTATGTATGTATGTATTTATGTACGTATGTATGCACTGCAGGGATGGCAAATTTGGTACGATGGTACTTTTTTGATACTATTTGATGTTCAAAAGTACCGTGATACTCCCGAGTCTTATTTGATACTCTCAGGGCCAATATCTCAACCTCCGGTTATCGTTTAACAGGTGGATATACCGCTTGTTAAAATAATTTTTGTATGTAAAATGTCAATTTATCGTTTTGATAAAACATAATCAGACAATGAGAAAATGGGGGTCAAAGTATCTTTAAAAGTTCAAATTTGAAATTCTAAGACTGTTTTGAAATCTAGTTTTAAAAGCCACTTTTTAGAAGTATGTTTTGCAAATAACCAATGCAGCTCATTTCGAATTTTTATCTTGATTGACATTATATGAATATTAATCTAATTAAATTCCATTGTTAATATTATATGAGAAAATTACCAAAAATTTCAATTTTGATAAAATATTTGACTTTAAAACTAATTATTTCCAAATGATAGAAGATCGAAGGACTCAATTTCTATCTAATATAAAACGATATGTTTTGAAATTAAGAATTCAACCATAGATAATAAGAGAAATTTTTTGGTGAAAATTATTTGGAATTTAAAGCAAATTATTGTTTCATGTCATGGATGGTCTTATGTATAGTCTCATGTGTAGAATTTGATATGACTATTGATTTTTTAACAAATGAACACCTATGTACATTGAATTTTAATTTAATAACACATATGTGTTATTAAATTTGGGGCCCTAATAGGCCCCAAAATGGAAATTGCTGATGTTCCCACCGAAAATGAAAATTTAGTTCATTCTAAGATACCATTTCTCAAAATTTTTGTGAGACGATTTCAATGACATACACAAATTCGTATACAACACCAAAATGATTACAAATGTCGTAATTTTTCTGAAAAATTTTAAGTTTTTCATATTTTTACATAGAAATATATAATGTAATTAATTGAAATTATTTATAAACCTCAACTAAATTTCACCGAAATGGTTTATTCTGTTTTTCGAAATTCTTTATGTTTTGTATTTTATCTTAATATTTTAAACTCTATTTTGTCCCAGGTATTCTGTTAGCTATATTTATCTAACATACTTAATATGTACATCAGCATAGCTTTACAATGGTATATAACACTTTATGGTTTCATTCTATTATCAATCAAATTTTTCAGTTTAACTAACATAGTAACATAATTTATCCTAAATATCTACTTGTTTGTTACGCTTGCTTTGTAAATAACGATTTCTATGTTATTTTTTACATTATTTCGCGATGTTTTGGTAGCGTAAATAGGCTTCGATAAATTTTAATAAAATTTGATCTAGATTGAATTTTGAAAAACGGAAAAAAACCGTTTCGTAGATTTTATTGATTTCAATTAATTATATTAAAATCATATATGTTAAAATGAAAAAACCTGAAACTTTTACGAAAAATTTAGATTACTTTTACTGTTACACAAAAATTTACACAAATCTGGTATGCCATTGAAAGCGTCTCCCCAGGACCTTTCTAATGATACTAAAATTTTATATCTTTCCTTTGGAAGAAATATGAAAAAAAAAATCATAAAAACCTCAAAAAAGGACCTTTTTATCCTTTGATCCAGCTCGCCAAATATTAACCCCAGGACAAAAATTTTGAGAAACGCTATCTTATAATCAATTAAACTTTAATTTTAGTTGAGAACCAGGCCATTCTAATTTATATAAGAGATTTATTGACAATAAACTATAGTTACTAATATTTGTAGCTCAATTATTAGCGTAAAATAAATAAATAAGTTGAATTTCTAAATTCATCCTTGAGTAGGGCTAAATGTGGCCTGAATTTCTTTAAGACAGGATTTATTAAAATATAGCAAATTGTATCATGACTGATTTTAATATACATATTTACGAAGTACAATATCGGGGTAATATTTTTATGGTAGCTATATGATAACATGGACATTGAAGTTCATCAAATTATATCGAAAAAGTTAAGATTGAGGGACGGACAAAGATTCATTATATCAATAAATGTATATTAGGGTGATCGATTCTGTTTTTCAATCGGTCATAAAACCGTTTTTTCTGATTTACCAGTGTCGGTTTTTTCTAAATGTTGATTTTTTCGAATATCGAATAACCCGGTTTTTTAACTTTTTAAAAGCCGGTTTCGAATACTTTTATTTGCTTTGTATTCAAAGATTACTTCAATTAAATTTTGAAATAAATAATAATACAGCCTGTCTAAATTTCAAGAAACTAGAGTATATTTTTCTAAAGCACCTTTGGTTAAACTTTTTTGGTTTTCCTAATTATGAAAATTTACTTGTAAAATTGATTGGAATAACTGTTGGATAAAATTTTATCAATCTTAAGATTATATTCCAATTACAATAATTAATTTGTCGCTGAAATATTATAGCAGTGTTGGAATGCCTATGAAAATTTACTAAACAGGGACTTAAACTCAGATTATGATTCTTCCCAATTTTTTACATTAAAGAAATAATGTTTTTTTCAAATTAAACTTGATGTTTTTATTTATAATTATAATTATTTCTCTGAATTTGAAAAATATCAACCGGTTTTTTTCAAATGTTAACAATTCGAACTACTCGAAAACCGGTTTTTGGAAAATGTCGAATAATCGATCACCCTACGGTATATATAATACCTTTTCTACTTCTGTTGTTGATTATTTAAAAATGTCTAAATATGTGAAGGTGTATTTAAGAAATTAAAAACTTTCAGCAAAAAAAAAATATTTTAGTACTCTAAGATCCAAAAAAGTACCCTCTGAAATATTTTTTGATACTGAAACAAAATCTCATTTTCCATCCCTGATGCACTGTATGTATGTATGAAGTCTATAGCTGCCTAAACGGCTAAACCGATTTTTTTTAAATTTTCACAGTGTATTCCTGTATGCCTGGAAGGAACAATAGGCTACTTTTTATTTTGAAATTTCAAGTGGGCGAGGTCACGCCTAAAAAAAAAAGAAGTCGTATATCTGGACAACTTTGACATCTATAAGAATATTTTAAGACATAATGGGCGGAATGACTATAGTGGGCGTGACACCTCCCATATTAAGAAAATATTAAATCAGTATATCTCAGAAAATATAACAAATTTTGTCGTCATAAGTCTCAATATGATTATTTGGGATACAAAGTGGGCGGACTAGCAGCAAGGGGCGTGGCACCTCTGATATTAATTAAATACAAAAATTCGTTTATCTTGGAAACTATTACAGAAAAAGCTTCAAATTTTGCACGAAGAACCTTAACATCCATGTTAAAGGACTTTCATATTCGTCTGAACATTTTGGGGAAAAAAGTGGCTTGTATATCTAAGTTACTCTAGAAGCTAGAATCTTCAAATTTTACATAAATAACTTTGACATTCATTTAGTGAAAAATGGGCGGACTTTCAATGGGGGGATTGGCTCCTCCTATATGAATTAAATGCAATACAATATTATTTACATTTTTCATAGCTTACATTAAAATCCTTATTAGCGTTTTTTATTTATATTGCTTTTAGGGTAGCAAAGCACACTGGGTATAGCTAGTATTTTATATTATCTGAACTATAATACTCTGAAAATACTTTGCGTAAAATGTAAAACAGTAAAGAATTAATACGTATTCTCTAAAATATTACAAAAAAATCGATTTTCCCGAAATCCGCCGTGTTCAAATTCCAGGTACAGCTAAACTGCAAGAAGTATTGATCTAATTTTTAATCGTTTTATTCCCTTATCTATTCTCCATAAATCCCTATAGGATCTCCTAAAAATTTTAAAATTTGTGTAACAAAGTTTCAAAAAAACTGAAATTGGAGCTTTGAAACGGCCGTTGAAAAAATCAAACATTTTTCACCATAGCTGAGAACAAGTTTGCGTTATCGTATAAGGACAAAAGCTAATATTCGAGTAATTATAAATATATTTTAAGTAACAAAATAGTTTTTTTATATTATATCCCAAAAAATTTAAATTTTTTTGTCACATATCGAATTCATGTGCTGTAAGACACGTTAATGGTCTGGGAAATTTGCAATAACTTTTAAATTTTTCAACCAATATTTGTGTTTTATATCTTACGAAATGCTTATTATGTGTACATTACGATTCCTTTACACTAAAGTGCAAAGTTTATTATTAAATGGCAAAATTTTTGCAAAAACTGAAAAAATAGATTTTTCCCCCTTGTAAATAAATGCACTTGATAACTTCAGAGCCGTTGCTGTACCTGTTAACGTTATCAGCCTAATTTTTGTATGACATAGTATTAAAACCCATAGAACAATTTCAGAGGGGGGACGGGCAAAATTCGAAACTTGTTTTTTTTTTTTGCAGCGCTCTAATCTATATATGATATATGTGCTTTTGGTTATGTAGATCCACTAAGGACGGATTTTTGGAAATTTGTACATTTAGGGGTAAAAAACAGGTAAAACTGATATGGTATAAAAGCCACAAAATCCTATCGAGTAGTTCTTTAGAAAAAGTATGTTAAAATTCAACTTACCAATATCCCATCCATTTTCATTTAGCATGTTTTCTTTTTCAGCGACGACATACCAGATACAAGCCAACCAATGTGCCACTAGTGAAAATAACAGCATCAACAACGTTAAAATCATTGCTGTGTATTGTGAATATCTGTCCATTTTTTGTAATAAGCGCAATAGCCGCAACAAACGAGTTAATTTTACGAGATGTATATGTGATTCCTTAAAGAACAAAAGAAGGCAAAATTTTGAAGCTTAATAACAATGAATATATGTAAAGAAGTGAGACTCTTTCATTTTTTACAACAAATACATTACGCTCTTCTCACAGACAAAATCTGTGTAAATCCAACACATTTGTAAAAATTTTATTCTCTTTCAAAACTTGAAAACTTTTTCGCGAAAATTCGTGGATTATAGCACTTTAAAGTATTTTTTATCCCTTGACATTAGTTAAGTGACAGTACTACTGAGAGCAGGCTTAGGTACTTTTTCTCTTTTCTTATTTATTCTTTGCTTAATAACAAAGTTATTATTAAATTCAGTGACATATTTTCCTGACTTTGTAGATTATGCTCACTATTTTCTTTTTTTTAAATTCATTTTGGCCTTTATTTCCTGAATCGGAAATTTCGTATAAACAGACATTACACTATGGGCCAGAGAGTGATGCTGTGATAAGGGGTGTAACATACATTAATTATGTATATGTAGCTATTATCAGTAATAAAAAATTGCGACATAATCTGTATAGAAGTTAAAAATATTAAGATTTGGAAAATATCATTACAATGAAATAATAATGCACTATAGCTCGAAAACGACTAATATTTCTTATATACATATCTTCCAAACTATTATCTTAAGGTTTCTTCCTATTTCCACTCTGCTGATTATCTGGCAATATCTCATTTTTGTCTTCTAGGTGTATTGCATTCGTATTACTTGAAAGTATCGCCCTCTCCCGAAGGAAGATTGTTGCCGCAATAAATGTTTTCTTCCAAGCAACTCGAATTCGTATAATTATCATCGAAATCTTAGTCCTGTTTATTACAGTTGTTTTGTTTTGCGTTTGTTTCTAGCTAACAATGATATACACGGGTTTCGTGTACGTTGGTCCGCTGACGCTCTCACAGCACCACTTGGATATTTTATTGCATATACATCAACTAATGGTTTTTACACACAAATACTAATTTCCTTTTTGTTTATAAAAAAAGCTACAAGTTATGATAAAGTTTTTTCTGGGTTATTCAAGTTTAATTTTTTTGATATACTTACTTCTCCATTATATAAATTCGAAGCATACAAGTGATCAAATGGCAAAGCAGCTAATAAATCCACCACAAACCATCCTTTTAGATAATTAATAGCTATCATCTTAGAATCAGATACAACTTCACCTTTGGTAGAAACAAAAGTTGTTCTAAAATTAAGCAATATATCTGAAAATAAAACACAATACAACATTATTAACAACTAAAATTAAAAAAAATTATAACAGAGAGCTAATCAACGCACCGCGTCAGATGTGGCGATAAACTAATGAGTTGGCGAATTTCTTGGCTTTTTTTAAGATCAATTATTCTATTAATTCTTCATATGTTTACACGCAAAGTTATGTAAAAATATAGTATTAAAAATACACTTATTGGGGTTGCTATAGAATCCAGTGATTGTTGGAATTGGTTTGGAAAATTATTAATGTTTTTGACAATGGGTACAAAAATGTCAGGAGTATACGTTATTCCGTTTAATGGATCAATAAAAAATATAGTGGAATATGTTCATATTATTAAAGCTGCCTACACACTATGTAAGAAGTCGTTCGATTTTTATTTCATACTGTCAAAACTAAATAAAATGAAAATTGGTACGACTATCAAAAAAATCAAATAGAAAATATTTTTTGTTTCTACACTATCACATCGACGCCTCCATTCTATAACATTCTAAGAGTACTTACAACGTTTTTAATGTTCTTGAATTTTTGAATCCTTTGCTCTCTAATTTAAATACTGTCAAAATTTTGTTTAAATGGGACGATCCGTTCCGAAGTTATAATCATATATATACTTAGACTGTACATATGTATAGTCGTAAATATTTTCCATTCTAAAATGATGTAAGTACAATTAGAATACTTTTGCTTGGACAATTTTAAATTGACTTCAACAAACTTTTCGTAGCATCGTGTTTTCTATCTTTACTTAGAATGGACAGTGTACTATTTTTCGAGTCTGTAAGTATACTTAGTATATTTTTACCCGGAGAAGAAAAATATGTTTGTACGTCTAACCCCCGTTAACACCAACTCCGGTTATCGTTTAACCGGTAGATATTCTGCCGGTTAAAATAATTTTTGTATGAAAACTGTCATGTAAAATGTAACGAGACATTGAGATAATGGGGGTAAGTATATATAGAAAGTTATAGTTTGGAAAAAGTAGTCACCAAATCGTACGCCTACTTTTTTAATTTTCGGATATAAAATTATTTCGAGTGCAAGAAAAATTATAAATTTGGCACAAAATAATGTGAGAGGTACACTCTAAAAAATGCTTGTAAAACTTACGATTATGATGTAGTAAATTTAAAATTACATCAAATGTCTAAAGCTAGGTATTTTGTTCAAAATTTCGCGTGAAACTATTAAAAACTTCATACAAAAAATTTTAAATAAAAGTTTATTTACAGGTCTTTAGTTATTGGAGATCGAAATATTTTATTAAATAACTAGATAGATAATACTGATACATTTAAATTTTTTCAAATGAAATTGTAAAAGTTGATAAACATTTTTCACGACTTCAAACAGAGTACCAGCCTTAAGTTTAAACATAATATGTGTTTTTTAAAATTGGATTACATACTTTGCCTGTAAAAATAAACAAAAAGTGTAGTATTTCAAATGATTTGTAAACATGTATCTAATAAAATAAACATTTTTGTGAGTAGAATTAATCATGATTTAAAAATATAGAAGGTTGTTTCAATATTAATTTGTTGACAAGAAAGGAGATGTTTGAAGTCTACTATTTGTGTAAATATTCAAAAGAGCGTTGCCATATTAAGAAAAAGTTTAAAATACATTGAGAAATTTTCAAACACATATGTGTAATTCATAAATGATGTACAACGATATACATATATAAATAAGTGGTTGTTGAATTTGAATCTTATTTGCAATGCGTTCTTTTTAAATCAAAATGTAATTAAGCTTTAGTGGAATAAATAATGATTTTTATTATGTTTTACTTACTTAACTTTATCTCAATAATTATAATCAATTAAGTAAAAAAGATGTTGTTTATTATGTTATAACTTTTTTCATTTTTTTGGTTACATTTATAAATTTAATTTGTTTTAAATTACGATTTAAATGCCGAATTCGGAAAAATTTTCTGCCTAAGAAAAATCTTTTTACAATCTTTACATCTAATTTAGTGTTACTAATATTTAGCAAAGTGTGCATATAATTTAATTTAGTGTTTAACTGATTCCCATTAAAAGTAACGAATGTTGAGTTCAATTTATCTATTTCGTTCATAAAGAATGAATTTGGTTTATATAATCCCCCTCCGAAAGTACATTAACATAAGTATAATTTTTCACCTGTGACAAACCCGAATTCTTTCAACTCCATTTTTGAAATTATATAACCTCCAAAATTTTCTAATCCATCAGCTGGTCTATATCCCCCATTCTGTATCTTAAAGTTCTACAATCTACAAAGAAATATATTTTGTTTATATATATTATAATTTAAAATCTATTAAAATATTTGCCTCTTTTTCTTCATCTTTGTCTATTGGGATTTCATTAATTGCACCAAATATGTTTTGGCTTAACGTGAAATCACAGTCAATATTAGCAAATTTTATTACTAAAAAATTAAAAACCCTATAGTAGATGTCATGTAACCGTTTTTAATTTTATAAAGAGTATCTTTTTACAAAAGTATGAAGTATATTTTTACCAAAAAAATATATTTTTTCAAAATGTATTTTTCGCTAAAAAAAACATTTTCAGAAAAGTAGCATCAGTAGTTATATATTTAGACTAAACCTACATATGTATATTAGGGTTTCACCGTTTGTATGGAGGAAAAATAAGGTGTCAATGTTCCCAACTAAAATTATAAGTAGTTCTCAATTTCCATAAATGTTTTACACACAAAACACTAAACAAATCATGATGTACATATGTTTTATTTTGTAGCATAGTTTAAGGAGTCAATTAAAAAATTGTATTGAATATATCCAGCATAATTAACAAAATTATTTATATAAGTGGAGGGTCAATGATACATTTTATAACTGAGTTTTCTTACCCAAAATATACGACCGAAATCTGTTTTAAATTCCAACGGTGATGCATGATCATGCAATCCGCCTTTTGCGCGGATTGCGCTAAAAAAGTTTTCATGGCAATCCTGGTTTAGTTTCGCGGTCAATATATAATCCATCCCGTAATTTTCTAACAAATATTTTTGTTAAAGAGGCAAAGCATGGTTATTTTGTAATATTCCTCGTTGAAATGGAAGGAGGTTTCCGTTTACACGGCGTGGAAATACATTTTTTATAACCTCGATCATTTTGCACAAACAATTATCTTGCTCACAGAGACTTAAACCATATGCTTTGCTAAGTACACGAGAGTCTTTTGAAGGGGTTCTTACATTAAATATGTCAAACCAATAATTTATGATTTGAAATAGATCTGAACACTGAATAAAGTTTTTAGCCTTACTACACAAACCCAATTGTACGCGGCGTTTCAATGCTGTTGCTACCGTATGGGAAAACAGTTTGGTAGCAAGTTTCACTTTTTGTCGTGCTGTTAACCAAACATTGAAGTTTAAATGAATGTATTTTGATGATTTTCTAAGTTTATACATACCAGCTCCTTTTACATTTAGCATTTCGGGTGATAATGATTTTATAATATTTAGATCAGAATGACATATTGACATCAATTCTTCAATGATGTGCTTTGTTAGATTTGTGTTATTGAGATTAAAGCCATTATCCACAAAATGGTTTCGCAGAAGTTTCACTAAGTGAGGCACGTCAGCAAACACAAAAATTGTTTACTTTTATCAGAGGGGTGATTAAAAAATGGCTTTTGTGAGTATACACCCATCGACCTCCATAGCTTCTGATTTTCAGGTCCTAGATCGCTGACCGCTGCAACTACCGTGAATCCTATCTTGAAAGGTTCGGAAATTATTTGAAGAACTGTAGATTTCGTCATTTTGCAATTAAAATCGTAAAAAACAGGTTGTTTCCAACCACCCCGAATTTCGAATTCCCGAATGGCGATGGCAAAGGATAATCGTTTTTGCGTAAATACTTATAACCCCGAGGACCAGCGGAATATAAGGAAGTGGCAAACGAAATGTCATCTAAATTATATCGAGGAACTTTTAAATCATTGGTCACGCTTTTGGAGATGAGTGCCATTAAGGGCAGTTGACTTGCTTACAATGAACTTAATTCATGTTCTAATAACATAAAATTTGGTGGATGGCTTCGTCCTTAGGCAGATACACACCACTGACTATTTTATTGTATGGGGCCATGGTGAAATAATGGAACGATTTTACCAATTTTCAATAGGCTTCGTCCCTGTGTCGAAAAACATATTTGGTCCAAATTTTTCGAAATATCTTGAATATTGCGGCTTGTACCTTGCGCACAGAGTTTACATGGACAGCTGGCCAACCGGACAGACGGACAAAATGGTTTCGCAGAAGACAGACCGACGGACATGTCTTTGTCGACTAAGGAAGTGATTACAAGTCGATAGGTATACTTTAAGGTGCGTTACAAACATCAGCACAAACGCATAATACATAACACAATTATAAATGTTATATTCTGTTATGCCAAGTCTTATATACCCATAAAACCGTATGCCATAAAATAAAGAGCATTTCGGAAGGTATTTTTAAAACGGTTATGACGGTATAAACATATTCCGGGGGCCTTTCGTAATGGAGTCTACGTAAAGGCATCAACCGATATTTTCATTTATAATACAAAACATATCTTATCAATAGAGAATATTTACGCAATAGCGAATATTTACCCTAGCTCTTTCTGTTCGGACTATATCGTGCTTTCAACAGATAGACATAGATAGATCGACTTAGATTTAATAAAGACCCAGTTTAATATTCGTCTGGGCTAAATCGTATATATCTTTTTTAATTTTAAGGATTAATTATGGACCTTAGTTCCTTCCGTTAGACCTTTTATAATTTGTTTAAAAAACACAAAATAATAATTACCTTGGGGACATTGGAATAGCATTTCTATTGACGCGAACATTCTTCTCATTATTTTTTAAATCTTGTCTGGAAAAATGTAGGGAACATACTAAAGGTTCACCTGGCAAATCGCCTTTTTCGATATTGCACACCTTTCAAATGGAAATATTACGAATAAACTTCAACCAAAAATCTAACATACGTACCTTTAACCATTCTTTGCGTATATACGGTATAGTTGGTATTTTAAAGAAATGTATATTTGAAACGCTTGAATGGTGTTTTTTGCTTTCGCAGTTCGGAAAAAGAAATGTTATAAAAAAGAATTTTTATAAAAATATTTTTTTGTTGTGTTCGAATTTTTTTATTTGAATTAAAATATATGTTATTTATTTTAAGTTTGAATATTTAAAATGAAATGTGGAATTAATATTCATGAATATGGTAGCCATAGATGACATAGATAGCCAACTCAAACTTTACCACGAATAAAAGAGCTTTCTCTCTTCACACTTACATGTTCTGTGTGAATTCAACACAAAGCTACAACAACAAATATTCAATATTTTAATTCCAAAATTCTCACAAAAAAACGATTCGGACACAAATTTTATAACACAATCACACATTTTTTATTTTTTATACAATTATTTTATTATAATTTCTTCATCAAAAACTTTTTAATTTTCACAAACCAAAAAAAATAATTTTTTAATTATTTGACATTTAATTTTTTGTTTTTCTAATTTCAAATTGAAGGTGCAGAGTAGCATTTTTTAGTAGCAAACAAATTTATGAAAATCGAAAAAATTAAAGAAATTTACATTTTAGCAAATATAAAATGCATGAAAAATATTAACATGCTTTTATAAATGCAATCTACAATTCAAAATGTAATAATATAAGAAAATTAATGCTATAAAAACATTGTACTATCATTTCGACCGATTTTATGCAACTATGTGGGCATTTTATGTGTGGTAAAAAGCTTTTATACACTAACACTTCTAAAGAAAATCTTACTAATACATATTTAGAGTTAGGTTTTTTTGACAGCTGAGTTAGGTTTTTTCCGGGAGAGTTGGCCTTCTACGGTAATATTCTATGATGGTAGCATTATTTTATACATAAACTTCAAATCGCCCTTCTTGTCAGATAGTTAATCAGACTGAAATTAAAAACTACCTTCTAATATATTTATACCATAGAATTAATTTTTAAACAAAAAATTTGTAGTAGTATAAAAAATGTCAAATTATTTTTTCAATATGTATAACTGAAAATTTAGAAAACAAATTTCTTTTAAAAAATCAATATAAACCTTCATAAATTTGTAAATAATCTGGTTGTTTTCGTACATTGCAATCAATATTGAAGAAAGGAATTTATTCGAATGCAGTTCATAAAATAAAGTAAATATGCTTATGCATGCATATCACAAGTAAATTTTGGATTTATGTATATGCAATGCAGAGTCCTCTAGGATGAGTTCGTTTAAAATGCGCTTTCCTACACCATAGTTTATACTAGAAAAGCCTAAAAATATTGGATCAAGCATTAAACCATGTTCGTCTACATAAACGTAGCAGTCAAGCTACACTACTTCACTTAACCACCATACAAATGACCCCGTGAAGTTGAATATTTGAGACCATAACCTAACAGCAGCAAAACTGTGAATTATCGGTCTGCAATTGGTGATTTTATTATTTTCCAACAGCATTGTACACGTAATAACGTTATCTATTTAGTAATCTATATATATAAAAATGAAAGTGTGTTTGTATGTATGTATGTATGTATATATGTATGTATGTTTGTTTGTTTGTTTGTGCTTTATAGACTGCTAAACGGCTAGACCGATTTTCCTGAAATTTTCACAGTTTCTTCCTGTATGTCTGGAAGGAACTATTGGCTACTTTTTATGTTGAAATTTCATGTGGGCGACGTGCCACGCCCATATTAAGAAAATATTAAATTAGTATATCTGAGATAATATAATAGTTAGAGTCTTCAAATTTTGTCGGAGCAACTTTAGTATCAATATAATTATTTAAGACAAAAAGTGGGCGGATTAGCATTAGGAGGCGTGGCACCTCCCATATAAATTAAATACAAAAATTCGTTTATCTTGGAAACTATTATAGTTAGAATATTAAAAATTTCCACGAGTAACTTTAACATCCATGTAAACATTTTGGGAAATAAATTGGCGGACTACCCATGAGGGGAGCAGTACCTCCCATATTAATAAAATACAAAAATTGGTTTATATGGGAAACTAATAGAACTAAATTCTTCAAATTTTGCACTAAGAACTTAAATATTAATCCGAACATTTTTTAGAAAAAAGAGCGGACTTTCGCCATGTATGTATGTATGTATGTATGTATGTATGTATGCATGTATGTATGTATGTATGTATGTATGTATGTATGTATGTATGTATGTATGTAGTATGTATGTATGTATGTATGTATGTATGTATGTATGTATGTATGTATGTATGTATGTATGTATGTATGTATGTATGTATGTATGTATGTATGTATGTATGTATGTATGTATGTATGTATGTATGTATGTATGTATGTATGTATGTATGTATGTATGTATGTATGTATGTATGTATGTATGTATGTATGTATGTATGTATGTATGTATGTATGTATGTATGTATGTTATGTATGTATGTATGTATGTATGTATGTATGTATGTATGTATGTATGTATGTATGTATGTATGTATGTATGTATGTATGTATGTATGTATGTATGTATGTATGTATGTATGTATGTATGTATGTATGTATGTATGTATGTATGTATGTATTATGTTAATGTATGTATGTATGTATGTAATGTATGTATGTTCTGTATGTGTCTGTTGTCTGTACACGTATGGTATTTATGTATGTATGTATGTATGTATGTAAATGTCTGTCTTATGTATGTCTGTATGTATGTATGTCTGTCTGTCTGTACTGTTATGTATGTATGTCATGTATGTATGTATGTATGTAGTCTGCTGTATGCATGTATGTATGTATGGTATGTATGGTTTGTTTGTGCTTTATAGACTGGCTAACCGGCTGGGACCGATTTTCCTGAATTTTCACAGTTTCTTCCTGTATTTCTGGAAGGAACTATAGGTTACTTTTATGTTGAAACTAGCTAAAACCCGGCGTGCTTTGCTACTCTGTCGATATAAAATAAAAAATTTCCAAATATATTGTATGCATTTTTGTTTATAAAAATTTATTAATATTTGTTTGACACTATCCCAAAACCATAAAGTTAATAAGACCAAAGAAAGGTTTGATATTTAAGTATTTTATTAATTAATGATATTTATGTACATATATTATTTCTTAATAATTATTTCTTACAAGAAGGATTTTATTTCATTGATGCGCCAGGAGGAACCGGAGAAACCTTTCTCATCTCATTAATTTTAGCTAAAGTTCGATCACAAAAGAATATTGCCTTAGCCATTGCGTCATCAGGTATTGCAGCAACACTTTTAGATTATGCACTCAAATTATTGTTGAAAACACAATTTTCTGAAGATTATACATGTAGTGTTAAGAAAAATTCTACAATGGGTAAAATCCTGCAAACATATAAAATAATAGTGTGGAATAAATGCACCATGACCCACAAAAAATCCTTAGAAGCGCTTGATCGCACTTTAAAGGACATGAGAAGTAATTCTATTGTATTTGGAGGTGCATTAATTCTTTTAGCGGGTGATTTTCGCCGGACACTTTCTGTGATACCTGGTTCAACGCCGGCTGATGAACTCAATGCTTGCCTAAAATCATCATATCTCTGGCAACATGTTCACACGTTAAAATTAACAACAAAACAATTGCTGGATTTAGGAAATGGAAAAATGACAATTGAGCCAACCACATTGTGTAAAGTTTCCCTCTAACTTTTGTAGGATCACACAATCAAAGAAAGAGTTAATATATTGTGTTTTTCCAAATCTTCAACGTAATTTCAAAAATAGGCAGTGGTTATGTGAGCGTGCTTTACTGGCACCCAAAAACATTGACGTTAATTGTATCAATAATATTATTTTGAATATAATCGATGGTAATTTAAAAACATATAAATCCATCGATACTGTTACAAATAATGATGATGTCGTCAATGTATCCCCACGAATTGAAGTTGAAAATTGGCGTTCCAATTATTTTATTTCGAAATATTGATCCACCACGTCTTTGTAATGGTACTCGATTAACAGTTAAAAAATTAATGAACAACTTAATCGAAGCAACGATTACAACTGGCCAATATAAAGGAACGGATGTCTTACTACATCGGATCTCAATGACAACATCGGAAATGCCATTCGACTTTAAACGGTTCCAATTTCCTACACGTTTGGCATTCGCGATGACAATAAACAAATTTCAGGGTCAATCCCTGCAAGTGTGTGGAATAAATCTCGAAAATCCATGCTTCTCACATGGTCAGCTTTATGTTGCATGCTCGCGAGTTGAGAAACCTTCAGATTTGTATATCTACGCGCCTGAGGGGAAAACGAAAAATATTGTATATCCCAAGGCTTTAGAATAGGAAATAATTATTAAGAAAAATTTTAATTGTAAATATTAAGTCAATTAAATTTTAGTAATTTTGTAATATTTTGTAAATTTATGCTAATGAATAGGAATAAGAAATAATTATTAAGAAATAATATATGTACATATGTAAATATCATTAATTAATAAAATACTTTAAATATCAAACTTTCTTTGTCTTCCCAATAAGCAAAAACCTTTGAAATGATGTAAATATGTATTTGAAAACCTATTCAAATTTCATACATAGCCTTTGAGAACAAATTTGAAAATTTTTGTTTTCAAATGGAAAATTATGGCCTTCTCAAACAAAAAGGCAGTTAGAAATCAAACGTATTTTTCAAATGTATTTCAAATTTAAAAAAAGGCTAGAGGTAAGCTTGAAACTAAAAAAATTTTCAAACGTATTTCAAGTATTCTTTATTATTATTTTCATACATATTTCAAACCCTAATTATAATGCTAACTATTGCAAAATTCATATATTTTTTTACATCACCTGAAAATAAAACATTCATACATTTATTTTAGCATATTTTTCTTTTATATCTCCGATTATTTCTCCTATATTTAACGTTTTTTCGCTCCCTTGCTGTAGAAAAAATGTTCTGTTTTTATTTTTCTAAAATAATTTATTTTTTGAAAGAAACTTTTCTAAGTTCAATTAAAACAAAACTTTGAAAATTTTATAAATATGTATCACACATTATATTTTTTAAGCGTTTTTTTGAAATTATCATGTTTATTTCAAAGGCTAAACTTTAAAATTTGAAAACAATTTGGAAAATACATTATTTAGTTAAGAAAATTTTTAAAAATATTCACAGGTTTGAATCGATGTTTATTGGGTTATTACTTTATGGTTTTGGATAGTGACAAACAAATATTAATAAAATTTTTATAAACAAAAAATGTATATGAATATATTTTGAAAATTTTTTATTTTATATCGACAGGAGTAGCAAAGCACGCCGGGTTTTAGCTAGTAATATATAAAGATGAATCAAAAAGTATAAGTTCAATGTCATATAATTCTTTGGAATGTGTAAGTAAGAAATTCACGACTTAATTTAAATGTTGTGCATATTTATATTGGACTAGCATACCCTGGGTGCTTCGCTACCCTAACTTAAATTAAATACATACAAAATTTTGTTTACTTTTATAGATAATTAAAATTGATTAAACATTTTTTTAATGTTTCAGTTTTATACGTTCAATATCACGTGATTAAATTCCCATTTAGTAAGAAGCTTGTATTTTTAGTTTCATTTATTTAGCTTCCACATTATAGAAAATTTCGAAAGTACTATTTGAAAAAAAGTACTATAAAATACCTCTAATAGATTATCATTTAATCAAAAATTTTATGTTTCTGTGTTCATATTAAATGAATGAAGAAGTACCATAAGTCCCTTTCAGTAGATTCTCATTCACTAAGGTCCCTACATTTTCAATTTTATTTTCAATATCTATGTTCAATATCGTAAAAAATTCAAAAAGTACCATCGGAAAAACGAAAAAGTACAAAAATCTCTCTCAATAAATTCTCATTTAATAAGGACCATTATAAAGAATCTAAAAGGTACTATTTGAAGAATAGAAAAGTACCAAATAGTTCCCACTTACAGAATATTATTCAGTCAACACCATGTATGTTAAAATTAATGTTCCTAGGTTGAATATTTTAGAAAATTAAACAGGTATCATTTATGAAATAAAAAGTACTAAAAAGTTCTCTTTTAAGAATCTTATTTAATGCGGACCGTGTATGATTAATAAACACATACAGAGTATCATTTGAAGAAAGAAAAAGTAGCAAAAGTGGAATAAATACTAATAAAAATAGTACAATTTTTCCCCTTTCCGCTTAGAAATATATTTTTTTCAGAATTAAGTTTACAAAATGTTCCGCATTTAAATCTATATATCACAGATAAAACTCAAACGATTCAAATCTGCATTCAAATTTTATAAAATGAGTTTGAATAAAATTAAATTTCCCGTTTTTCCCCTTTTTGGTACTTCTTTCCCCAGTGATATAGCAAACATTTTTTTACTATAAATATTACAGAGTTAGACCGTAATTTAATAGGAATAATTCGATAAACCGAAAAAGTTTTCTTAATGTGCTAAAAAAAGTACCATAAATGCAGTTTTCTCCCTTTTACACCCAAAGAGGATTGAATTTTAAAAAAGTACGAAACATATGTCTCATAACTTTGGGAGATGTATCCAAAATATTTATAAAAATGTTATTATGTTAATTAGTTCAAAAGTTATAAAGGGCCAAAAAAGGTACCAAAATCACCTTTGTTACACATTTTTACCCCTTAAAAGTACGAATTTCAATAAAGTACCAGACACCCATCCAGTGTTGCCAAAACCTAATTGCGAAAAAGTGCTAGATTGTTTTAAAAAAAATGCTAGTGCTAAAAATAAGGAATAAAATGCTAGAAAAAGTGCTAACAAAAATAAGGTTTTTTATTGTAAAATATTTAAATTTTTAAAATAAACTACATAAATAATATTTTTAGCTTTGTACGCAAATGGACCAACTCCACTTATAATATCGCCATTAATTCTCGAAAAAGTTCTGTCGAAAAATGTTGTGATTAAAAAGTTTCGATGAAATCATTTCTTTCAATATTACTATTGTTACAAAACAACTACTTCAAACCAGTAGTACAATATCTCGAATTTATTGTAAGAAATTTTAATTATAATTGACGGTTTCCAAAAATTGATAACGATTTGAATCATAAATCACTGGAAAACGATCTAGATCTAAAGAAGGTGTATATGTTCTCTAAAGCTTCTCTAGAACTATATCTGAGGATGGCAAACTCAAACTTAAATCATTGATTAAAGAACTACATAGTTCTAGAAATGTTCCATTGAACGAGTTTGTTGATGCGTAACGCAAAAATGTTTGGTGTGAATATTTTTGAAATTGAGTTTACAATTATAATGATATTTTTAATTAAAAGTCTAAAGGGAATACACATATGAAATCCTTTGTAAAGAATATTACAATTCAAAAAATTTTTGGAAATGTATATTGAATACAAGATTAAAATGTAACTTGAGCTCATCAAATACGAACCGATATTTCTACAGATAACCAGTAAACATTAATTTTTATATTGTACATAATTAATTAATAATTAATTTTTAACCTTATTTTTACAGAAGAACAATTAAAATTGGCATACAAGAATATGTACAAAAATCCTAAAATGTACTAAAAAAGTGCCAAAAAAACATTTGAAACATGCTAAAAAAAGGTGCTAGGTGCTAGATTACATTTTTGGGTGCTAAATGAGTTTAAAAAGTGCTAAATCTAGCACTAAAAGTGCTAAATTGGCAACACTGCACCCATCTGCTCATTTTAAGAGTAGATACAAGCATTTAAAATTTTTTCTTGTATCACTAATATTGTGTAAGATAATTAAGAAAACCTGTTTTACCCGTTTTTCCCCCCTTTTACCCGTAAATGTACAAATTTCCAAAAATCCCTCTTTAGTGAATCTACATAACCGAAAACACATCTACTGTCAATTTATTATATATTATACTTAAGTATTCCCCCCTCAGAGTAAACTAAATAATCTGCTTTATGTCCATAGATCAATTTCTGAAATTTTTCAACATTCAGAAATATAATAATTTCATTGACTTAAATAACATAACATAGTATGTATTTCCGAAATAAAAAAATTTTACTCATTTTACCCCTCAGTAAGAGATTAATTCACACATTTTTTTTTTGCCAATTTATAAAGCTAAAAGATTCCAAAATTATAATTCTAATACTATCTAGTTAGGTAAAACTATAATATACATATTTAACTTAGGAGAAAGAATAATTCTTGACTTAAAGCATAAAGTGCTAATTTTTCACTAACTTCTTCATGTTTCGAAAAATACTGAAGGCCTCCTTATGAAGAAACTCCTTACAATTTCTTAGTAATCTTATAAAGCTTTAAAATAAATTTAATTGAATTTAAACGATATTTATAAAAGGTACCAACACAGTATCAAAAATACTACCCATACCCTCTTTCTCCATTGAATTATTCAAATTTATGTATTTTGTATAAAATATTTTGTATCATTTCAGAAATCGATGTTGTAGAACATTTATTAAGAGAAGCCTTTCCATCTTTAATGATGTTTTGTAAAAACATTTGTGAAAAACACATTTTTTGACCGATTACGGAAAATTTTTGATAAAAAATATATATTTCTCAAATTTCATAAAAGTACAAAAAATACAGCAAAAGGAACACATAATTAGCCGTTTTTGCCCATTTAGTTTGAATTTCTTTTTCCAGTTTTTCCCTCTAGGGGTGGACTTTCGAATACACATATCTCTGAAACTAAAAACTCATCGTCTAAAATATGTTTACTTTAGAACGAAAAAAATCAGACTTAAAACATAGAAGTACAATTTTTTCCTGTTTTTTCGCCTTATCTCCTATTTCGAAAAGGAACTTTGCTACATAATACATATTTCGGACACTTTAAAAGCTTAATCAAAAATGTTTTGGCTTGAGTATAGACAATAATTTATATTTACTCCCAAAAGTACGAATTTTGTCCCTTTTTCATCCACCTTTTTCATCCTCCTTCTTGTCTCTTTTTACCTAAGTTTTGGAAAACAATATAGCCTATCACACCATACACCTATATACCTAACTATGTTTCAAATTTAAGGAAAATCGTCTTTCAAGGACGAATTCTATTGAAAATGGTTTAAATCGGACCTTTATTTCACATAGTCCTCCTACAATCGCACCCCTAAATATGGGTTTTGAGCTCATAAATATGTTAAATGTTCTTGTGTCACACCAAAAATCGGCAAAACTTAGTTTTATATAAGTTTTAATTACACTGCTGATTTTCGTAATGATCCCTCATATAAAGTCCCCTTCATAAAATGACTTGATGGTTCAAATTCACTTATAAACACTAATATTACAGCGATATTGTACACAAATAACTTTATTGTAGACGTAAATCCCTTTACCAAAATTTAATTTAATTTAATTTAACATAAAGAACTTTATTATAGACGTAAATCCCATTACAAAAATTTTTAAGGATAGTCCCATTAACCACCTACCCCCATATAACCCTCTTTTAGAAAATCCTTTTTTTGTCAATAAATTGTTAAAATATTTCTGAATTAAAAAAGTAATATAAAATAATCAACATTTATAATATAATCACTGTTATAGGGCATCATATGGTCGGCCATGCCCAACTATAAAGTTTTACTTGTTTATTTTGTTTTATTTATTCATTGAAGTAGTTTGAATTGTCTGAAAATATGCATTTATTGAATCTGATTTCCCTTTCTTACACGTTTTTTCCCCTAAGGCTGGGATTTCTAAATATATGTACATATGCCTGAGACTATCAAAATCATAGTTTATAATATTTTGGCTTCAGAATGGAAAAAAAATCGTTCTTAAAGTACAAAAGTACTAATTTTGTCAGATTTTCGCCATTTGGCCTATTTTTTGTCCCCTTCCGGTCCGATTTTCACAACGGCTCTTTGCTATTATATATTTCTAACAAATAAAGTAGTTTAACCGTTGTGTCAATACCCACATACCCGGGTATGTTTTTCATTTTTGAAGTGATATATCTCGAGATCTATATATCGTATCGGCTTGAAAATTGGACTATGCTTTCAGAGTAATGTTTTCTATGCATTTTCCAAAAGTTATATATATATATATATATATATATATATATATATATATATATATATATATATATATATATATATATATTAAACCGATTTATGACCGATTTTCCATTTTTACCTCGTGTATCAATACCCAACATTCCTGGGTATGTATACAAATTATATGTCAGTTATCGGACAAAGATTAAGTTTCATTATAAATTTTATGTTTTATTATTAGAATTATATATATCCTTGTATTTTATGAAAAAAATTTAACTAAACAACAAATTTAGTTCCAAATACAGAGTCATGTGTCTTTATTCATAAATTTGAATGTGATATATTTGTGGACCCTGTAACATTAACAAATATGGACCGATTTTGATGAAATAATTTTTTTTATTGTATATGACTTAGTAAAGTAAAATTATGCTGATTATAATAATTTTATTCTCATATAAACAAAAATATTTAAGTTTAAATTTTAAAATTTAAATTTTTGACCATGACTTAGCAATCTTTTTTTGCAAAAAACTTCCCTACTTACGACAGCAAAAACAATTTCATTAATGCTAATCGATTTTATACACCTTAATAAATAATATATAAAATGTTTTGTTCAATTATCTTTCCCGATCACTAAGTAATAGCTTCTTGAAGTCAAAATTTTATAAAGTCAAATTCTGCATAATGTACATTATACGTTAGGTTTTTTGCATATGATATTTTTGTTAATAGGAAAGCAATAGGAAAACTTTAAAAGAAATTGCTAAAATTTAATGGTTTATGATCAAAAACTATTTAATTCATATATACAGACGTTTTATTAAATTAGTTGTAATAATTATCTGAATTATACACTAGAAATGTATAAAAAGATGAAATAGCCATATAAATTGTATGACATACCCGGGTATGTTGGGTATTGATGTACGTAATTTTGCTCGGGTATAGACAAGACGATTAATCGAAAATGCCTTTGCTTAAGGATAGACAAAATCAGTATTTACTATCAAAAGTAACCCTCCTAGTCCAAGTTCCGAAAAAAGATATAGCATATAGCACTCTCCAAGTATAGATCTAACTATGTTCCAAATTTGAAGAAAATCGGTCCAGCCGTTTAGGCGTGATTGACGAACAAACAAATCAAGAAACGAACAGACTAACAAACAGATTTATATATATATATATATATATATATATATATATATATATATATATATATATATATATATATATATATATATATATATATATATATATATATATATATAAAACTAGTCCAGTAAACGGAAAATAGTCTAAATTTGATAATGAAAATAGGAAAAATTCCGATTTACTAGGAATGTGATATATTTATATGAATATATTTAAATTATTTTATATTAATTAATCGATTTTTTAGAATCATATCCCGGGAGTGGCTGCGAAATTAACATATCAAATAATTCATGTGCAATAGGTATATTAAGTATCGCTTCAACTTTTGGAGCTATTTACCGGCATTTGCAGCGAATATAATCCGTCAAATACTTCGTCGGAAGCAGAATCAAATCCGATTTGATACACCAAAAACATTTGCAAAAATATCCATTCGAGTGGAAAAGAATAAAGCTAAATATTTAAAAAACCACGGAAAAAACATTATAATAAAAAAGGTCAGTTTATACCAATGAAAGATCTTTTATATCTGTGTGATCAATTTAATTCCGAAATTTTATCAAAATTTCTACAGATAACTTAATGGTTTTAATAGAAAATAATGAGTAGTCGTATCAGATAATGGCTACTAAAAAATACAATTTGTACTTATTTAATGTTATACTGAATTAATATTGTTTCTGTTATCTATTTTCTTTTAACTATTTTCAGATAACCTTGGATTTATGTTATAACTACTTTTTGTACTTGTAATACTTTGTAAACATGTTAAATTTTAAGCAGTCATGATAAAATTTGTTATATTTCAATAATTCCGACCTTAATGAAAATCAGGCACTTTACAAAGATTAATTTAGAATTTCAACTTAAAACTAATAATTGAGCTATTAGTTGAAGTATTAGTTTGAAGTATTAGTATCGACTGTTCATTGTCAATAAATCGCTTAAATATGTGTTATTGAATTAAAATCCGTCGTGAGACCATACATAGGATATTTACTCGTACTCTATTCTGTATATGACATGAAACAATAATTTGCTAAAAGTCCAAATATTTTTGACCCAAAACTTCTTATATTATCTTTGGTTAAATGCTTAGTTTCAAAATATATCGCTTTATATTAGAAAGAAATTGAATCTTTTTAAAGTCAAAAGTTTTTTCAAAATAGAAAGGTCTGGTGATTTTCTCATAAAATATTAACAATGTTCATTAACAAAATTTTTTACAAATTATCACAAATTGTTCTTGTATTTCAATACAAATTTCAAATATTTTTGTGAAAAATATTAACAAATTTTAGTTATAGAACAGACATAATGTCAATTAAGATAAAAATAAGTACAGCTGCCGATTCCATTTCGCATTAAGCTGCTTGGTAATTTGCAAAACATACTTCTAAAAAAGTAGTTTTTAAAACTATGTAGGTAGATCTCTTTAATTCTGGTAATATATAATTGAAAGAATTATGCAAAAAAAATACACCCATTGCTAGACGCAAGTTACGCGTGGTTGTTGCAACTCAATTTTTGGGATTATCAGCAATGATTTTAAAGAGTAAAAGGAACAAGAGGCATTGGTGGGTCCGCGATATTTTTCAAAAAAGGGACCGTTTTGGATATGGCGGAAATTTAGTAAATGAAATGCGCTTGAAAGACAGTGAAAGCTTTTACAATTTTGCAAGGATGACTGATGTTCAAATTGATCTTCTCCTTCATAAAGTTGGACCATTGTTAAGCAAAAGTTCCATTCGGAAACCCATAAATGAACGTGAGCGGCTATTGGTAACTTTAAGGTAATAAAAACGTGAACCATGCAGGACCACATGAATGTCAATAATAGAGTTATTACCATCAACCTTAAACCCTTAATAGCTCTCGCCCATAATATATGTAAATTAACCAAAATAAATTTTTGGTTAATTAGTAAAATATTTTTAGAAAAAACCGGTATGCCAAACTGTGTTGGTGCCATAGATGGCAAACATCGCACAGTGGGGCAGAATCGAAATTTTTTGGAAATAAATCTGGCATTTCTAAACGGCTGATCCGATCGGGATAAAATTTGGCGTGAGCGTAGCCAAGGAGTATTCGAGTTTAAGTTTTGAAGATGAACCCCGCAGATGCCCCAGGGACGGCGCTGTGGCGGCTCAAAGTAGGGTACCTACGACATGTACAATTTTTAAACTCGTGCCATTTTTTTCATCCAAATACAAAAATTTTTATATTTTTACATGCTTGGACATACTACTTATCTCTTATAATATCCGAGTTATAGGCATTTAAAAATTTAGTGATACAAAATTTACCATACCTTGGTCCGCCTTTTTTTGAATATCAGGCGTAATTTTGGGCCAAATGGACTCAATTTCCAATAATATAAAAAAATTTCAGATCAATATCATTTACAGATCCAAAAATATACGTTTTTTAATTTAAAAATTAAAAAAATTTTAGATTTTTGACGTTTTTTTGCCAAAAATGTGTCTTAACTCTTTTATTAATAAAATAAAATTTTCTTTAAGAACATATAACAATTTTATAGTTTTCTAAAAGGTATCTTTACGCAGAACGCTTTGGCGTAAAAAACTTGTCCTATTTTTTGAAAATGTTGCCACTGCGTCCTTCCGAATATGACCTATTTTTTTATCAAAACTTCAAATTTGGGCGACATGTTCTAAAATCCCAAAGCTGGGATCAGAAAACTGAAAGCAGTTTTGGAAACCTCAATATGTTTTCTATTTACTCTAAAAGTATTTTCCCAGCCCTGAAAGAAATGTGGACCCTATGGGCAAAAAAGTAAAAAATCCCATCTTTGGGATTTTCATTCCTATTTTTGGGAATTGCGGGATGCCCTTTTACCTTTTCAATTTTTTTCTTTTTTCATTTTCTAAAACTATGATTTATATCAAAATTTTAATTTTTAAAGACTATATCATTGTATATACAACAAAAAAATTATAATTTTATTATTTTATTTAATATAATATCATCAGTTAGTATAATAGCTTTTTTTATTTGAACTGTTTATCTTAAACATAATACAATTAATTCTTATAACCTACTTATATAGTTAATTCCTAACACTACTTATTTTCTATAAAATAATCTGTCATATCGGTATACATATCCAGAAGGTAATATAAGTCCTTTAAATCTTCCTTGTTTTGAGATGGTAGAGTTTCATAACAAATCCATCTGGAGCATTTTCTTGAGCTGAATAGTTGAACATGCTTAAAATCTCGATTCCTCGCTTCCTGGGCTTCTTCTGTTAACTCTCCAAGTGGAAGAATATTCGATTCAATTATTATTTGACCATGACACAATACTTTGTGTACTGTTGGTGTTAGTTCCCTCCATGGATACAGAGATACAAGTAATTTAGAAATTTCAGATGTATATTCCCCAAATCGATTTCCATTAATTTTATGTTTACTATTCAGTACCATTAAAATAGTGTTAACTCTTCGAAGCAACTCCTTGTCGATTCCAGTTATTTTTGAAGTAATTTCAAAATCACGAAAAAACCTTCTCGCCGTATTACCGTCATTTGTACTACCGCAACTTGGAAGTGGTTTGTCGATGTTTAATCCCATCTGAACTTTAAATTCTTCTTGGATTCTGCTTTTTTCCGCAGCTCTCAGTTCTTTCAATTCTTCATTATTTTTTGTTGATTTAGTAAGATTCTCTGGCACACTTCTATATTTGAGGTCGTATGCTATGTGTAAAAAGTAATCCAAAAATCGTATTCTGGCATGAAGTGGTGAAATTCCGAAAGACAGGACTTCTTCATTAATACTTCTGCTTTTGTTTATATTTGAGAATTGCGACTTTTTCTCATTACATATTGAGCATCTCCAGAAGGAAGAAGTTTCTGTTATGGCATTGCTGACCTTTCCATCAATCATTGTTAAGCTTAGCTGATATGATACGTTAATAGAGAATTCCTTTATTTTTATGCAAATGGGCTCCAGTGCATTTATTTCATCTTTTAAATATTCCACTAAATTTTTTGTTGTTTTCTTTGACTCCTTTATATATTCAAATCCAATGGGTCTACAAAAATTTTTTGAACCCGGAGTTGTATTGATCCATATATCTTCAAATGAATTTCCGATGCTTGACGATGATGGATTAAGGGAATATGAACGAATTCGTAATGGCACTAATGATGACATAAATACACTTTTGTAGTCTGCTAATGTCCGACTTCCACAAGCTTGTTTGTATTCTGGAAGTGCTGATAAACCGTCACATCCCCACTTACACATTAAGACAACATCACAGTTATGAATTTTCCTTAGTTGGTCTTCTGAAAAGTCTGACACAATTCTTGATGCTGTGTTTTCGAGCAAAGATGATATATCAATACAAGCTTCCACATCATTAACAGCAATAGGTTATGGTAGGATAGTTTGTTTTTTTTCCTGGATCGCCTTGTATGATGATAATATATTGTGTCCTTTTTCATGCAGAGCTTTCCTTAATATTTGGTACTTATTTCGACTAAAACCCAGTTCCAACATAAGCGCTATTGCTTCCTTTTCAGTAAAATTTGATTGTGATGTTGGAGTTGGTATACTTTCCACAATTCGCTTAAGTCGTTTTGGTGATGCATTAGGAAGAATAGTTGCAATATGTACGGCATCCATATGTTGGTTTTCCTTTTTCAGCATTTCGTTAAATGTATCAATAATTTCCTCATTTGAGATTGAAAAAAGTTTTTGTGTGACCCTCTTTTTTTTTTTGACCTTGAACATAAGTCTTCGTATGACTTGCAAGGCGCTCCTGTTGATGTGTTGTAAGTTGAGATTTCCGTAGTAGTTTCCATCCAACTACAAAATTTTAATCGAAATTTCTTTTGATTTCCATCCACAGACTTACTTTTTAATCAAAAAGTTTTCAATTTTTGATATGCCTGTTTTGTCTACTTTTCTACTATATGTAGTTTTTATATAATTTGAAATGTCTTCAATTCTTTCTGGCCCTTTTGAAGATACACTCCATAAAACGGAACACAACTCTTCGTACTTTAATGTAATCTTCATTGTAGATTTATTAAATATGGTACTTAAAATCTTAGAAGTTTACTTATATACCAATTCTTGTCATTTCCGATAGAGGTATACCAAAGTAAAAAATTACGAATTGTCTACCTATTAACATTTAGGACTATATTACTATAACCTGTAATTCAGTCATTGATATTTCTTATTAGTGAAAGAAACGAAATTATCATTACCTGTATATTTTTACCTATATGATCATAAACGAAACAGAACGATAATTAATAGGTAAATATAAGATTTAAATATGTTCTGTCATATTTAATACTAAAATATGAAAAATATGAAATTAAAGGATACAGGTTTAAATGAACATATTTTTGAATGTAATTGAGATATTGGCTTGAAAATTTTTGTAAAGAATCGAGAATTTCCATATCTAACAAAAAAAGATATTAAGGGATAAATATGGACTAAATTGTTGTAGCTATCTGCTACCCTATTAAAATTTTGATATAAATCATAGTTTTAGAAATTAAACAAATATATAATATATGACAAAATCATTATTTATGAACAAAACTCAATGAAATTTTAAACACTTGTTAAATTTGTCATTTCAAATAAGAAAATGCAAAAAAAAAATTGAAAAGGTCAAAGGGCATCCCGCAATTCCCAAAAATAGGAATGAAAATCCCAAAAATGGGATTTTTACTTTTTTGCCCATAGGGTCCACATTTCTTTCAGGGCTGGGAAAATACTTTTAGAGTAAATAGAAAACATATTGAGGTTTCCAAAACTGCTTTCAGTTTTCTGATCCCAGCTTTGGGATTTTAGAACATGTCGCCCAAAGTTGAAGTTTTGATAAAAAATAGGTCATATTCGAAAGGACGCAGTGGCAAGATTTTCAAAAAATAGGACAAGTTTTTTACGCCAAAGCGTTCTGCGTAAAGATAGCTTTTAGAAAACTATAAAATTGTTATATGTTCTTAATAAAAATTTTATTTTATTAATAAAAGAGTTAAGACACATTTTTGGCAAAAAACGTCAAAAATCTAAAATTTTTTGAATTTTTAAATTAAAAAGCGTATATTTTTGGATCTGTATTTGTATATTATTGGAAATTTTGTTGTCTAACTAACAAAAAAAAATTGAGTCCATTTGGTCCAAAATTATGTCCGGTATTCAAAAAGAGGCGGACCAAGGTATGGTAAATTTTGTATCACTAAATTTTTAAATGCCTATAACTCGGATATTATAAAAGATAAGTAGTATGTCCAAGCATGTTTTTTCAAGATCTCGTCGAGCGCTTTCAGAAAATATAATCTTTGTATTTGGATGAAAAACAAAAAAATTGCACGAGTTTAAAAATTTTACATGTCGTAGGTACCCTACTTTGTGCCGCCACAGCGCCGTCCCTGGGGCATCTGCGGGGTTCATCTTCAAAACTTAAACTCAAATACTCCTTGGCTACGCTCACGCCAAATTTTATACCAATCGGATCAGCCGTTTAGAAATGCCAGATTTATTTCCAAAAAATTTCCATTCTGCCCCACTGTGCATTGTGTCATTCAATGTCCAGGGAATAGTGGAACTCTATATTTTAACTACAAGAAGACCTTTTCTATTGTCCTTTTGGCTGTTTGCGATGCAGAGTACAATTTTATATATGTTAATGTAGGTGCATATGGATCAAAATCAGATGGTACTATTTTCACTGTAAAAACTCTTCATATGAAATAAATGTTGTTTTTTAACAATAGGCGGAATTCTAAAACGTAGTGAATTTGGTCAAGACTTGCTAAATAAACGGGTTACTTTGCCCAACGATGAAGAACTTCCAAATAGCATAATCAAATTTCCTTTTTATTTTGTTGGAGATGAAGCTTTCTCATTAAAACGTCATTTGATGCGACCGTATGGTGGTAGAGATCTTTCAGCTGACAAGCGCTACTTTAACAAGCGCCTATCTTCATCCAGGAGAATGATAGAAATAGCTTTGGAATTTTGGCTAGTAAATTTCGTATTTATCACACCGTTATAAATGCAATACCAGAAACAGCATCATCTATTGTCCGTAGTATTGTTGTTCTTCATAATTTCATAATGCAGACTAAACCCACTTCCACTATATCTTGTGAAATTTGAAATACTGATAATATAGAGATGGGCAATTGGGAAAATATTTCGCAAAGTCAAGGATCGCATAATTCAAGTCATGAAGTTCAATATTTAAGAGATAATCTCAAAGATTACTTGTTTCCCCGGACATTTAAATTAATAAAGAACTTGTTTTAAAGAATGTTTTCTAATTATGATATGTCGATTGTAGAAGGTGTTTATAATATATGTACATAGATTTCGAAAAAGAAATTTGAGTAATATGGACTAAAAGAAAATAATCTAAACTCAAAAATGAATATTTGCAAACTGTTTAATAATTGTATCTAAATTTTGTTGCCACTTTCATAAGTTCTTTTTCACAAGCATCAGCTTCTTCTTTATTTAATTTAACGAGAGTTTCGACAATAAACTCCACTACAGCTGAATTATATTTTTGGAATATAGGCACCATAGATTCCGACGATTCCAAACAAGACAATAATTTATTACTTTCATTTTCAAAAATTTCCTCAACAGTTTTCGATTTTTTGTTTCTAAAGTGCGTCGATGAACATTGTGGTGATGGACTTGGTATAAAATAGTTTTTAGCTTTTTCACCTTACAAAAAGTAAAGAAACATCAGTAAGTAAAAGTTTTATACCACAAGCTGTTTCGTAACTTACCGCTTGTAGAAAATTTCTTTATAATATCGTCCCATATTAACTTCCGGTTAATAATATCTTTATATGTATAGGAACTAATATTCCATAGTTCTTCGTGTCCTTGGACGACTTCAATAAATTTAAACGTTTCTGTTTCGTTCATTATCAAAATGTAGTAATTTTTTTATAATTTATAAAATTTTCGTTTTTTATTGACATATAAAATTAAATGTCAAATTGACTATTTATTAAATTCGAAATAAGAAAACGCCATCTAGTTTTCAATTTTCCAATTATCTTCGAACAAAAATGTTGCTGAAGTTGAAGTACGTTCAACTTTTTAAAAAAGTAAAGTTAAATTTTTGTAGAAAAAACGAAAGGCAAATATATGAAATTTCTAATGCGAGAAAAAGATAGAACAACATCTGAAATTGTTGCTTACATTGTGAATGTTGCTTCAAACATACGAAACGAAATAATCAAAAAAACAAAAACAAAATACACAACGCAATGAATAAGAAGTGTTGTTGTTGCTTATTTTTTATGAAATTTTCAGAGGTTGTCTCGGATTTTTGCTTATATCTCCGTTATTTATGGACGGATTATGCTGATTTTAAATATAGAAACAGACAGACAGACGGACATGGCATAATCGACTCCGCTATCTATAAGGATTCAGTATATATATACTTTATAGGGTCAGAAAATTATATTTTCGAAATTACAAACGGAATGACAAACTTATACATATGTACCCTTCTCACGAAAGTGAAGGGTATAAAGAAAAAAATTGCAAAAACTATAGTGTTTTATTAACAATGAAAATTCATGTAAATTTTAAATGAAAAATATTCTTTGCTTTACATTGTCGAATGCAAAATAAAATATGCTCATTCATTTGAGTAAAGTTTACGAAGATATTTCTGTATTCTTTTCTCAATTTTGTGTATGAAAATAAAAAACAATACATACAAGAATAAATAAAGCAAAACCGGTTTTGTCTTTACGTACATGAGTAGATGATAACACAACAAAAATTATTTTTTTCATTTACATGAACGTGAGTGATAAATGAAAGAATATTTGGTACTCTGCTAAAAACAGTTAAGTTTACGAGCTCATAACGCAAAACTCACTTTTTCGACTTAGAATGTTATAGAATGGAGGCGTCGATATTTAAAATAAAATGAAACTTCAATTCGAAAAAATTCAAATAAAAAACTTATATTTTAATTTATAGAATTGAATTTTGGTTATGTTTTTATTTTTTGCTGTGTTTAAATAAAAACAAGTAAGAGTTCTATATTCGGCTGTACCGAATCTTATATACTTAGTAACTACAATTATTACAAAAATCGGAAAGTTCCCTTTTATAGACTTTCATTCAATTAGTCAAAGTTTCTTACTTAATCCGAGCCCACGTTTCTAGGTCAAATATCATAGAAAAATCAAAAAGTACCTTTTGTAGAACTAAAAAGTTCCCTTTTATGTGTTCTCACTTAATCCGGGATCAACATGCTTAATTTCATGTTTCTAGGTACAACATTTTAGAAAATTCAAAAAGTACTTTTTATAGTACAAAAAAGACGTCTTTTATGAGTTATCACCTAAAACGGTTCAATATTATAGAAAAGTTAAGAAGTACCTTTTGTAGAACGAAAAAGTAAAAAAAATCCCTTTTTATATATTCTCACCTAATCAAGGCCCTACATGCTAAATTTCATGGTTGTAGCCAATAAAAACACACTGCTATTTTCATAATTCTTGTTCTGGCTTTGCTTTTTTTATAAAAGTAATACAATATCAAAATTTACCGTATGGTTATGTGTGTTGTTATTCTTTGTTTACATTTTCTGCCTCAGCATGCACGAAAATTTTTGATGTAATTTTCAGAGGTTATCTCCGTTATTTATAGACCGATTTTGCTGATTTTGAATAGCGAACTTCTAGAAAGCAGAAATTATTGAAGATTCGGATCTCACCGATATCTGGTGTCCTCTAAAAATTGATTTCAACAAACATACAGACAGACGGACAAAGCTTAATAAACTCCGCTACTTATAAGGATGCAGAATATATACACTTTATGGGGTCGGAAAATTATATAATAGAAATTACAGACGGAATGACAAACTTATATATACCCTTCTCATGAAGGTGAAGGGTATAATAAAACTCTGATAAAACGAAAAAAATCCAATCGTTTTGAAATTTTTCAAACAATTTATAAAAATCATACGACTTTCAATTTTCCATCAGTATTTTCAGTAAGTTTTATTACACTTTGTATCTACACTACAATATTTTTGATTTTATTTGAAAATTTTGACATGTCGTTTTACTGAATATTATGGTGTGTAGTCAGCTTAATTGTTTAAATGAAATTCAAGTTCAAAATCAAAAAATGTTTTAATTTAGTTTCTAATGAATTCAAACTGGCTTCCAGTATACGGTGATCAATTCCGGCCAAGAATGATTTCTTTCAATTATTTAATTCTGATAAATTTTTGATGGTAGATTATAGCTAACACTTCAAATCATACAATTTAAATATTTTGATTATTGCTTAACCTAGTGACTGTTTATACATACATATGCAAAGTTGATAATATTTTGCCTGTCGTTTTAAGGTTTTTAAATTAGATTTTAGACATAAATGAAGGCTATGATTTTTCCTTAAAGTTTTTCTTAATAAATTAGCAAGTGTTTTAAAGTAGTCTTAGTAAGTAATCATTCCATGTGGTTATTGCGATTTTGTGCGGTTTAATTTTTTGGATAAATTAAATGATTGTGGCCTACTTTAAAAACTAAAAAAAGCTAAACAAATCCAAATTTTGAAAGACCGTAGAAAAGGAAAAGGGGCTATAAGAGGTTGGTTGAACATTGTATCTACTACTTTTATATATCAGGAGTAAGTATTAAAAATTTCATCTGCAACTTCCTGCAACTCTAGTAACTAGAGCATTTTTAATGACTTCGTCTATTACAAATGCTGAACTTTTCCATACTACTAAATAAAATTTGACAGAAGGAGTTTACCGCCTATAAAACTTGTTTATGTTGACATTTATGTTTTTGCTGATATTTATCACTCAGTTAAATCCTTTTTCTTAAGGACCCTTATATAGGGGATGGACCAATTGTCATAAACTTTGATACACATATTTATGCTCATATAAAACATGTTTGTGTCGAATTCCATTGCTAGACAGACATTTTAAAGCCAAGTGTTAAAGTAATTATCTGAAGGAGATCTTATATGGTAGGTAGGGCCAATTATGGACCGATTGCCAGAAAATTTGGTCGAGAGGTTTAGGTTCCTATAAAAATATTTTGTGTCAAATTTTATTGCTTTACTGGTATTTTTAACCCAATTTCATGGAAATTGCTTTATATTTAACGTATTTATGAGTATTTAAAGAGTTTTCTGGGGGGTCACTTGTATAGGGGCTAGGTGAAATCTACAACCGATATTGCCCTTAGTCAGTACCAAATATACCTTACCTATAAGAAACATTTGTGGAAAATTTCAACTATTTATTTAAAGAAATAAAAGATAATGTATACAACAGTTCACATAACCTGATAGGTCACAATAACTGTTAATATAGATATTTGAGAGAGATAACCGGTATGTTGCCCGTAGTATATTATATGTTATAGAGGGTTAATATTTTTTAATTAGAATTATTAATTTTTTGCTAAATAGACGTATTTTGATTGGTGATTTTTTAATTCTTTTTAGCAGTTTTTATACACTTCACCTTCGTGAGAAGGGTATATATAAGTTTGTCATTCCGTTTGTAATTTCCAAAATATTGTTTTTTGACCCTACAAAGTATATTTATATATTCTGAATCCTTATAGAAATTGGAGTCGATTAAGCCATGGCCGTCTGTCTGTCTGTTGAAATCAGTTTTCTGAAGACCCTAGATATCTCCGGGATCCAAATCTTCAATAATTCTATCAGACATGCTTTCGAGAAGTTTCCTATTTAAAATCAGCAAAACCCGCCCATAAACAACGGAGATATAAGCAAAAACACGAGATAACCTCTGAAAATTTCATAAAAAAGACAATTGTTCAATTCACAATCAAGTTGTATATTGTACCTACTAAAGTGTAGTAACAGTGATTGTGAACAGATCTTTGCAGAAAGTCATAAGTTTATGTTCTCAATGGAAAAAAAAAATAATCAAAACAAATATACATAACAATGTGAAAGTATAAAAAAATCAAAAAATATTAAATTAATTAAACTTGCGAAATAAACCAAATTAATTTCTTTGAATTTTCAATTCTTTTATTTTTTTATTCCACATTTTAAACTAATAAATAAACTATTTTTAATAAAATTTTAGTTTCTTTTTGTTTTGGTAAACAGCTGTTTGTTTTTGATTTCAGTGTTACCACTTTATCGTTTTTTATGCTAAAATCGTTTGAATTTTTTGTTTATATTTATATTTATAAACAACTAGCTAAAACCCGGCGTGCTTTGCTACTCCTGTCGATATAAAATAAAAAATTTTCAAAATATATTCATATACATTTTTTGTTTATAAAAATTTTATTAATATTTGTTTGTCACTATCCAAAACCATAAAGTAATAACCCAATAAACATCGATTCAAACCTGTGAATATTTTTGAAAATTTTCTTAACTAAATAATGTATTTTCCAAATTGTTTTCAAATTTTAAAGTTTAGCCTTTGAAATAAACATGATAATTTCAAAAAAACGCTTAAAAAATATAATGTGTGATACATATTTATAAAATTTTCAAAGTTTTGTTTTAATTGAACTTAGAAAAGTTTCTTTCAAAAAATAAATTATTTTAGAAAAATAAAAACAGAACATTTTTTCTACAGCAAGGGAGCGAAAAAACGTTAAATATAGGAGAAATAATCGGAGATATAAAAGAAAAATATGCTAAAATAAATGTATGAATGTTTTATTTTCAGGTGATGTAAAAAAATATATGAATTTTGCAATAGTTAGCATTATAATTAGGGTTTGAAATATGTATGAAAATAATAATAAAGAATACTTGAAATACGTTTGAAAATTTTTTTAGTTTCAAGCTTACCTCTAGCCTTTTTTTAAATTTGAAATACATTTGAAAAATACGTTTGATTTCTAACTGCCTTTTTGTTTGAGAAGGCCATAATATTCCATTTGAAAACAAAAATTTTCAAATTTGTTCTCAAAGGCTATGTATGAAATTTGAATAGGTTTTCAAATACATATTTACATCATTTCAAAGGTTTTTGCTTATTGGGAAGACAAAGAAAGTTTGATATTTAAAGTATTTTATTAATTAATGATATTTACATATGTACATATATTATTTCTTAATAATTATTTCTTATTCCTATTCATTAGCATAAATTTACAAAATATTACAAAATTACTAAAATTTAATTGACTTAATATTTACAATTAAAATTTTTCTTAATAATTATTTCCTATTCTAAAGCCTTGGGATATACAATATTTTTCGTTTTCCCCTCAGGCGCGTAGATATACAAATCTGAAGGTTTCTCAACTCGCGAGCATGCAACATAAAGCTGACCATGTGAGAAGCATGGATTTTCGAGATTTATTCCACACACTTGCAGGGATTGACCCTGAAATTTGTTTATTGTCATCGCGAATGCCAAACGTGTAGGAAATTGCAACCGTTTAAAGTCGAATGGCATTTCCGATGTTGTCATTGAGATCCGATGTAGTAAGACATCCGTTCCTTTATATTGGCCAGTTGTAATCGTTGCTTCGATTAAGTTGTTCATTAATTTTTTAACTGTTAATCGAGTACCATTACAAAGACGTGGTGGATCAATATTTCGAAATAAAATAATTGGAACGCCAATTTTCAACTTCAATTCGTGGGGATACATTGACGACATCATCATTATTTGTAACAGTATCGATGGATTTATATGTTTTTAAATTACCATCGATTATATTCAAAATAATATTATTGATACAATTAACGTCAATGTTTTTGGGTGCCAGTAAAGCACGCTCACATAACCACTGCCTATTTTTGAAATTACGTTGAAGATTTGGAAAAACACAATATATTAACTCTTTCTTTGATTGTGTGATCCTACAAAAGTTAGAGGGAAACTTTACACAATGTGGTTGGCTCAATTGTCATTTTTCCATTTCCTAAATCCAGCAATTGTTTTGTTGTTAATTTTAACGTGTGAACATGTTGCCAGAGATATGATGATTTTAGGCAAGCATTGAGTTCATCAGCCGGCGTTGAACCAGGTATCACAGAAAGTGTCCGGCGAAAATCACCCGCTAAAAGAATTAATGCACCTCCAAATACAATAGAATTACTTCTCATGTCCTTTAAAGTGCGATCAAGCGCTTCTAAGGATTTTTTGTGGGTCATGGTGCATTTATTCCACACTATTATTTTATATGTTTGCAGGATTTTACCCATTGTAGAATTTTTCTTAACACTACATGTATAATCTTCAGAAAATTGTGTTTTCAACAATAATTTGAGTGCATAATCTAAAAGTGTTGCTGCAATACCTGATGACGCAATGGCTAAGGCAATATTCTTTTGTGATCGAACTTTAGCTAAAATTAATGAGATGAGAAAGGTTTCTCCGGTTCCTCCTGGCGCATCAATGAAATAAAATCCTCCTTGTAAGAAATAATTATTAAGAAATAATATATGTACATAAATATCATTCATTAATAAAATACTTTAAATATCAAACTTTCTTTGTCTTATTACTTTATGGTTTTGGATAGTGTCAAACAAATATTAATAAAATTTTTATAAACAAAAAATGCATATCAATATATTTTGGAAATTTTTTATTTTATATCGACAGGAGTAGCAAAGCACGCCGGGTTTTAGCTAGTTTCAACATAAAAAGTAACCTATAGTTCCTTCCAGAAATACAGGAAGAAACTGTGAAAATTTCAGGAAAATCGGTCCAGCCGTTTAGCAGTCTATAAAGCACAAACAAACATACATACATACATGCATACATGCATACATACATACATACATACATACATACATACGTACATACATACATACATACATACATACATACATACATACATACATACATACATACATACATACATACATACATACATACATACATACATACATACATACATACATACATACATACATACTACATACATACATACATACATACATACATACATACATACATACATACATACATACATACATACATACATACATACATACATACATACATACATACATACATACATACATACATACATACATACATACATACATACATACATACATACATACATACATACATACATACATACATACATACATACATACATACATACATACATACATACATACATACATACATACATACATACATACATACATACATACATACATACATACATACATACATACATACATACATACATACATACATACATACATACATACATACATACATACATACATACATACATACATACATACATACATACATACATACATACATACATACATACATACATACATACATACATACATACATACATACATGCATACATACATACATACATACATACATACATACATACATACATACATACATGGCGAAAGTCCGCTCTTTTTTCTAAAAAATGTTCGGATTAATATTTAAGTTCTTAGTGCAAAATTTGAAGAATTTAGTTCTATTAGTTTCCCATATAAACCAATTTTTGTATTTTATTAATATGGGAGGTACTGCTCCCCTCATGGGTAGTCCGCCAATTTATTTCCCAAAATGTTTACATGGATGTTAAAGTTACTCGTGGAAATTTTTAATATTCTAACTATAATAGTTTCCAAGATAAACGAATTTTTGTATTTAATTTATATGGGAGGTGCCACGCCTCCTAATGCTAACCCGCCCACTTTTTGTCTTAAATAATTATATTGATACTAAAGTTGCTCCGACAAAATTTGAAGACTCTAACTATTATATTATCTCAGATATACTAATTTAATATTTTCTTAATATGGGCGTGGCACGTCGCCCACATGAAATTTCAACATAAAAAGTAGCCTATAGTTCCTTCCAGACATACAGGAAGAAACTGTGAAAATTTCAGGAAAATCGGTCTAGCCGTTTAGCAGTCTATAAAGCACAAACAAACAAACAAACATACATACATATATACATACATACATACATACATACAAACACACTTTCATTTTTATATATATAGATTCTAGCTCTAATAGTTTATCAAATATAATAATTTTCCTATTTAATATATATGGGGGCTCCAAGCTCCCCATGGCGAAAGTCCGAATATTTAAGTTCTTAGTGCAAAATTTGAAGAATTTAGTTCTATTAGTTTCCCATATAAACCAATTTTTGTATTTTATTAATATGGGAGGTACTGCTCCCCTTATGGGTAGTCCGCCAATTTATTTCCCAAAATGTTTACATGGATGTTAAAGTTACTCGTGGAAATTTTTAATATTCTAACTATAATAGTTTCCAAGATAAACGAATTTTTGTATTTAATTTATATGGGAGGTGCCACGCCCCCTAATGCTAATCCGCCCACTTTTTGTCTTAAATAATTATATTGATACTAAAGTTGCTCCGACAAAATTTGAAGACTCTAACTGTTATATTATCTCAGATATACTAATTTAATATTTTCTTAATATGGGCGTGGCACGTCGCCCACATGAAATTTCAACATAAAATGTAGCCTATAGTTCCTTCCAGACATACAGGAAGAAACTGTGAAAATTTCAGGAAAATCGGTCCAGCCGTTTAGCAGTCTATAAAGCACAAACAAACAAACAAACAAACAAACAAACATACATACATATATACATACATACATACATACAAACACACTTTCATTTTTATATATATAGATGGGAGGTGCCGCTCCCCTCATGGGTAGTCCCCCAATTTATTACCCAAAATGTTTACATGGATGTTAAAGTTCTTCGTGCTAAATTTTAAGAATTTAGTTATATTAGTTTCCCAGATAAACGAATTTTTGTGTCTAATTTATATGGGAGGTGCCACGCCCCCTAATGCTAGTCCGCCTACTTTTTGTCCTAAATGATCATATTGAGACTAAAGTGGCTCCGAAAAAATTTGAGGACTCTAACTGTTATATTATCTCAAATATACGGATTTTATATTTTCTTAATGTGGGCGTGGCTCATCGCCCACTTCAATTTTCGAAATAAAAAGTAGCCTATTACCTATTCCAGACATGCCGGAATACGCTGTGAAAATTTCAAGAAAATCGGTTCAGCCGTTTAGTAGTCTATAACGTTCAAACATACAAACAAACACACATTCATTTTTATATATATAGATTGGCAACACTAAACTTTCTTACAACATTCGAAAAACATATGAAAAAGTGTCGTAGGAGTTGTATAGAGCTTTTGCATAGAAAATACCAACAACATTGTTATGACTATTGTAGCAGCTGCTGACATACAACGCTACAACATCGATTGTGAATTGAACAAATATTTCTCATGCAAATAAGCAACAACACTGCTTATTCATTGCGTTGTGTATTTTGTTTTTATACCCTCCACCACCATCAGTGGTGATAGAGGGTATATATAACTTTGTCATTCCGTGTGTAACACCAAGAAATATTCATCTGAGACCCAACAAAGTATATATATTCTGGGTCCTTATCAAATTCTGAGGCGATTTAGCTATGTCCGTCTGTCCGCCTGTCTGTGTAAAACACGCTCACGATAAAACTAAGCAATAGAATTTAACCAAATTCACCAAAAATATTCTTCATTTTCCTAAGTTGTTTGGTATTGAAAATGAGCAAAATCGGTTCACACCGGGAAATGCTATGAATCAAAATTTAAAACAAACTCTAAAAAAATAAGCATTTTTTACAAATTCTGATGTAATTTTCTCGAAAGCTATGTATGCAAAATAAATCCATGAAAATCACCATATATTCGTTTCTATACAAGAGCTTGATTCCTGCTGAAAATTGCCAGAATCGGTCCACAATTCCATGTACCTCCCATTCAAAAGTACATATTCCCGGAAAATGGGTTTTTTCTTAATAACTTCCGTCACAATGTCGATATCTTCACAAAATTTTACAAATTAAAATCTTATGTCAAAGAAAAAATTTTCTGGATCGGTCCATAATTGGACATAGCTCCCATACAAGGTCCCCTCCGGAAAATCACTTAAACGCGCACAACTCATTACTAAATTAAGATATCCATATAAAATTTTGTATAAGTATTGCTCATATGCATAGAAATATTACTTAGAAAGTTTTTCCGATCGGTCCATAATTGGTCATAGCTCCCATACAAGGTCCCCTCCCCAAAATCACTTAAACGCGCATAACTCATTAATAATTTAAGATATCCATATAAAGTTTGGTACAAGTATTACTGATTGCGCAGAAATATTACTGTGAAATTTTTTTCCGATCGGTCCATAATTGTTCATAGCTCCCATACAAGGTCCCCTCCCGAAAATCACTTAAACGCACATGACTCATTACCAAATATTGATATCCATACACTATAAAATTGTTTAACGATCGGTCCATATTTGGTCATAGCTTTCATACTAGGTCCCCTCCAGAAAATTACTTAAAAGCACAATATTCATTAATTTTTTTAATTTTGTCTTTATATATGTACATAATTGGTCATAGCTCCCATACAAGGTCCTTTTACGAAAATCTCTTAAACCAAATAAAGCTATTGATACAAAATTTGTCACAAATATTAGTTTGGTATACAAAAATTCTATTTCAAGAACATGGTGCGGTCGGTCCTATGCAAGGTTCCCTTCAGAAAACACGCATTACTTACTACTAAATTACGATATAGATACAAAATTTGAATGAAATATAGGTTTTATGTACAGAAATTTAGCTTAAAGAATTTTTTACGATCGGTCTATAATTGGTCATATCTCCCATACTAGGTTCTGCCCCTAAAAGCGCTTTAACCGTATTTAACTAGTTGCATTATCAATTTGTGTAGAACAAAATTATATATATGTATTTTGAAAATCCTTAAATCTTTCACACACATGTATACATTTCTAAATATCGCTAAGCGCTATAAAAATATAAATAAAAGCTGTTTAAATTTTGGGATTTTCTATTTAAGACATGAGAAAACTTATTTCTATATTTGATCAATTAGAAAAGTATTAATATAAAAATAGCTGGTGGAAGGTGTTTAAGATTCGGCTCAGGTGGATATAGCACTCTAACTTGTTTAAATCCATTTTTATTTTTTCGATCACTCTTAATTGGCTGAAATTCATGATTCCATAAAATATTAAAAACGGTTATAAAGTTTCAAAATAGTCCGAATTTAAATTATTTCAATTTTTTGCAAAAACAACAAAAAAATTTAACAACATATGATATTAAAAATTTTACTAGTTTTTTTCTATTACGTTTTATTTAATTATTGAATCTGCCTCTATTTTCACAGGCCTTATAATCATAGTTGCCAGATGATTTGGGTGCAAAATCGTCAAATTTCGAAGAAAACATCGTCATTAAATCGTCAAAACTATTTGTTATAGATAATTAACATATTAGATGGTATTTCTACTAATTTTTTATTCATTAGTTTAACTATCGAGACATTTTTATTAATTTCGATTGATTTTAGTTGTCATTATCTGCTTAATTTGACAATTATACTTCAAAATACCTTATATTGAGTTATTGTAAACTACATATGTGATATTCCACTAAACAATTTTTGCCGAATTCGTACCGACATTCTGCACAAGTTGCCGATTACGTATCCGAATTCCGACAGAATTCGTTACGAAAGTCATATGAAAGGTTGCTAGGAATTCGGAACTCTTTGTCTGAGGAAATTCGGAAAAATGTGCAGAGTTGTCGGTCAGAATCCGGTACGAAATCTGATGTAAATTCCTGGGGAAATTCTGAAGGAATTTTCGACAAATCTGATTGAAGTCGGACAAATGTCTGATACCATGTCTGACATTCTTTCGACATTTCGTACGAAAGTCTGATAGATGTCATATAAATGTCTGATAAAATGTCCGACAATTCGTACAAAAGTCTGATCAAGTATAAGAAAATGGCCTGACTATTCTGATCAACGTCTGATGAAAACTATTTTCATATACATACATAATTTATTATGGTTTAATTTTAATAATAGTTTATAAGCTTCCATTATTCATGACTTCTTAAGGGTACATAAATAAATAATAGAAACTTATGGATTATTTTTAAAATTAATAAAATTAAACCATACTATTTACATATTATATACAAAAATATCTATTTAAAATTATAAAATGAAAACATAAAAAATTATGTAATTTTTTGCTAATTTTTGTGTATTAACAAAGTTTAAAGAAATTTAAACAATAATCATCACATGTGCAGACGTTGTTTACTTGATTTCCAAAGACCAACTGAGAAAATAAAAATTAAATTCCCTTTTAAAGTACAGTTAACAAATTTCAAAATATAAACAGGTTTGTGCATGATTTTTATTAAAAATAGTAAATAAGTTTATAAGCTTCCATTATTCATGACTTCTTAAGGGTACATAAATAAATAATAGAAACTTATGGATTATTTTTAAAATTAATAAAATTAAACCATACTATTTACATATTATATACAAAAATATCTATTTAAAATTATAAAATGAAAACATAAAAAATTATGTAATTTTTTGCTAATTTTTGTGTATTAACAAAGTTTAAAGAAATTTAAACAATAATCATCACATGTGCAGACGTTGTTTACTTGATTTCCAAAGACCAACTGAGAAAATAAAAATTAAATTCCCTTTTAAAGTACAGTTAACAAATTTCAAAATATAAACAGGTTTGTGCATGATTTTTATTAAAAAAACTAAATTTCTTTCAGATATTGTGCAAAGTTGTCGCAAAGTTTTCTTACAAAAGTACTGAAAATGGGAACAAAATGACCGAGCAAAAAATATCAGAAAATGTGCAGACTATTCTGTTAAATATCTAAAGGAAATTTATATTATTCGCTTAATTGTCTGACGAAGTTACAAAAACAATTCTCTTCAGATTATGTGCAGATTTATTGGATATAATTCTTAAGCCATTTTATATTTTACTTCAGAAAATGTACAGACTATTCTCCTTTATGTATAAAAAATAATATAAGAATAAAAAAACAAATTGTCTTCCGCCAACGTGCAGATTAGTCTCATAATTGTCGTAACACTGAAATTCCCTTTCGACAATGTGCAGACTAGTCTGATATTAATCGTTTAATACTTCAGAAAATGTGCAGAAAAGTCTAACAGTTTTGCCGATTATTCTGTAAAATGTCTAATGCTATGTTTCCATTGGCTTCAAATCTACCAGATTTGCGTAAACCTCTTCGAGGTGTTTCCACTGAGCTTACTCGTTTTTGTGATTCGAATTTTCGAACAAATCCTGTCATAAAATATTTTTTTTTTTTTTTCAATTTAAACATTAAAAATACAAACTAACTGTTTCCATTGCCGATTATTCTGTAAAATGTCTAATGCTATGTTTCTGTTGGCTTCAAATCTACCAGATTTGCGTAAACCTTTTCGAGGTGTTTCCACTGAGCTTACTCGTTTTTGTGATTCGAATTTTCGAACAAATCCTGTCATAAAATATTTTTTTTTTAAATTTAAACATTAAAAATACAAACTAACTGTTTTCATTGTATAAATTTATTTATTAAATGCTAACAATTTTAAAATTATTATTTGTTCTTTTTTTATTTTGAAATAATATGTCACTTTTTCGATGAAAACATTCAATGTGAATGGATAGCATATAGTCGTATAAGCAAATCTTGTTCGAAAAAATACATTTTCGACATGTTTTAAATCAAATCTAGTAGATTAAGTAGATTTGGATTTGTCAATAATATATGGGAAATCTACATGATTTCAACTAGTTTTGGACAAATCAACTAGACTTGCTCAAAACGCCTCAGTCGAAACATAGCATAAAGGAAATTTAGAAATTCGTTAAAAATTCTGATGAAGTATAATAATTATTTCAGAAAATTTCTGACATCAGACATGTCTGAAAAAATTTTTTACTGGGATGATATACAGTAAATATGAATATGAGATATATTTTTTTATTCAACTTTTTTACATGATTTTCATATTTTTTTTAATATATTTATTGAGATTTTTTTTCATAATTTTTATTTAAATTAAAAAAAATTAAGAATAATGCATATAATATGATTTAAAAATCTCGAATGTACCTTAAATATTCTAGTAAAATCGAATCATGTATATTATGCTCTTATGTGTTAGGTTAGATTGATAGAAGGGTGTTTACTACATCAAATCAGAAGAAATACACCTAGGCCACTATCGGGCCTGTTGTATGTTCCTTTTCATGAAAATTTTTTTTCACTGAATGTATTATTTGTCAATGTTCAGAAACTCAGATTCCTGGACGAAAAAATGCTCCAGAGTTTCACTGTCCTCTCCACACGCTCTACATTCGTCTGAATACACACTTTCAATTTTGTATAGATGTGCTCGTAATTCTTTGCGTCCACTCAGAATATGTACAATCATACTAACCTCGGACTTGCTCAATCAATACAATGACGATTCCCATTTTTAAAACGAGGGACAATAAAACTCTGCTTCCAATAGGATGGAATGTGACCAGAGGGCAAAGACTTATTGAAAAAGATTGTAAGTGAAATATAAAGTTCATCACACATCCTTAGAACAGAAAAGGGAATTCCGTCCGGACCAGGAGAATTAGATAATTTTAAATTCCTTAGTCCTTCAAGAACCTCATTTTCTATAATATGTAAATCAGGAACCACATTAAATGTAAGATCAATCAGCGTCAAATAACGGCTGTTCTTTGTTTATTTTCTGAAAAAGAGTGTTATCACCCCATGCAAAAATGTAAATAGTCGCTTAAATGACTAGTTTTATTTTATTTTTTATAAAATAAAAATCTAAGACAAAGTAGTTGTGACATCTATATCTATATATATAAAAATGAATGTGTGTTTGTTTGTATGTTTGAACGTTATAGACTACAAAACTGCTGAACCGATTTTCACAGCGTATTCCTGTATGTCTGGAATAGGTAATAAGCTACTTTTTATTTTGAAATTTCAAGTGGGCGAGATGCCACGCCCATATTAGAAAATATTAAATCCGTATATTTGAGATAATATAACAGTTAGAGTCCTCAAATTTTATTGGAGCCACTTTAGTGTCAATATGATTATTTAGGACAAAAAGTAGGCGGACTAGCATTAGGGGGCGTGGCACCTCCCATATAAATTAAAAACAAAAATTCGTTTATCTTAGAAACAATTACAGTTAGAATCTTAAAATTTTGCACAAATAACTTAAACATCCATGTTAACATTTTGGAAAATAAATTGGCGGACTACTCATGAGGGGAGCGGCACCTCCCATATTAATTAAAAGCAAAAATTCGTTTATCTGGGAAACTAATAGAACTAAATTCTTCAACTTTTGCACTAAGAACTTAAATATTCGTCTGAACATTTTGGATGAAAAAGATCGGACTTCCATCTGGGGGGGCTTGGAGCTCCCATATGAATTAAATAGAAAAATTCTTATATCTGAGAAACTATTAGATGTAGAATCTTTAAATATTACATGAAGTACTTTGACATTAATGTGAACATTTAGTGAATAATTGGCGGACTTTAAATGGGGGACTTGGCACTTCCCATATTAATTAAATACAAAAATTCATTTATCTGGGAAACTAATAGAACTAGATTCTTCAAATTTTGCATAAATTACTTTAATATTCAACTGAACATTTTGGGGGAAAACGAGCGGACTTTCATCTGGGGAGCTTGAAGCCCCCACATGAATGAAATAGAATAATTGTATATCTGGAAACTACTAGAGCTAGAATCTTAAAATTTTATATAAAAAACTCTGACATTCAGTGAACATTTAGAGAATAACGGGCGAGCTTTCAACTGGGGGCTTGGCACTACATAAATGAATTAAATACAAAATTTCGTATATCTTGGAAACTATTATGTTATTCAAATTTTTCATAGATAGATAGAAATTGGCGAACTTTCAGTAATTTGCTTGGCATCTCTAATATGTAACATATTGTAAATCTAGAGAACTATTGCAGTTAGAATCTTCAAAATCGTTAAGTGGGTTTTTTATTTATACTGCTTTTAGGGTAGCAAAGCACACTGAGTAAAGCTAGTATATATATAAAAATGAATGTGTGTTTGTTTGTATGTTTGAACGTTATAGACTACTAAACCGCTGAACCGATTTTCTTAAAATTTTCACAGCGTATGTCTGCATGTCTGGAATAGGTAATGGGCTACTTTTTATTTTGAAATTCCAAGTGCCACGCCCATATTAAGAAAATATGAAATGGGTATATTTGAGATAATATAACAGTTAGAGTCCTAAAATTTTGTCGGAGCCACTTTAGTGTCAATATGATAATTTAGGACAAAAAGTAGGCGGACTAGGCGCGTGGCACTTCCCATATATATCAAATACCAAAATTAGTTTATCTTGGAACTATTACAGTTAGAATCTTAAAATTTTTTACGAATAATTTTAACATCCCTTTAAACATTTTGGGTAATAAAATGGCGGATTAGGGGAGCGGCACCTCCCATATTAATTGAATACAAAAATTCGCTTATCTGGGAAACTAATGGAACTAAATTCTTCAAGCACGAAGAACTTAAATATTCATCGGAACATTTTGGAGGAAAAAAGGCGAACTTTCATCTAGGGGGGCCTTGAAGCCCCCATAGGAATTAAATAGAAAAATTCGTATATCTGAGAAACTATTAGAGCTAGAATCTTCAAATTGTACTTGAAGACTTTTGACATTCATCTGAACATTTAGAGTATAACGGACGGACTTTCAAAGGAGAACTTTCCACCTCCCATATGAATTAAATATAAAATTTCATTTATCTGGGAAACTAATAGAACTTGATTCTTAAAATTTTGCACAAATTATTTTAATATTCATCTGAACGTTTTGGGGAAAAAGTGCGGGCTTTCATCTGGGGAGCTTGAAGCCCCCACTGAGAAACTATTAGAGCTAGAATCTTAAAATTTTACATGAAGAACTTTGACATTCATGGGAACATTTAGAGAATAACGGGCGGACTTTCAATGGGTGGCTTGGCACCACATATATGAATTAATTACAAAATTTCGTGTATCTTGGAAACTCTTATATTCTTCAAATTATTCATAGATAGATAGAAATTGGCGATAGATAGAAACAGGCGAACTTGCAATAATTTGCGTGACATCTCCCATATGTAACATATTGCAAATTTTTTATTTTTCACATTTTTAGTGCATATTTTCCCATTTTATAGTGCATATAAGCGCATATTTTTAATTTTTAGCGCATGAATATCCTGGCTTGTTCATGACACAGCTACCGGGTTTTTTGAACTGAGGTGTACAAAACATGTATTATACTTGTAGTGCACAAACAAACTTCAACTACTATTATTTAAAAAAAATTAAATTTATAATCTAATTGCTTTTTTTATTTGTTTTATGTTTTATAAAAAATTTCGATAACATTTTTCATTCTTGATTAAATTTTAAAAAAGAAAACATCACAATATATTCACTACAATTGGTGACCCCGACAAAAAAATTCTAAGATGTCTCTTACATCAACTCTTATGGACCAAGCAATAGGTGAAACACTAAACAATACATGTCCACCTCAAGAAATTTCTGCAACATCAAGCCAACTTCAGAAATTTCCTCCATTTTGGATAAAAAACCGCCCTGTATGGTTTTTACAAATATAATCAATTTTCTCCATTGAAAGATCACATCAGACGAAACTAAATTTCGCCACTTAGTTGCAAACATTGATGCTAGTACCCTAGACTTGGTGAGTGGCATTCTTGAAACTGCCCCAGTCGGTAATAGATACGAGACCCTTAAGAGGAGAATTATAAATCTATTTAGTGAATCCGATGAAAAGAAACTTAAGAGATTACTCAGCGGACAAATTCTTGGTGACCAACAACCCTACCATTTTCTAAGAACTATGCAAAACTTAGGACGTCAAATCATTGTTTATGGAGCAACTGCCGGAGAATGTAAGATCAATTCTCGCTATTAGTGAACAACAAGATATAACTAAACTTGCCCAACAAGCCGACAAAATTATAGATATTGCCCGTCCCTTAAATATTTCATCAATAACAACACCACAAAACGATGCTTTCCAAGAATTATCCCATCAAATCGAGTCACTTCAAAAGCAATTTCAGGAATTCGGTCGAGGTAGGAGCCGCCAAAGAAGTTTCTCACATAAGAGATCAAAATCAAGAAATGGTAACAATGAATACTGCAGGTTTCATTATAAGTTTGGTTCTAAAGCCAAAAAGTGTAAATCCCCATGCAAATATCCAAAAAAACTAAATAATCTTTCGGATGTCCGGCAACCAAAACAACGAATACATCAAGCCGCCTTTTTATTCGAAACAATTCTACCAAATGCGTCTATTTAATAGATACTGGAGCTGATGTTTCTGTTATTCCTCAATCGAAATACAAATCAAATGATAAATTCTCAAACGTACAACTTTTTGCAGCTAATGGTACACGTATTAAAACCTTTGGAACTAAACTCCTTCAATTAGATCTTGGTCTGCGAAAATCGTTTACATGGCTGTTTATTATAGCAGATGTAACAAATTGGTTTTGATTTTTTAACACATTTTCATCTGTTACCAGATTTAAAAAATCGTGTACTTGTTGATGGTAAGACATTAGATGAAATTCATGGTTCAGTAAAAGAAACCTCAGTGCTTGGAATTTCAACAATTTTGAAAGATTATTCAGTTTACCAAAAACTTCTTGAAGAATTTCCAGAAATTCATAACGTATCAACATCTGTTTACTTAAAATCAAACAACGTCTATCATCATATTGAAACGTCAGAATCACCAGTTAAATCAATGGTAAGACCAGTGTTGCCAACATTGGTCAAGCAAAACGCGCGCAAAAAAATTAAAAAGGGGTAAAAAAGCGTAATTTTCTAACTGAAAATGGGTAAAAAAGCACTAACGTTTTTTAGTCATATATTGTTTATTTTAATAAAAATTGCACATTATTTCGCTCATTTCCTACAAGACTCCAAAATTCGTTTTTTAGAACATTGACTACAAAACAAAACATGCGTCATACTAAAGTCTTTCATCTGTGTGAGTTAGATTTTTAGTAACGTAAGAACTAAAACTAATGTTTGACGAATATTAGATAAATAAGATGAGAAATTTTCAAATTCCTTGATTTGTTTAAAAGTTATTTTAAAAATAGTAAAATGTCATTAAACATTCAAACTGACAGGCACACTACCAACTGGCGAACCGATGTAACCACACCCAAATTGTAAAATTGTACAAAACTTATGAAATATATTTTTTTTTGCAAAATCTATATATATTATTTTTAAGTTTTTTGAGTTCTGGAAAAATTTTTAATTTCACTGATAGTGAATAACATAACTTATTTTAACGTATTTTGAATATTTTGTTTTTTGTTTTTGAAGAATATTTGCTTTTAAAACTTAACACAAATAAAAAAAACTTTAGAGCACCCGTGTAAAAAAATATAAAACAGTTTTTAAGAAAAATTTAGTCCTTAGTGTAAACTATTAAACTGATCGTATTCTAATAAACAACAAAAAGTGGTACAAATAGAAAGATCAAAGAATGATCCCTCAGTTTTCTTAACATTATAGAGAAAATGTTTAATATTAATTAAATAAATTACCTCCTGAAATTCACAATTATTTTAAAATATTTTAACAAGTAAGAGTGTTATATTCGGCTGTGCCGAATCTTATATACCCACCATCAAATCTTATGACGTAAAAGGAATGCTTCTCTGTAAACATCAGGGAGATAATGCTTAATTCAATTATGTATGTGATCTTCGAATTAACAAAATATTAATTTTTAAAAACAAAATATATATATATCAGAGGTAGTGTCAATTATGAACTGTTTGTCGTAAAATTTAGTAGAAAGACTTCGTATAACACTTATTCGTTTCGAATTTCATTGCTGATCTCGAATTTTTAATTCAGACATAAGCGTAAAAGTTATTATCTAAAGGGGAACTTATATGGGGTTGGGACAATTATATATCGATACCCATAAAATTTTGTACATAGATATTGTTTTGTTGGTCAGTTATATCGTCATAAAATTCGGAATAAAGAATTATAATAAAAATCTTTTTATTGCGAGTACAACGATGAAGTAATCATGGAGGCTTTATATATTAGGGATAGGTTCAATTGTGTAAAAAAATTGTATAATACTTATTTTTTGTCAATTTTCATCGCTGTACTCATATTTTTAAGGGGACCTTAATAGGGGGTAGGGTAGGTTACCGAAAAAATCCGAATTAAATTCGGTAGGAAGATTACGTTTGTATAAAAGTTGTTTATTTCGAATTTCTCCGCTATACTCGTATTTTTAAGTCAGTAAAGAGCGTTAAAATCAATTTTTGAAGGTGACCATATGTGGGGGTAGGGTCAATTATGGACCGATTGCCGTAAAATTTGCTAGAGAGATTTTGGCTTATATAAAACATATTTATGTCGAATATTTTTAAGTCGGTAATGAGTATTAATGTCATTTGGTAGAGAAATTTTGATGCATATAAAAGTTACTTATGTTGAATTTCAACGCTGCACTCATAGGGAGACCTTATTTGGGGGTAAGGTCAGTTATGGACCAATTCCCATAAAATTTGGTAGAGACATTTTGCCTTATATAAAACTTATTTATGCCGAATTTCATCGCTATACTCGTATTTTTAAGTCAGTAATGACCGTTTAAATCATTTTCTGAAGGAGACCTTATATGGGGGGTAGGCTCAATTATAGACCTATTTCTATAAAATTTAGTAGAGATTTTGGCTTATATAAAACTTACTTATGTTGAATTTCATCGCTATACTCGTATGGGGGGTAGGGTCAATTTTGGACCGATTCCCATAAAATTTGGTACAGAGATTTTGACGCATATAAAACTTATTTATGCCAAATTTTATCGCTATACTCGTATGTTTAAAACAGTTGTGACTGTTAAAGCTGTTTTTTGGGGGGTCACTTGTATGGTGGATAAGCGAAATTGCGGACCCATATTGCCCATTTGCCATACCAAACAAACCTTACCTATAAGAAATATTTGTGGAAAAATTTAACTCGCTTGCTCTTTCCGATCTAACCCTATCGTGCTTTCAACAGACAGACGGACGGACAGATGAACAGACGGATGGACATGGTTAGATCGGCTTAGAATTTAATAAGGACCCAAATATATATACTTTTGTGGGTCTACGACCAATATTTCGATGTGTTACAAACGGAGTGACAAAATCAATATACCCCACTCATCTTTTTTGATGGTGGGTATAAAAAGCACTAAATGCACTGTCATAAAATTAGAAAGCACCACTGTAGTGCCTTTTTGAAAAAAGGCACCATGAGCAAAATTTTCCGCGTTTGGCACACCAAAAGGCACCGCAAATAGTGCTAAAAGCACTAAGTTGGCAACACTGGGTAAGACCATTAGATTCAAAAAGATTAAGCATTGGGTTATCAGAAGCATTTTTATGTGTTTGAAAATACTTTATTTTTCAAAATTTTACCCGAATCTAAAAAACAGTGTTTCATTTGTATTCATATTTTATTGGGGAAATTTTACTTAAAAAATTTATCAAAATTATTATAAAAACAAACCAATTAAAACAAATAAATCTTATTTATTTATTTGAGATTGGCGACACTGCGGGGACTATCGTCAGTTGAATAAAATAACTATTCCTGATCGATATCCCATTCCACTAATTACCGATTACGTTCATATTTTACATGGTCGAACCATCTTCTCTAAAATTGATCTCGTACGAGCATGCCACCAAATAGCAATGAATCCAGACGACATTCCCAAGACCGCTATCATAACATCATTTGGTTTGTATGAATTTCTAAAAATGTCATTTGGCTTGCGAAACGCAGCACAAAGTTTTCAGTAACTAATGGATGAAATATGCCGAGATTTAGATTTCATCTTCGTATACATTGATGACGTATTGATTGCCTCATATACTGAAGAACATCATACAGAACATCTTCGAACTCTTTTTTAACGTTTTAAAGATTACGGTATTGTAATAAGTCCAGCAAAATGTGAGTTTGGATCAAAAACAGTGGATTTTCTTGGATTCCATATTACTCCCGATGGAAGTGAACCTATGAAATCCAAATGTGAAGCAATACTTAAATATCCAAAACCAAAAACCATTCAAGACCTCCGACGCTTTTTGTGTATGATTAATTTCTACAGGAGGTTCATCATACATTGCTTAACGAGTATCTCAAAGGTTCCGTTAAAAACGATAAACGTTTGGTGAACTGGAATACAGAATCTGAAGAAGCTTTTGAAACCTGTAAAATGCAGATAGCTAATGCAACAATGTTAGCTCATCCCGTTAAAGATGTCTCACTTTCATTGAAGGTCGATGCTTCAGACTTTGCCGTTGGAGCTGTCCTGGAACAAGAAGTAAATGGTAATTCGCAACCCCTTGCATTCTTTTCCAAGAAGTTAAGCCCTGCTGAATGTAAGTACAGTACATATGATCGTGAATTGCTTGCCGCATACAAAGCCATAACATTTCCGGTATTTATTAGAAGCAAAGGAATTCACTTTATTCACTGATCATAAACCACTAACGTTTGCTTTTATTCAAAATCCCTTAAAAGCCACACCCAGACAGCGAAGACATTTGGATCGTGAATTGCTTGCCGCATACAAAGCCATAAAACATTTCCGGTATTTATTAGAAGGAAAGGAATTCACTTTATTCACTGATCATAAACCACTAACGTTTGCTTTTATTCAAAATCCCTTAAAAGCCACACCCAGACAGCGAAGACATTTGAATTTTATAAGACAATTCACCACAAATATTGTCCATATATCCGGCTCATCCAACAATGTTGCTGATGCTTTATCTCGTATAGAAGATATATCATCAATAAACTATACCAAGCTTTCTGAATCGCAACATACTGATGAAGAGTTAAAAGATCTTTTGAAATCGTCAACCAGTCTTCAACTTCAGTTGTATAAACTACCCGGTAGTGATGTAGAAATATATTGTAACCTCTGCATTTGTAAACAATTGGGTATCACGATTTGGCTGTCCTGATACAATCATTTGTGATCGAGGTAGACAATTTACTTCGAGAACTTTTAATGATGTATTAAAATCTATTGGCACAAAAATTCAACACACTACGGCATACCACCCACAATTTAATGGAATGGTAGAGCGGTTCCATAGAACTCTCAAGACGTCAATATCATGTCATGATAACATACAATGGACTAAAACATTACCTATAGTGTTATTAGGATTACGTGCATCATTTAAGGAAGATCTACAAGCTTCACCAGCAGAATTTGTTTATGGTGAAAATGTTTCTCTTCCTGGTGAATTTTTAGAGTCAAAGTTGTCAAATTTGCAGTCAAATTCAATATTTATTTTCTCACTGAAAGAAATTATGAAAAACTTAAAACCTCAACCTCCAACTAATCTTTCTAATACAATTTTTAGATTCAAAAATATGAATGAATGTAAATTCGTTTGGATAAGAGATGATACAATTAAAAAACCAATTCAACTTAAATATACATATAGGTCCATACGAAGCAATCAAGAGACATGATAAGTATTTTACATTAAATATAAAAGGAAGAACGTGTCTATTGAATGAATCAAACCAGCTTACGAAACCAATGAACTAACTCATGATCCAGTCATTCAAAAAACAAATCCCAAACTTCGAAACATTCAAAATGAGTGACTTTTGTCTAGAGCGGGAATAATATAGTGCACAAACAAACTACAACTACTATTACTAAAAAAAAAAAATTTATAATCTAATTGCCTTTGTTATTTGTTTTATGTTTTATAAAAAATTTCAATAAAATTTTTCATTCTTGATTAAATTTTAAAAAAGAAATATATTCACTACGTACTAAAGTCATTCATATAGGTTTATCAAATTTCACATATGTATATTATTTTCGGTGTGATCGAATTTTTGTTATAACCTTAAAAACTAAAACTCATGTTTTCACAAATATTAGATAAATAAAAATTAAATTTCAATTTAGATGAAAAACATATTAACTTCTACTATCTGAATCTGGTTTAATTTTTCAAATCCATTGACTTTTTTAAAAGTTTTTTTAACAAGACTAAAATGTCATAAATTAAGTACTTTTTTGGATATTTGGAAGTTTAAGGGGTAAAAATTTAACCAATTTTTGGTACTTATTGTATAAAACTTTGTTTTATATGTATTGACTTGTACATATGAAGGAATACTTAATGGTGGGATCCCACTAAGATCCCAGTAAATAATTCTTATACTTTATCAGAATTTTAACGAATTACTAAATTTCCTTTAGACATTTTACAGAATAATCTGCAAACTTTATGTTAGACTTTTCTGCACATTTTCTGAAGTATTAAACGATTAACATCAGACTTGTCTGCACATTCTTTCGGTGTTACGACAATTATGAAACTAATCTGCACATTGGTGGGGGACAATTTGTTTTTTTATTCCTATATTAATTTTTAGACATAAAGGAGAATAGTCTGTACATTTTCTGAAGTAAAATATAAAATGGCTTAAGAATTATATCCGATAAGTCTGCACATAATCTGAAGAGAATTGTTTTTGTAACTTCGTCAGACTATTAAGCGAATAATATAAATTGTAGCAGAGATTATTTTACTTTTATTTAATTAAACTTCTTATTTTAATTTATGTTAATTATTAATTTTTATTGCTTAATTTTATTATTTATATAATTTAAACTTTTGTTCTCAATCGTAATTCACTTTATAAATTTCGATCCGGACTTCTAGCATATTTAGATGATATAATTATTTGCTCCGATACCTTCGAAAACCACATTAAAGATTTAGAAAAAACATTTGAGAGAATAAAACTTTTTAAGATTCAGCTAAATAGGGAAAAATGTTATTTTTGTAGGCCAGAAGTTAAGTATCTGGGCCACATTTTAACTGAAAACGGTCCAGACAAAATGACAGCCATCATAGAAAGACATTGCCCTAAAAATGTAAAACAATTAATATCGTTTCTGCAGACATGCTCATGGTATCGTCGATTCATACCCAACTTTGCTGAAATTTCGAAATCTTTATCCAATTTCACAAAGAAGAACGCAAAATGGAAGTGGACAACAGAAGAAAATTTAGCTTTTGAAAAACTAAAAAGTCTCTTAACATCACCACCTATTTTGCAACAAGTGGATGAAAATAAACCGTTCTTCTTAAAAACCGATGCAAGCAATTATGCGCTCGGAGCTGTTTTACTCCAGGGGGAGAAGGAAGAAGAACATCCGGTTGAATACGCTAGCAGATTGTTACTTCCGGCAGAAAGAAATTATTCAACGACAGAACTGCATCGAATGTCAAAAATATAAGATCACGAATTTAAAACCCGCTGGATTGTATTATACTGTATCAAGCAATCAAAGATTTGAGGTAATAGCTGTTGATCTTGTTGCGCCACTGCCACGTACAAATCAAGTACATCAGTGGATATTAGTAGTCGAAGATATTTGCACTAGATGGGTTGAAATGTTTCCATTAAGAGAAGCATCAGCGGAAAATTGCTCAGTTGTTATCTTTAATGAAATCATATTGCGTTATGGAGTACCAAGGCGCATACACACTGATAATGGTTGTCAGTTCATATCAACTGTTATGCAGAAACTCACCTACTGTTTAGGAATTAAACAAACATTTACACCAGTATATCATCCCCAAGCGAATCCAGTAGAAAGAAGGAATCGCGATTTAAAAACACAATTGGCCATATACGTACAAAAAGAACACACATCATGGAATTTTAAGTTACCTATGATACGCTTTGCAATGAATACCTCTAAATGCGAAAGCACAGGATATTCAGCAGCATATTTAACGTTTGGACGAGAGCTTAGGAGTCCTTTAGAGGGTCACCATGATCTCAAATCAATAATTATTTCTGAAAATTTTATACCACAAATTACTCCACATTTAATGAATCTTGCAAACACTTTACAGAATGCTCGAGAAGCTGAAGAGAAGGCACAACACAGAAACAAAAACAACTTTAAACAACACATGTCTTAAGTAAAGCCACTAAAAACCTCACGTCAAAATTTGTACCACGACGAGACGAACCCTACATCATAATGGACAAAAAAGGTTCATGTTTTACAATTGCCACAAAAGAAAACCCTAATATACCTCTTGAAGGACCTGTAGATGCTCCTATATATCCCATTCAAAAACGAGGCCGTCCAAAATCAGCACACAAAAAAGCAAATTTGATGGCAACCAGTGTAGCTGATAACAGCAACATTGCAAACAAAAGAGTTCTCAGACCAAGGCACCCAAAAATATGAAATGAAAATGAATGAAGCGATATCATCGTGGCGATTAATGACGCTGAGGGGGAGGCTGTAGCAGAGATTATTTTACTTTTATTTAATTAAAGTTCTTATTTTAATTTATGTTAATTATTAATTTTTATTGCTTAATTTTATTAAGTATTTATATAATTTAAACTTTTGTTCTCTACTGTAAATAATTTTGATCTTTTGTCTTTACTTACTTTTGTTTTTGTAATTGAATTGTAATACATTTTTCCCTTATTGTTTTCTTTTATTTATATTTCGTTTTTGTTTTGTTACATTGGAATTGAGCGTTTTTATGTATTTGATCTTTCTTACTTTTTCTTTTGTTTTGTCATTACACTTGATTTTAATATAGTTAATATGCAATAATCCCGTTAATCTGCTCTCATCAATAATAAAACCACTCATTTCCAATATATTTCCAATGATTTCAATTGAAAGTTGACTGATAAAAGTCATAACAAAATTGTAAAATGTCTCTTTGATCTTTGGCTGCTGCACAGTGGTATAGGAAAAAAAAAGAGGGAAATAATTCGGTAACTTCTAAACTGTTAATCCGATTTTAATTTGTCGAGTTTAGGTTTTGAATTTGGACCTTATAGGCCAACCAGGGGCCCGGCGGGGGGTCCTCAAATTAGGACACCTCGGCTATGTTAAATTTTTAAAACGATCCTATTTCTTCATTTGAGTTCCGATTTAAAAAAAATTTCGTATATAGAATCTCCTCATCATAGTTTAGGAGATATTCGCATTTGAAAATTAAAATTTTAAAATTTTTACCGTCCTTACTTTAGTTTTTTTGATAATAGCGGGTCCAAATATTCCCGATTTTCGCCATTTTTTTTATTCGCTTAACAAGCAGTGAAAGAATTATGTAAAAATCATGACTGAGTCCAAAGTTATAGGCATTTTAATTTAAAAAATAAAAAAAGGCGATTTTTTGTAATTTTTTTGGGAAAAAAGTATCTTTTTCTTTTTAAGTTATCTAAAAAGTTTCTAAGAAGATGTATATAGAATTTATACTTTTTGGAAAGCTGACTTTACATAAAGTACGATAAATGAAACAAAACCTAAAAATTTTTGATACCGAGGGGACCAGGTCCATCCAAAAAAACCCTATTTTTTATGGAAAATTAAATTTTGAGCAAAAATTCTCAAATCGCATAGTCGATATCAAATTATAGTGACCTGTTTTATATGACCCAATATGTTCTTAATCATTTTGTAACGGGTTTCGATAAGCCCGCCCCTGGTATGGATATAATAGGCAAAAAACCAAAAAATCCCATTTTTGGGATTTTTTAAAACTTTTTTGGGAATTCCGGGATTTCTAATAAGAAAATTCGAAATTTTTATTTAATTTTGGATTTTAAGTAAAAAAATCTACCTAAATGTAAAATTTCATCAAAAAATATTCATAAATAAAATTTTTATTGCAATTTGAAAAATTTGTATCTTCGCAAAAACTGAATAAAAAACATTTTTTAATTTTTTTTTAAAAAAGTATTACGCGAATTTTTTAATTTTCAAAAATTATATACAGTTTTGAAAAATAGACAAAATTACCTTTCCATTGATATATAACATGCCTACCTAATGTTTTTTAAGTGACAAATTAATTAGGGAAAACTCAACATCTTTTAGAAAATTTACATAGCACTATTATTTTCATCCATAAGGTTAACTCTTAAATCTGTTAAGCGAATAAAAAAAAATGGCGAAAATCGGGAATATTTGGACCCGCTATTATCAAAAAAACTAAAGGACGGTAAAAATTTTAATTTTCAAATGCGAATATCTCCTAAACTATAAGAGATAATTTACTGCGACGACATTTTTTATAGTGCTCGATGAGGAGATTCTATATACGAAAATTTTTTTTAAATCGGAACTCAAATGAAGAAATAGGATCGTTTTAAAAATTTAACATAGCCGAGGTGTCCTAATTTGAGGACCCCCCGCCGGGCCCCTGGTTGGCCTATAAGGTCCAAATTCAAAACCTAAACTCGACAACACCTCCTCTTTGTGCATACCAAATTTCATTAAAATCGGATTAACCATTTAGAAGTTACCGAATTATTTCCCTCTTTTTTTTCCTATACCACTGTGTGCTGAACAATAAACATCGCACAGTGGTATAGGAAAAAAAAAAGAGGGAAATAATTCGGTAACTTCTAAACGGTTAATCCGATTTTAATGAAATTTGGTATGCACAAAGAGGAGGTGTTGTCGAGTTTAGGTTTTGAATTTGGACCTTATAGGCCAACCAGGGGCCCGGCGGGGGGTCCTCAAATTAGGACACCTCGGCTATGTTAAATTTTTAAAACGATCCTATTTCTTCATTTGAGTTCCGATTTAAAAAAAATTTCGTATATAGAATCTCCTCATCGAGCACTATAAAAAATGTCGTCGCAGCAGTAAATTATCTCTTATAGTTTAGGAGATATTCGCATTTGAATATTAAAATTTTAAAATTTTTACCGTCCTTACTTTAGTTTTTTTGATAATAGCAGGTCCAAATATTTCCGATTTTCGCCATTTTTTTTTATTTGCTTAACAACAAGTTTATATACCAAGCAGTGAAAGAATTATGTAAAAATCATGACTGAGTCCAAAGTTATAGGCATTTAAATTTAAAAAATTAAAAAAAGGCGATTTTTTGTCATTTTTTTGGGAAAAAAGTATCTTTTTCTTTTTAAGTTATCTAAAAAGTTTCTAAGAAGATGTATATAGAATTTATACTTTTTGGAAAGCTGACTTTACATAAAATACGATAAATGAAACAAAACCTAAAAATTTTTGATACCGAGGGGACCAGGTCCATCCAAAAAAACCCTATTTTTTATGGAAAATTAAATTTTGAGCAAAAATTCTCAAATCGCATAGTCGATATCAAATTATAGTGACCTGTTTTATATGACCCAATAAGTTCTTAATCATTTTGTAACGGGTTTCGATAACCCCGCCCCTGGTATGGATATAATAGGCAAAAAACCAAAAAATCCCATTTTTGGGATTTTTTAAAACTTTTTTGGGAATTCCGGCATTTCTAATAAGAAAATTCGAAATTTTTATTTAATTTTGGGATTTTGAGTAAAAAAATCTACCTAACTGTAAAATTTCATCAAAAAATATTCATAAATAAAATTTTTATTGCAATTTGAAAAATTTGTATCTTCGCAAAAACTGAATAAAAAACATTTTTTAATTTTTTTTAAAAAAAGTATTCCGCGAATTTTTTAATTTTCAAAAATTATATACAGTTTTGAAAAATAGACAAAATTACCTTTCCATTGATATATAACATGCCTACCTAATGTTTTTTAAGTGACAAATTAATTAGGGAAAACTCAACATCTTTTAGAAAATTTACCTAGCACTATTATTTTCATCCATATATGTAACAAATTTAAGAGTTAACCTTATGGATGAAAATAATAGTGCTAGGCAAATTTTCTAAAAGATGTTGAGTTTTCCCTAATTAATTTGTCACTTAAAAAACATTAGGTAGGCATGTTATATATCAATGGAAAGGTAATTTTGTCTATTTTTCAAAACTGTATATAATTTTTGAAAATTAAAAAAATCGCGGAATACTTTTTTTAAAAAAAATTAAAAAATGTTTTTTATTCAGTTTTTGCGAAGATACAAATTTTTCTAATTGCAATAAAAATTTTATTTATGAATATTTTTTGATGAAATTTTACAGTTAGGTAGATTTTTTTACTTAAAATCCAAAATTAAATCAAAATTTCGAATTTTCTTATTAGAAATCCCGGAATTCCCAAAAAAGTTTTAAAAAATCCCAAAAATGGGATTTTTTAGTTTTTTGCCTATTATATCCATACCAGGGGCGGGGTTATCGAAACCCGTTACAAAATGATTAAGAACATATTGGGTCATATAAAACAGGTCACTATAATTTGATATCGACTATGCGATTTGAGAATTTTTGCTCAAAATTTAATTTTCCATAAAAAATAGGGTTTTTTTGGATGGACCTGGTCCCCTCGGTATCAAAAATTTTTAGGTTTTGTTTCATTTATCGTACTTTATGTAAAGTCAGCTTTCCAAAAAGTATAAATTCTATATACATCTTCTTAGAAACTTTTTAGATAACTTAAAAAGAAAAAGATACTTTTTTCCCAAAAAAATGACAAAAAATCGCCTTTTTTTAATTTTTTAAATTAAAATGCCTATAACTTTGGACTCAGTCATGATTTTTACATAATTCTTTCACTGCTTGATATATAAACTTGTTGTTAAGCGAATAAAACAAAATGGCGAAAATCGGGAATATTTGGACCTGCTATTATCAAAAAAAACTAAAGTAAGGACGGTAAAAATTTTAAAATTTTAATTTTCAAATGCGAATATCTCCTAAACTATAAGAGATAATTTACTGCTATGACAACATTTTTTATAGTGCTCGATGAGGAGATTCTATATACGAAATTTTTTTTAAATCGGAACTCAAATGAAGAAATAGGATCGTTTTAAAAATTTAACATAGCCGAGGTGTCCTAATTTGATGACCCCCCGCCGGGCCCCTGGTTGGCCTATAAGGTCCAAATTCAAAACCTAAACTCGACAACACCTCCTCTTTGTGCACACCAAATTTCATTAAAATCGGATTAACCGTTTAGAAGTTACCGAATTATTTCCCTCTTTTTTTTTTCCTATACCACTGTGCATCGCGGAAGAATTTAATAAATAAAAATACTCTTTATATTATTTTAATTATAAAGTAATAACCAAATTTGATGGCGAATATAACTTTAGTCTGTTCAAGCCACAAATTATAAAAACTAATAGAAGGAATCCCACAAATCTTCGAGAGACTCATCCTCTACAAAATTTCCTTTAGATATTTAACAGAATAGTCTGCACATTTTCTGATATTTTTTGCTCGATCATGTTTCAGTACTTTTGTAAGAAAACTTTGCGACAACTCTGCACATTATCTGAAGGAAATTTTGTTTTTTAATAAAAATCATGCACAAACCTGTTTATACAGTGCGAAACAAAAATGTGTGAATGATGGTAAACTATTTAATCTTTTGGTCTAATATTTAAACTAAAAACGATGTTTAAAAAAGTTCTATGTTTTTTAAAAGGGTATTGATAGAAGATATTTTTGAACTAAAATATATAAAAAAATCAGGTTAACAATTACGAACACTCATGTGAAAACAGACCTCTGGGAGAGCTGCCATGAAGTATGGACGTTCATAACCCAAGAAGAATGTGGCAAACTGATCGAGACTATAACTATAACGAGTTGAATCTGCCGTGAACCCAAACAGATGATAAAAATACTACAAATTTTGCACTAGAAAATGTTATTTTATAATAAAAATGTTCCTTTAGTACTACGATCCAAATATGTGTAAATGAGTTAAATTTATTTTTTTATTTTTCTGAAGTATAATTAAGTGGATTTTAATTTATTTTAGTTTAAAAATATCTTCAATAAATACAGTTTAAAAAAAAACATAAAACTTTTTTAAACATCGTTTTTAGTTTAATAAATATGGCCGAAAGTTTAAATATTTGAAATCCGTCAACTGTACTTTAAAAGGGAATTTAATTTTGTATTTTCTTTTATTTTCTCAGTTGGTCTTTGGAAATCAAGTAAACAACATCTGCATATGTGATGATTATTGTTTAAATTTCTTTGTTAATACACAAAAATTAGCCAAAAAAAAAAATTACATCTTTTATATACCCAATATCAAAAAAGATGGGTGGTATATTGTTTTTGTCATTCCGTTTGTAACACATTGAAATATTCATCTAAGACCCATAAAAGTATATATATTCTGGATCCTTATTAAATTCTAAGACGTTATAGCCATGTCCGTCTGTCTGTTGAAAATAGAGTCCAAACAGAAGCAGCTAGCGAGCTGAGATTTTGCACAGATATTTTATAATTTTGTTTGGTATTGATAATGGGCAATATCGGTCCACGATTTCGCTTAGCCCCCATATAAGGTCCCCTTCAGAAAATGACTTTAACGATCATAACTGTCTAAAAGAAGCATCTATAGCGATGAAATTCGACATGAAAATATTTTATAAGAACCTAAATCGCTTTGTAAAATTTTATAAGGAAGGGTCCACAATTAAACCTTCCCCCATATAAGGCCCACTTCAGAAAATGACTTTAACGCTCATAACTGTCTAACACTCTTACTTGTTTGTTTTTATTTCTTTAAAAAAACAGAACTAAAGTTCCGTTTTATTTTTCCTTTGTATACTACATGAAAAGAATAATCTTTTTGTTTCAGTTTAAAGTTAATCTTTTGTAAGTCAAGTTGTGTTTTGTTAAAAAAAGTTATTTTATTGTAAAAATTGAAAATAATTGTGGTGATCTAAATGGCAGAAACGGATTTAAAAATTGGGGTAAATTTACTTCATATATTCTAGTTTTAGTTCTGACAATTTCCTCTTGATTGTTTACAGGATCTGGAAAGGAAGATGGCCGAAAGTTTCAAAAGAAAATTAAATTTATCTTCGTTAAAATTGTTTAATTATATTTTTATTGAATTAACTATACTACATGTTTATTATATGATGATCATTTTTAAATAAACTTGCATAATTTTAAAATAAATATAAAAAAATATACATTTTTTCTATATCAAAATCGGAAGACATGGTACTTATATTACAAATGCAAATAGGATTGTAATCTTCATACATTACATTCTTATTTGCAAGCGTTTATTGGCGTCTCATTAACTTCGCTTAGAACTCCACACATTATGTAAGTGAAATTTTAATTTATCTGAAATATCATTACATTCTAAGCGAGAGGTCATCAATGAGGCAGCCTAGGACACTTTTATGTTAAATCTAAGTGGAAGAATAAATGAAAGCCACTGACTGCCACGAAATATAACATATATAAGCGAGTACATAATGTGCATTTTTACCGCTGGGATATCGCATTGAGAGTCTAATTAATTTAGTTGATCTCTTTATGAAATGATACACAGAGAATATTTTCAAAAGCCGTTTCAAACAAATGTTTGTATGAATACTTTTGATAGATAGGTAGATTTATTATGTAAATAATTATTTACAATTATATTTGTATTTTCATTTATTCCAGCAATTAATTAAAAAAAAGTTTTTTTCTTAAAAATAAAAAGTTTTCCTCAAAAAAATATATGGCAACACTGGTTTAGACTATCCCATCCGTTCTCTTCTACACAATATTTTGACAGATCATATTACATGCGGTATAATTACCGTGACTGAAAAACTAAAACCAGTCGTAAAGGTGGAAGTACACAACACGCGTTGAGGCGGCAACGCGTTTCACGCTTTTCAAACTTTTCGCGCTTTATAACCGGCAAGTTACACACCACGCCTCATTTTGATCTCTCTTTTAATGTATTTTAAGACTATTATTGTTTTAAAAATCAAAATTTTAAATGTTTGTATATTTTTTAATATTTTTCTTTTATTGTTGAAGAAATTTATTTCATTTTAGACTATTATACAGAGATTTTTCAGTATAATAAACGCTTATAAGGTCAATTTCTGAAGAAAAAGTTAAATTAAGCCGACAATTTATCCGCCGGCTATATTTTCTATAATAAGCCGCCGCCGACCTAAAATGGTTGCGCCGCCGCGATATATCCTAGGGATCAGCCAAGTAAATCTTCTATCCTCCGAATTAGTTCGAAGGGGGATGAAGTAATCTCAAATATCAAATCAAATCAAAAACTAAAACATTTTGTAGTTTGAAATGTATTAAGCTTTTAGAAAATTCATAAAATCTATTTCTTTATAAAATACACAACTTATTTGTAGTTATATCCTACACCACTTTATGGGGGAGGGTATATTGGGTTGGTGCTGATGTTTGTAACGTACAATTATATTGGTCCTATACCCACCTTAAAATATACCAATCGTCTTAGAATCATTTTCTGAGTCAATTTAGCTATGTCCGTCCGTCCGTCCGTCCATCCGTCCATGTAAACCTTTTAATCAAACTACAGGTCGCAATTTTGAAGATAGTTCAATGAAATTTGGTACATGATATTCTATTGTCCCAGGGACAAAGCCTATTGAAAATGGTTAAGATCGGTCTATTATTTCACCTAGCCCCCATACAACTGATGCCCCAAATAGGGCTTGTAAACCTTGTAATCAAACTACAGGTCGCAATTTTGAAGATAATTCAATAAAATTTGGCACATGATCTTCTATGGTATCGGAGACGAAGCCTCCGGTTAACATTGGTCCGTTATTTCACCTAGCCCCCATACAACTGAACTCGCCGAATAGGGCTTTTAAGGTCATAATTATGTTTAATATACTCGTATCTCGGCAAAAAGCTGCAAAATCAAGTTCTATACTAGCCTTGATGACCCTCATGAATTTTGTAATTATAGGTTCTCATTTGGACCTAGCTCCTATACAAAGCCTCCTTCAAAATTTGACTTAAATGTCCACAATTTTGTTCAACAATAAATCGCTTAAGTATAATTTAAGGCAAGGTTCAATTTAAGTTAAATGTTTTATTATGAAAACTAAATCACTAAATCGGCCTCGCCCGACCATAATTTCTTACTTGTTTTCTTTTGGATTTTAAATTTATTTTATTTTATTTTTCACCATAATTTTCTTCATAATCCATTTGAAATTGAAAATAATAGAAAATTTTAGATTTATAATACATGAATGAATATTGTTCAATACATTTTGACAACAAATTTGATTTTGTACTAAAGACAATGAAACTCTGATACTAATGCAAAGTATTGTAATGTGAAACCCTCTTTATCAGTATTGGTAAATGTTTATAGTTGAAAAAACTGTATTACCCATGATAAAAATATCAAGGTAGTGTCATTCTCTCTTTTTGTCGCCATAGTAACCTTCTGACGTTTGCTGGTATTTTAATAAATCGAGCTACCACATTTATTTTGAAAATCCCATTTATTTTTGTTTATTTTTCAAACTAAAATTATAATAAAAATTAAAAAATTTGAAATTCAATAAAAATACATTAAAACTTTTACTAAATCTGCCAAAAACAAAAAAAATACATCAAGAAATATAAGCTGTTAAGCCCATTATCAAATTGATGGACACTAGGCGGAATGGATTAATAGGAGGAACCAACTAAAACCGGTGTACATACATATGTAATAATAAATTGGAGTTTTTATCTTCTTACATCAAGAATTTATCTTCCAACGTATATGTAGGTATATATGTAGCCATACCTTTTTATACCCTACACCACTATAGTGGGGAGGGTATTATGCGTTTGTGCTGATGTTTGTAACACCCAAAAATATTGGTCCTACACCCACCTTAAAGTATACCAATCGGCTCAGAATCACTTCCTGAGTCGATTAAGCTATGTCCGTCTGTCCGTCCGTCCGTCTGTCTGTCTGTGTGTCCATGTAAACCTTGTGCGCACTCTACAGGTCGCAATTTTTGAGATAATGATGAAATTGATGAAATTTGAAACATGCACTTCTCTTGGTCCAAGGACAAACGCTATTGAAATCGGTTGAAATCGGTTGAAATCGGTCCATTATTTCACCTAGCCCCCATACAACCGTACCCCCAGAATAGGGCTTTTGACCTCATAATTATGTTAGATGATCTACTATCTCTACAAAAATTGGAAAAATTTAGTTTTATATATGTCTTAGTAATTCTAGTGATTTTCGTAAAGATCGGACATTATTTGACCCTAGCCCCCATACAAAGTCCCCCTTAGAAAATGACTTGAATGTCCACAATTCACGTATAAACACTAGTATCACGACCTACCGATTTGGGCCTTTTAGTTCATAACTACGACAAATATACTACTATTTTTCCAAAAATTGGCACAACTAAGTTTGATATAATTATAAATAACACTGTAATTTTTCGCCATGATCAGAAATAAAAAGTAGCCTATTGCCAGATATACAAACATATAAACATACAAACAAACACACATTAATTTTTATATATGTATATAGATAATTCCTAATAATACATTTTATAAGGATCGGCTCAATTTCTGCCCTAGCTCCCATACATCCGGACCCTCCGATTACGGCCTTTTATCTTTTAACTACGTCTAATATACTACTATCTATCTAAAAGTCGGCACAATGTGGTGATGTTTGTAACACTCAAAAATATTTGTCCATATTAAGCTATGTCCGTCTTTGTGACCGTATAAACCTTGTGTGCACTCAACAGATCGGAATTTTGAATATAATTTGTTAAAATGGGTCACATACTGTTCTCTGGATCCACTGACGATGGCTGTTGAAAATGATTGAAATCGGTCTTTTATTTCTCCTAGTCAGCATACAACCGTACATGAACAGACATTATTTGGAACCTATATAAGATTAACATAAATGCTTCATTATTGAAATTAATCACATTTAATATTCGCAATTGGTGTATGGTCGGCCACGCCCGACTGTAATTTCTTACTTGTTCTAATATTGACACCGTTATTAGGGATTGGACAAGAATACTAAGTGGAATTTCTTGTTGCTCGCCTTAACTTTATAAGTTCATTTTTTATTTAAGTCGTATACCACATGTCTATTTTGTCTATGAAATACTTTTAAACTTAAAGAAATATATATCTATCTTAAATTTGATCCATCTACGCATATGTATGTATATGAATATATTTTTTTATAATCCATTTTTTAAATCTGTGTGGCTCCGGTGGGTTAGTTGTTAGTATTCTAGTCTGTTAGACCGGAAGTCGTGGGTTCGATTTCCACCAGAGACACTAATAAAGGAGAGCACAACAGGCCCGGTGTAAACCTAGGTGTATTTCTTCAGGTTTGATGAAACATACATCCTCCTTTCAAACTGACTAACTAACTAAATCGGGCCAGCTCAACAACGGTTATCGCTGGACTTAAAATATTTTAGAAATCATTAACATAAATTCCACATACACTACACAAATTTCTTTAAAACTAGTTTCCCATTTTTCATATACTATGGCAGGGATTTTTCTATTTGTTTACAAAATACAAATATCAAAAATACCAGTAAACTTCAAAAAATTTTTTAAAAGAGAGAAATGACACTACCTTCATATTTTTATCATGGTATTACCCATATAGTAGGGATATAGGCGAAACTGAAGGGATTGTCAAACTAAATTTGTTATTCTCTTCACACAGACGAGTTCTGAGAGAACAAAACACACTTGAGAGAACTAAACGCGCTCACAAAACTTCAAATTTTCTTCGCGAAATTGCGAGGATATTAGCACTTAATAGTTTTTCTTATCACATAAACTTAATATTTATTATTTTTTGCCACACTTTTATTGTATTTAAAACCGCGAAAATAATTTATATTTTACAAACAAAAAAAATTTTTTTTTATTCTTTGACATTTCATTTTATTTAAAACTTAAAAAAAGAAAAGTTGTAAATTTTCGTATTGAAAATGAAAAAAGTATTTCACATACTTTTTTTCTTTTTCCATTAGTGCAGAAAAACATAACAAAAAGACGTGTTTATAACATGTTTTAAGAAGAAATGTCTTCTGAAAAAAATTAATTAACTATTATTTTCATTCACTAGTATATAAAATGTCAGCAATAACATACAAAAAATAACGTATCTGAAATACATTTATTATTTAGTACCTTTTGAACAACTGTGTTTATTTTTGTGCTTCTACTAAGGCATTCTCACCAGTTAGGTTTTTGACAGGGGACCAGTGTGACCATTCTGGCATTTTTGCAGCTAGATTTAGCATTTTTTATTTTGATTTAGCTGTAAAATTTTAATTTAGCATTTGGCATTTTATTTAGCATTTTTATAAAATATTTTTAGCATTTTTAGCTTTTTTGCAATTTTAGTATATAAACAAAAAAAAGACAAATTTTTGCAAAAAAGATTTATATTGGAAATAGGTTTAACCTAAAAAAATCAGAATTAAATGTCTACCCAAACACAAGCAACATGAAATATGAGAAATGTAATAATTTACACTGTAATTCAAAATAATGCAAAAAGATTCATGAAGATAAATAACTTAAAATTACGCCAATACAAGTGAATACTTTAAAATGTTGTATTCTAAAATATTTTTCTGGAACCCAATGCTTTTTTAAATTCGAAGTGATAGAAATAATTCAAGAGATTTCATATATTTTTACAAATACGTTCAGTACGCTATTTTACAAACTAATACTTTCTGTTTGCTCATGGAATGAAACATATAATTTTGGAAAAGGCTATGTGTGACGGTTAATTAACAAATTTTATTTTTTCCTATACGAAATAAAGAGGTTTTAATTTTTATCATCCTTCAGGAGTTCTTTTTAATTTATTGAAAATAAGTATTGAAAAAATCAATAATATATAATTAAGACTTTCTCATCCTACTTTCTGTTCTTTTTATTTTTACCAAATTTTTAGTAATTTTGTTGTCACGTTTTTTTTTTTTTTTAATTAAAAAAAAAATACATAAATTTCGAAAATATTATTGACAATTTATTCCAGAATTGCAAACTTACGGATTTGAATATATCTCTCAATTCATTTCATACATTCTCATATATATTTTTCCGAAAAAATCTTGGAAGTATGAGGTGTAAACCTGACATCTATTCACCGAGATTTAAAATTATTTCAACGGAATTTTCAATATTTTTGTGACATGAAAACCATTTTTAAAGTGTTTTGAGGAAGACAAATAAAATTGTTTATATAAAAAAAGTAAAACTAGAACTAGACTTTTCCTTCCGAAAACACATATAGGTTATACCATGAGCAACTAGTGTAATTAATTGAGTTTTAATGTAATTTTTGCATTCAGAAACATTTTAAAGTTAGAGACATTACATATTGCTAAATTTACAAAAATTTTTAAATAATTTTTAGCATTTCAGTTTATCTTAATACCACGGAACTTAATTTTTTACCCTACTCCACTATACTACGTTTGAGTATACTAATCGGTTAAGAATCATTTTCTGAATCGATTAAGCCATGTAAGTCTGACCGTCTGGTAGAGGTTAAAATTTTCAAAACGTATGTTTTTTGATCCAATGACAAAACCTTTTAAAAATGGTTAAAGTCCGTCCTTTATTTTACCTAGCCCCCTTACATATACCAATGTATAAAGCCTTTCTCAGAAAGTTAGTTTAAATATATCGGAACCAAGGTTCAATTCAACATAAATGCTTTATTACGAAAAATAAATCAAATTTTATACTCATATGGTCAACCACGGCAGAATATACTTTCTTATTTGTTATAAATTACAATGAATTTCAGTTACAAATTAATATGAATTGTTCATAAAAACACTTAAAAAATTTTAGCATTTTTTTGGGCATTTTAAAATCAATTTAGCATTTTTTCTAGCATTATTTTGGATGGGATTTAGCCGCAACATTTTTTGAGACCTGGTCACACTGCAGGGGACTTAGGTCATTGACAATCCCTTTCGCCTATATGCTACTATATGGTATTACCTACATTTGTGTTAGATTTTTTTTAATATTTTTGTATTTCTAATGCGTTTTTCTATGCGTTTTAATGTAAAACTGAAAAAATAACGAAATACTGAACAAATACAGAACACTAAATAAAATACAGAACATTTTCACGTTTTTTAGCAAAGAATAATTTATACAGAAAAGGGCTCTAAAATACTGAACTATTCTGGATAATACAGAACGTCTGGTCACCGTAGGTATAATGTAAAAGTAGCTTTAATATTTATAATTTAAATAATATTTATAAAACTAATAATTTTACAAGTTAGAGTGCTATATTCGGTTGTGCCGAATCTTAAATACCCTCCACCATCAAGCTATTTTTAATTAAAACCCATTTAATTATCTAAATTTTAGATAACTTGGCAAAATTGATGTTTCCGTATTGATATGCATATGTCAATCTAATTTTAATTAAGTCCAGAAAAATGTATATTAATAGGCCAGTTAGAAAACATTTTAATATAATGATTTATCTATACACAGAACATATTCATGTCGAATTTTATCCGGATATAATCATTTAATAACGAATTAAGTGGTATTAAGTGATTTTCAGAAGTAAACCTTATATGGGAGCTAAGACAACTTATGGATCGATCAGGAAAAAAAATCGGTAGAATGATTTATATGCTCACAAAACATATTCAAGTCGTACTTTATCCCGATAGCTTTATTATTCAAAGAAATATATGCGTTTAAGTGATTTTATTAAGTGGACTTTATATGCCTATCCGGAAAAAATTTCGTAGAGTGATTCATATAAAGACAAAATATATTTTATTTGACAATGAAATATGTGCATTTAAGTGATTTTCGGAAATGGGCCTTATATGGGAGCTATGACCAATAATTTACCGATCCGGGAAAAAAGTTGTAGAATGATTTATATGTACACAAAACATATTCAAGTCGAATTTTATCCTTATAGCTTTAGAATTTTATGAAATATATGCGTTTAAGTGATTTTCGGAAGTGGACCTTATATGGGAGCTATGACCAATTATGAGTCTATCCGGAAAAAATTTCGTAGAGTAATTCATATTTAGGCACAACTTATTTGTGTCGATTTTTATTTGACAATGGAATATGGGAGCTATAACCAATAATGGACCGATCGGTAAAGAATTTGGTAGAACGATTTGTATGTACACAAAACATATCTGTGTCGAATTTTATCGCAATAGCTTTATTTAGCAATGAAATATGCGCGTTAAGGTGATTTTCGGAAGTGGACCTTATATGGGAGCTGTGACCAATTGTGGACCGACTGAGATCTACGTTGATAGTATGATTTCTGTACATATTACATTTGTATGTTCAAAATTTTGTGTTCATACCGATATATTTGAGGAAGTTATAAACGATAAACTAATTTCCGGGAATATATACCTTTGTATGGGGGCTATGGGAAATATAGGATTGATTGATTGATTGATTTTGAACATAATTGATCACTGCTTTGAAAAAATAATGTGTGACAAAATTCATAGAAATATCTTTGGTAATTTCTGAGAAAACTTGTAAAGAATTAGGAAAAAATCGTATTTTTCGAGGTTGTCTAAAATTTTAACTCATAACTTTACGCTGTGAACCGATTTTGCTGATTTTCAATCCCAAACAGTACCGGATAAAGAATGTTTTGGGTGAATTTCGTGAATTTCTCTTGCTTCGTTTTAACGTGAGCGTGTTTTACACAGACAGACAGAAATACGGACGGACAGACGGACATAGCTAAATCGACTCAGAATTTCATAAGGATCGAGAATATATATACTTTGTTGAGTCTCAAATGAATATTTCTTGGTGTTACTCACGGAATGACAAAGTTATATATACCCTCTATCACCACTGATGGTGGTGGAGGGTATAAAAAGCATCAGCTTCCTACGAAGGGTAAAAAATAGTCTGAATGATTTTATATTGGATAATGCTGTTATGAATCATTGATATATAATTTTAAACAATATTTACCCACAATGAAGAGCGCCTCTACTATAACATCGGATACCATTGTTTGACGGTCTGCCTTCGCAAATGCTGCATTGTACGGCACCAAAATGGCCACATAAAATGTTGATACCAATATTATCCAATCCCAGAATCCTTTAAAGACGCCATAATGTGGAAGAATGAACCGAGACTTTTTTAATGCTTGAGTTTTGTATTCGGGGAAAGGTGCTTCTGTTGAATGTAGCAAATTCTGTATTTTGAACAAACCGTTTTTACCAGTTTTACATTAAAATGTCCACCAATTATAATAATATGACGTATTGGATAACATGAAAATAGAAAAGAAATATTTTGTTAAAAACATACATATATAACTGTCCTACTTACATATCGTCACCACACATTGTTTGTTGAATAAAAATAAATCGAGATGTTTTTTCTTTGCTACTCCTGATTTTTTTTTATTTAGGTGACGATATGTACATTTGAGTGCTCCAAAAAAAAAAACGAAGAATTGTTCTTTGGGTTGTTAAACTAAGTCATACAAAAAATTAGGCTGACAGGTGCTGCAACGGCTCTGAAGTTTCCAAGTGCCTTTACAAGGGGAAAACATCGATTTTTTTCAGTTTTTGCTCAAATGTGGTCATTTAGTAACAAATTTTGCACTTTATTCTGAAGGAATCCTAATGTTCAAAATTACGCATTTCGCAAAGATATTAAACACAAAAATTGCTTAAAAATTTAAAAGTTATTGCAAATTTCCCAGGCCATTAACGTGTCTCACAGCACATGAATTCGAAATGTAACAAAAAAAATTACTTTTTTTTGGATATATTCTAAAAAATATTTTGTTACTTAAAATGTATCTATAATTACTCGAATGTTAGTTTTTGCCCTTATTAGATAACGCAAACTTGTTCTCAGCTATGGTCAAAAAAGTTTGATTTTTTCAACGTCCGTTTCAAATCTCCAATTTTTTTTTTTTTTAACTTTGTTAAACCAATTTCAAAATTTTTTCCAAGATCTCATGAGGATTTATGGACAATAGATAAGGCAAAAATATCAATATTTCTTACAGTTTAGCTGTACCTGCGATTTGAACTCGGCGGATTTCGGGAAAATCGTATTTTTTGTAATATTTTAGAGAATACGTATTAATTCATTATTGTTGTACATTTTAAATAAAGAATATTATAGTTCAGATAATATAAAATATATATCCAAAGTTTTATTAGGTTAGGTTATGTTGATAGGAGGATGTATAGCACATCAAATCCGAAGAAATACACATAGGCCACTATCGGGCCTGTTGTGCGCTCCTTTTCATGAACAAAAATGTTCACTGAGTATATTATTTTTAAATCTTCAGAAACTTAGTTTCCTGGACGTAATTCCTAAGAATTTTCCAATCAGTGTTAGTCAGGAATGTTATTTCCGGAATAAAATCACTTCCAAGATACTTGGATCTAACATGACGAACGTTTGACAGTGGCAAAGAAAATGATCCAGAGTTTCACTGTTCTCTCCACATGCTCTACATTCGTCTGAATCCGCACGGCCAGTTTTGTATAGATGTGCTCGTAGTCCTGTATGTCCACTCAGAATATGTACCATCATACTAACTTCAGACTTACTCATTTTGAGGAGATTTCTCGTCTTGTTCTCATCAGGGTCACCCCATAGAATCTTTGTGGTTCTTATTAACAAGTCCCCCTTATGGGAGGTACCAAGTCCCCCTTATGGGAGGTACCAAGTCCCGCCCATTTTTCTTCTAAATATTCACATGGATGTGCAAAATTTAAAGATTCTATCTCCAATAGTTTCCCAGATAAACGAATTTTAATATTTAATTCATATGAGAGGTGACACGACCGCTACTGCTAGTCCGCCCAATTTTTGTCCTAAACATTAATGTTGATATTAAAGTGCCAGTTGTCCATACAAAATTTGAGGACTCTAGCTCCTGCCGTTTCTGAGATTTGCGACTTTCATAACTTAATTTTTATGTGGGCGTGGCACGTCGCCTACTTGAAATTTTGAAGTAAAAAGTAGCCTATAACCTTGGCAACTCACATATGAATTAAATATATCTGGGAAACCAAGGACATAAGAGTTATAAGTTTTATGATATATTTCTTAAATGGCAACTATTATAGTTCAACTTTTATTTTTTCTTATCCATAACTATTTATTTTCAATTTTTATTTTTTTCATTGTTTGATAACAGTTATAGACAACGAAAAAAATATTTCTTATACATAAATATTATATTTCAATAAATATTTTATTAGTGTTTTTATATTACTTATTGATATGAAATAAGTAAGTCAGTTAGGTCATAACAGTACTTGTATGTTTTACTTTACGTCTAACAAACTTTTTTATTTCACATCGCTTAAAAATACCAGTATGTATAGCGATAAAATTCGACATAATGAAGTTTTCCAAGTTGGAACCAAAATCTATTTACTAAATTTGGGACTAGAATTATTATTTGATCATAGCCCAAATGCTCTAAAGGAACCAACATTTATCTACTCATTCCTATAAGATTAAGTCCATTATTGACCATTCTTTCTATATCAATTAAAATAGTTTTAAATAATAAAAAAAATTACATTTGCTAATAGAAAATTCTTATTGACAAGAAAAAAATATTTCTCAAATATAAGTGTTTCAAAACAATAGAAAAAATATAAATTGAATAATAACAGTTACGAGCAACATTTATTTTTTTATGTTGCCTAAAACAGTTATTGTGTAACTTTTAATTATATTTCTTAAACATTTTTTGATTTCTAAAATTTTGTTAACAGTTATTTTAGGTCCTTGTGGGAAACTATTCAAATTCGAATTCTTCATAGATTACATTAAAATCTAATAATGGCGAACTTGCAATAATTTACGTGGCATCTCTCATATGTAACAATTTGACCATATGTATATCTGCAAAATATTGTTTGTGTGACAATTTTAGGCATAGAAAAATAAATAGAACTGTTACTGAGAGTAAGAAATATTACTCTCTCACATGTACAGGTTCTGTTCAGTGTTGCCACTTTGATTATTATTAACCAAAATTGGTTATTTTTATTTTGCATGTGTACTTGTGAATTATTTTTTCGTTTTGGTTATTTTTGCAAACAATTGAACTTAATGCTGTCTGCTCTTCTTCTCTTTTTAAAATGCAAAGTATAAAAAACTTCGTTGATCTGTAGTAATAAATCAACTATGTAATTATGAGGGTGATCGACTCGATTTTTCAACCGGTTTTAAAACCGGTTTTTTCTGCTTTACCAGTGTCGGTTTTTTCTTAATGTTGATTTTTCGAATATCGAATAACCCGGTTTTTTCACTTTTTAAAAACCGGTTTCGAATACTTTTATTTGCTTTGTATTCAAAAATTATTTAAATGAAATTTTTAAGTAAATAATAATACAGCCCGTCTAAATTTTAAAAATATTCGAGTCGAGGAACTAGCGTATATTTTTCTACAGCTCCTTTGGTTAAACTTTTTTGATTTTCCTAATTAATTAAAAAAAAATTATTTGTAAAATTGATAACTGTTTGATAAAATTTTATCAATCTTAAGATTACATTCTAATTACCATAATTAATTTACGGCTGAAATTTTATGGAAGTGTTGGAATGTCTATGCAAATTTCCTAAACAGGGCTTTTAAAATAAGCTAGGATTACATAGTACCTTATGTTTAACAGAAGTGTCCACTTTTTTCCTAATTTTTTTATATTAAAGAAATAATGTAAATCAGACGACTAGATCTAAAGTTATAATCTTTTAAACTGTTAAAAATCATTTCGGGCCATGTTTTATTAATCAAATTTAAACATAAACATTAAGTATTTCAAATTAAAATATATTTTTTTATTTACAATGAAAAACCGGTTAACCGGTTTTTTCTGAATTTGAAAAATATCAACCGGTTTTTTTTAAATATCAACTATTCGAACTATTCGAAAACCGGTTTTTGGAAAATGTCGAATAATCGATCACCCTAGTAAATATACATACACTAGCTGAAACCCGGCGTGCTTTACTACCCCTGTCGATATAAAATAAAAAATATACAAAATATATATTGAAATACATTTTTTGTTTAGAAAAATTTTATTAATGTTTGTTTGTCACTATCCAAATTTTGTATGGGAGGTATAGGAAAATGTGGACCGATTCCGTCGATTTTTAACAGGAATCAAGCTTTCATATGGAAACAATTGTGCGCTGATGTTTATGAAATTATATCGCATAGTTTTTGTGAAAATTGTATTAGAATGTGTCAAAAGTTTTTTAAATTTTGATTCATAACTCTTTCCGATGTAAACCGACTTATTTTCAGTACCAAACTGCCTAAGACGATAGTAAATTTTTTGGCCGAATTTCATTAATTTATTTAGCATCGTTTTTACGTGAGCGTGTTTTACGCAGACAGACAGACGGACGGACGGACATATCTAAATCGACTCAGAATTTGATAAGGACCCGGAATATATATACTTTGTTGGGTCCCAGATGAATATTTCTTGGTGTTACGGACGGAATGACAAACTTATATATACCCTCTATCACCACTAGGGATGCCAATCGGGACTGATATTTAGAAATCCCGGGATTCGGGATTTTTAAATAAATCCCGGAATCCCGATATCGGGATCCCGGGATTTTCGGGATTTCAAAATCCCGAAAAATATAAAAAAATTCAAAAAAATCTTAATAATTCACCGACAAAAATAACATTTTCTATTTCATATTGCAATATGAATACACTTAGAAGGTGTTTACTTTCCAATAAGCATTTTGTGAAAAGAAAAACAAATTAATTCAAAGTACTTATAATAAAAATCTTTCCATCCCAGGTACTGAATAGTAGAATAAAAACCTACTTTTGAGCAAAAGCTTCTTATATCTTATAAATATAAAATAATACCCATGATATCCAAATTTACAATGGTTTCTAAATTTACAATTTGATGAAACCTAATATTTAGATAGTATGCGTAATGAGGATCCATACGAGGCTACATAGAGCTCCTGTACTGCACCTATGTACCCTTGAGACCATTCGTCTTGAGATGAATATCGGATATATGGTTTTTAATGGTCAGTAGAGAAATAGTAATTCCATAGTAATTCCAGCTTTTGCCGTGTTCTCTAACCCAAATAAGGGAATTATCATCTCGCCATCTTATTGACATCCATTATAGATTCTAACACACCCATTAGATATCCGATTATTGCCCTTTTTATACCCTATACCACCTTAGTGGGGAAGGTATATTGGGTATCTTCGGAGTATTGCTTTTGTTTTATACTGTCCTTAAATACCCTGATGAATTTTGAAGTTATCGGGCTTCTTCTCATCCTAGCCTAGTGTCCACATTTCGCTTAAAAAGAGAAGTGCCGTAATGAAATTCAGCATAAATAAATTTTATGTAACCGTAAATTCTTCCTCCAAATTTTATGAGGATCGACTCATGTGAAGGCTTCCCCCAAGCATATTTCAGAAAATAGTTTTTTAACAATAAATTGCTAAAATATATCGGAGGCGAGGTATAAATCAACTTAAATGATTTATTATGAAAACTAAATCACATTTTACTCTCATAACTGGTGCAGGGGGTTATATGGTCGTCCTCGCCCGCCAATAATTTCTTACTTGTTATTTTTATATATCCGATAGTATCTATGCCTATTTGTTGCCCTTTTTATTTTTGATATTTCAGCTTGTAAGTTAGTATAGTCATCTTAAGTCCAAAAACTTTTAAAATTCTCTTATTTAATAGTTTATAATGTATAAAATAGCGGAAAAAACACTTAAAAATTCGGGATTTTAAAATCCCCAAATTTCCCGGTATTTCATTTTTAAAATCCCGGTTTTCGGTACTTTCAGATCCCGAAAATCCCGGGATTTTCGGGAATCGGGAATTCCCGTTTGGCATCCCTAATCACCACTGATGGTGATGGAGGGTATAAAAAACTTCCTTTACGATTTCTGCTCTTACAGTTTCCCGGATATATGTACGAATTTTTGCATTTAATTTATATGGAAGGTGCCAAGCCCCTATTGAATGTCAGAATTCCTCGTGCAAAATTGAGTATTATAGCTCTCTGATGGAGGGTATAAAAAACTTCCTTTACGATTTCTGCTCTTACAGTTTCCCAGATATATGTACGAATTTTTGCATTTAATTTATATGGAAGGTGCCAAGCCCCTATTGAATGTCAGAATTCCTCGTGCAAAATTGAGTATTATAGCTCTAATAGCTTTCCAGATACACGAATTTTTGTACTTAATTCATATGGGAGGTACCAAGACTACCTAAAAGTTGCTAGTCCGCTTATTTTTGTCCTAAACATTCAATTTGACACTAAAGTTCCTCCGGAAAAAATGAGGGGGAGGTACCACGCCCCTTTTGCTAGTCCGCCCATTTTTTGTCCTAAACATTCAATTTGATACTAAAGTTCCTCCGAAAAAATGAGGACTCTAGTTGTTATATTTTCTCAGATATACTAATTTAAGATTTTCTTTATATGGGAGGTGCCACGCCCACTATAGCTAGGCTGCGTTCATATGGATGTGAAAGTTTTGCATACAAAATTTGAGGACTGTAGCTTTTACAGTTTCTGAGATATAATACTTTTAATACTTATTTTGTATGTGGGCGTGGCACGTCGCCCACTTAAAATATTGAAGTAAAAAGTAGCCTATAATTCCTTTGAGACATACAGGAACAGACTGTGAAAATTTCAGAAAAATCGGTTCAGCCGTTTTGCTGTCTATAAAGTCCAAAGAAACAAACATACATACATACACACATTCATTTTTATATATATAGATGGGGGTGCTACGCCCCCCATTGCTAGTCCTCCAGTTTTTCAACCAAAGAAGCATATGGATGTCAAAATTGTCCATAAAAAATTTGAGGACTCTAGGGCAAGTTATATTATAATAAATTAATGGCAAATATTTCCCAATGCAGGTAATATTTTTTTAAAATGTAAATTTTTAACTAAACGGGCAAGTTATGTTAAAACTAATTGAAGGTAAATATTTTCCAGCAGATTGGTCCAATATCGATTTACTATACTTTTCTCAACACATTAACCACAACCTTAACCATTTTAGATTTATTATTAATTAAGTCTATAAACAAATTAAAATCATATTATTTTTAAATAATGTCAATTATTAACTAAACGGGCAAGATATATTAAAATTAATTGATGTCAAATATTTCCCATCATATTGATGTAATTTCGATTTTTTATATTTTTCTCAACACTTAATCGCTTTGTTTTGGCCATAAATTGCGAATTTCTAGACCTATGTGCATATGGGGGGAAACATGATAGAGCGGCTATATTAGGCCTTATTCAGAAAATGACTATATTGCCAGTAACAGGCATAAAAAACATGTATAGCGATAAAAATCATGAACATGAACAACTTTTATTGGAGCCGAAATGTTTCTGTGAAAGTTTATGGGGATAGGCATAAAATTAACCGTATACCCCATATAAATTCCTCTCAGAAAATTACTTTAAATCTCATAATTTGCTACAAAACTGCAATATAGCAATAAAATTCAACATAATAAAGTTTTAAAGGAACTAACTAAAATCTCTCTGTCAAATTTTATGAGAATCGATACATAATTGACTTTTTTCAGAAAATTACTTTTTCACTCATAAAATTGTCTTCATAATACCAGTATAGCGACAAAATTCAACAAAAACAAGTATTGTAGGAACAAAAATCTCAATAATAACCGGTACATTATTGAACGAACTACCTATTAGTTCCATTTCAGAAAATGAATTTATTACGTTAAAGTTCATATCCAAATGTTTTGCATGTTGGTGGTTATCTTTTATTCGAATTTTGGTTAGAAAAAAATTAATGTTGTGGCAACACTGGTTCTGTTTGAATTTTATACACTTGTATGAGTATTTTTATTTTTGTTTACATAAAACAAAGAATATTAAGAAATTGGGGCTTGTCAGTTGGTACCAGTGTTGCCACAACAAAATTTTTTTTCTAACCAAAATTCGAATAAAAAATAACCAAATTAAGAAAAAAGTAAACAAAATTATTTTTAATTTTTTCTTATTTACATTTGGACATTAAAATAACAAATTCATTTTCTGAAGTGGAACTTGTAACTATGTTAAATTTCGTCGCTAAACTGGTATTATGAAGACAGTTATGAGCGTTAAAGTAATTTTCTGTAGGGGATCTTATATGAGACGTATGGTCAATTATGGACCAATTCTCATAACTTGATTATGTTGAATTTTGTTGCTATATTGCAGTACATTATGAGCTTTAAAGTCATTTTCTGAGGAAAATTTTTTGAGGGATAGAGTCAATTATATACCGATCCTCATAAACTTTGACAAATACATTTCCAATAAAACTTTTTTATATTGAATTTCATCGCTATACATGCTTTTTTAAGCAATATAGTAATTTTTTGAATAGGTCATAATATGGGGACTAAAAATATTTTGGCAAAATATTTCAGTTTTCTATCTTGTTTCTTTTCGACTCTATCGTGTTTTCAACAATAAATATATGTCTCTTCGCGGATTCGTTAACAAAAGTTATTAATAGTTGTGTTTTGTTGCTATCAATGAGTGTTAACGCTTAAAGTTAGCAACAAAACGAACATTACCTGACTTGGCATCACTCCACAGAAGAAATCTGCTAAATCTTGAAATTATTTACAATTTCTTGAAAAGGTTTTTTTATTTGGTAATTTTCTTCGATTTAAATTTTATTTTAAAATATTTTTTTATTGTTTGACATAAACACATTAATATTTGTATTTGTATTTTTGAATTGGTAGCACTTTTATCAACGTTAAAATTAACTTGTATAATTTTACACGTTAACTCCTAACGTTTATAAATTTTAAATTTATATGAAATTGCCTTTGAACGTTAGCAACAAAACACAACTAATATTTATTTTAAAAAATAACTGAGTTTTTAACGCGTTTAGCGCTATTCAAAATATTCCACATTTGACTTTTTGGAAAACAATTTTAAATTAAAAAATTCTTCCCATTTTATGTACAGATTTTTAGATTTCGTTCGAAATTTGGGTTTAAGGGGTATATTTGACCAAATTATAATACCATGTAGCGGATGTTAGCATTACATTCATAACTTCAGCAATATTTCTAAACGTAATCTATCCAAATTAGAATTTAGAATTTAAGACGGTAAAATAAAAACTAGTTTACAACATCATCTAAAAAATGTAAATAAAGAACTAAAAGTCATGGTGAGATAGTAGAAGTCAAAGGTCATGAGTATCAAATCTTTGCATATATCGCGATTATTATTCGTCGTATGAGTTGAGATGTTATTACAAGTTTTGTAGATAATACAATTTCATTTTCCTTAGCAATTATACTTTAAATTTTTAATTTAATTTGGAGGACATAATCTACTAAGTACGTAGACTATTCCCACCAAGTCCATAAAAATCGAAATGCGAAATACATTTAGAAGTATTAACGGAAGGACGGACGGACGAGTTTGAATCAAAAAGTGATTCATTTCATTATTCACGGTGTTAGATAGGCTAGTGTAAATAAAATAATATTAGGGTGTTGTTATGATTTAAATCAACTCATTTAATATGTGGAAAACGCATAGGTACTTTTGCTAAATCCTAAACCACTTAAGATATCGAAAAATACCTTTGTGCACATAATTATAACCAGTAGATGTACAAATTGCAGTAATAAAAAAAATCGAATAGTAAAAAAAATTCCACATATTACCAAAATTCAAAACAGGGACGATATGTATATTTACATAGTTGGTTTAAAACTAGAGATAAAAGAAGTTTTTTTTAAATTTTATTTTTAGAATAAAAGCAAACAGCATTTAGTTCAATTGTTTGCAAAAAATAACCAAAACGAAAAAATAATTCACATGTACACATGCAAAATAAAAATAACCAATTTTGGTTAATAATAACCAAAGTGGCAACACTGGTTGGTACCTAAAGAAGTTGTCATTCGGTACCTAACTCTAAGAATGTATTGGTAGAATTTTTGTATAAGTATTGTTACTCCAACCACTTTCACCACTGATTCCAAACCTACATTGTTTGCCTAATTGATGAATGTACTGCTCAATATAATAATATATAGTTAAATTTTCGTATATATAAAATTCGTTTAGTCGAATTGTATAAAGAGCCTATTCTTGTATAGCATGTACCGCTTACAAAAAAATTCAATAGGATAATTTATGGATGGATTACATCATTACATCGACGCAGGTGTTACTAACTTTAAGACATAAACAAAATGCCGCTCCAATTAGTGGGGTGTAGGGTGTATTTAGACTGCATTAACAATAATCGTTTATATCACGCGTTAATTTAAGCATTAGCACAATTCCTTTGGCAAAATAGCCCTTGCTGCTGCAATAAACATTGGTAAAAGTTATGCTTTTGCCTTAAAATTATTGAAAACATTTTCAGAAAAAAAATAAATTTTCAATTGATTTTATTTTTTAATATTATTTTCAAGTGTCAATATTGGCCCAACCCATCAAACACAAAGAGTTTATTTAAAATTAAGAATAATTTTTAATGAAGATCTTTCTTACATTGGCCAACTGATATTGAATTGGCTAATTCAAACGATTAACGATAGAGAGAGATAGGTTATATATTTTTCAACTAATACATTCTCACGACTTAGGTTTTTGACAGCAGACTTAGGTTTTGTCATACTCAGTTTCAGTTCTATGTATACATTTTCTATGATTCAAGGCGTGTAAAATTGAGAACGTACTCTTCTACTGATTCTACCTTGTTATTGTTATATTATCAGAAAAATTGTAAAATATGTACATACTAGGGATGGCAAATGGAATTTTCCAATTGTACAAAACACCATTAAAAATTGTACTTTTTTGATTTCGATTGTACAAAATAATTTTTTTTGGAAATTTATATCAATATCTTTTTACATTTTTTAAATGGACCTATACCACTTACAGAAATAATATTTCATATGTATTAGCATATAGATTAGTCATTAGTCTAGTCAATAAACAAGTTAATTCAGTCAATATACTTGTCTATATACTAGACCATAGACTACTCTACGGATTAGATAATAGACTAATCTGTGGATTAGAAATTAGAGTAGGGTATTGTCTAGTTTATAAAATAGTACAGTGCACGGGACTATCTAAATAGTCCAAACACTAATTCATAGAGTTCCTGTAATCTAGAAAATAGAATAATTATTCTATTGTCAATAGTATAACTTACCACACTAAATATAATCCATGCTCAACTTTACGAAAAAAATTACGTAACTTCTATTTTCGTAATATTTACAAAAATTTCGTGTATAATACGAAATATTATTTAATAAAACCCTTTACGAAAACTTTTCGTAATATTTTTTTCTTAAATTTTAGCGAAATTAAACATAATGATATTAATTAAATTATCATTAAATAAAACTACAACATTTTTATAAAATTTAAGAAAAAGTATAATATTATTTACAAATTATTTTCATAAAAAAATTTAAAAATTCGTGTGGAGAATAATTTTGAACTAAAATTAGAAAAACTATTTTAAAATGAACAAAAACGTTTGCATAAATTAATATTTGGTAAATTTTACCATATTTATTCAAAATTCGTTTTCAATTTATGTAAATTAATTTTTTCAAGAATATTTTGCATTATACTAAAATATTTCGTACAATTTCGTATATATTACGAAAGAATTCCGTGGTGCGAAACAACGAACGATTCGTACAATGTACGACATTTTTCGTATAAATTAGGCATGGATTTTTTTCAGTGTATAGATACTTAATTTAATTTGTTTAACCTTTAAATTTATACTAAATTTTAACGATCGGATAAATAGGTAATCATAACAAGTGAGAGTGTTTTATACGGGTCATCTGAAGATGACCTTTATATGCGTTAATTATGAACCGATACTCATAAAATTTTGTACATAGATTTCGTTTTGTATAGAACTTGTTTATGTCAAATTTCAGCGCAATACTCGTATTTTAAATAAGAAAAAGTAATTTTCTGAATCCTCCCCATCAAATTTTCTAAAGAGGACCTTATACCCCTCATGGTCAATTATTGATCTTTCCTCATAACTTTTTGTTCATATACAACTTGTTTACATTGAATATCATCGGTGTACTCGCATTTTTATGCCAGTAATTAGCGTTAATGTAATTTTCTAAAGGGAGCTTATATGCGAGGTATGGTGAATTCCGCATGAAATTCGGTAGCAAGATTAACGTACTTATAAAAGTTTCATTTGTCGAATTTCATAACCGTATTTCATATCTCGTATTTTTAAGCCGGCAATGATCGTTTAAGTAAGTTTCTGAAGGGGACCTTATATGGGCGGTAGGGTCAATTATGGACCGATCCTCACTAAATTTGATAGAGAGATTTTGGAACGCATAAAACTTATGTGTATATTATGCGTTAAAGTCATTTTCAGAAGGGGACCTTATATGGGGTCATTTATGAGCCGATCCTAAAAAAAGTTAGTACACGCAGAAAAAAAACATGGTTCGACATGGTTACTATAACTACGCCATGTTTACTGTAACAATATATTGTTTTCAAAAACATGTCATTGTTATTTTAATTAGATTTTAACAATATTTTAGTTACTGTAAACCTTTGTATGTTCAAGGCAATTATAAATTTGAGTATGATTCACTGAAAAATAATTATTTTTACAACAACTAAATAATGATAACAATGAAAACATATTATGTTATTTACAACCATTTATAACCATTGTATGTTATGTTGTTATAAATAACCATTATATGTTATGTTGTTATATGTCTGCTGATACAACAACAAATGAATACAACAACAAAACAACTTTTGCCACACACATTTACTCATACAGATTACTTTTTCGTGTGTGTTTTTTTTTACGCGACAATAAAATGAGTTGAAATAATTCTCATTTGGTTTATAACATTAAACGTATAAGTTTTTCAGTTTGTATAAAATAATGTAGTTATGTTTTTGTGAAGCAAATTGAAATTTGCGAACTGTGTTAAGTATTGTAAGTTATATTTATTTATATATATATTTTACTTTTTTTTTAGAAACTGTAATTTTACTAATTCAGTAAAATTTATTTTGATTTCGATACATATTTAAACGAAATTTTGATCACATTGGATCGTAATATGATCAAGTATAACAATATTATGATAAATAGAAAAATATTATGATAAAATATTCCACGGTATATAATCATAATATGATATTTTAAAATTGTTACAATAACTGTTTAGACTACAATCATAATGTTAACCATAATATGTTGCTCTTAGAACATGGTTACCACAACCATGTTTTTTCTCTGCGTGTAGAGAGGTTTTGGTCCGTAAGAAACTTACTTATACCGAATTTCATCGCTATACTTGAAGGCCAGAAATGAGTGTTAAAGTAATTTTCTGAAGGGGGCCGTATATGGGGAGTAGGGCCAATTATGGACCGATTCTCAAAAAATTTGGTAGAAAGATTTTGGCTTATTTATGTTGAATTACATCGCTATACTCGTACTTATAAAACAGTTATGCCCGTTAAAGCTGTTTTTGGAGGTCCACTTGTATGGGGGCTATCCGAAAACGTGGACTGATATTGCTCATTTTCAATACCAAACAAACCTTAGCAATAGAGAATATTTGTGTAAAATTTCAACTATCTAGATCCTCTCGTGTGGGCGCTATCGTGATTTCAACAGACAGACGGACGGACACGGCTAGATCGTCTTAGAATTTAATAAGTACGCAGGTATATGACCAATATTTCGATGTGTTACAAATGGAATGACAAAATCAATATACCCCCCATCATTTTTAAAGGTGGGTATAAAAAGTACTCTATGTATTTGGTAAAAGTTATTGCTGCTTGTCTAAATGTAATCTCCTTCAGACTTCCCTAAACAAGAATTGTATTTTTCCCCTTTTGAAGTTTAGTAAAAATTTGACCGAAGTAGGTAGCCCTTTGAACTTTGTGTCAGAAGTACAATTTTAGATTATTTTATTTCCATAGGAAAATAAATTTAAAATTGTACAAAATGGGTCATTGGTGTACCATTGTACTTTCCTGTCAAGTTACCGAAGTTTCGTTCAAGAACTGCCGGACTCTAAGTCCGGTCAAAGTTGGACATTTTAGTCATACAGGGTTTTTGTTTTGTATTTTTTTACTCAAAAGAAAGCTTAGACCATTTCCTTTAAAAGCTTTGTGATTACTTAGTGGGATGCGAGTGCGAAATATACATATATTACAAATATTCCCAATGAACATTGATTCAAACCTCTGAAAATTTTTGAAAATATTCTTAACTAAATAATAAGGGTTTTCATTTAAACACTTAAGTTTCCCATTTGTGCAAGTGGGCAAGTTTATTCGACTTGTTCTATGAAACCCCTGTTCAAATTTTGTTCTATTACAATATTTGTAAACATTTTAAAACATTTGAAATTAAAAAATAAAAAAGAAATTATTTAAATCAAAAATTATAAAAAATAAGTTTAAATGTGAAAATTCAAGTCCATACGTAAAGAAGTGATCAATACAGAAAGGATTTATTAAATTCACAATGAGACTGTTCAAGTTTTCCAGTCTAAATAATCGTTCAAACTTACAAGTGTTGTGCAAATCAATTCTCATACAATTCAATTGCGAGAATGGAAACATGCACAAGTTGCACAGTTCGCGAGGGTTTTGAACTTTTAAATGAAGACCCTTAATGTATTTTTCAAATTGTTTTCATTGTTACATTAAATTAAAGTGTAGCCCAAAGAATAAACAAGAAGTGAAACGCTGTCATTTTTTTACAACAATAACATTACGCTCTTCTCACAGACGAGTGCTGTGTAAATCCAACACATATGTAAAAATTTTATTCTCTCTCCAAACTTCAAAATTTGAGGATAATAGCACTTTGAAATATTTTTTATCACTTAACATTATATTTTATAATTTTTTTGCGCAATTTAAACACATTTAATAGCCCGAAAATAATATATTTTTTACCAACGAAAAAAAAAAAATATGTTTTATTTTTTGACAATGTTGTAAATTTTCGTATGGTAAACGAAAAAGACATTTCAAATAAATAATTTATTTTTTCAATATTATAGATTAAAAAACAAATAGACGTGTTTATAAAATGTTTGTAGATAAAATATGTGGAAAGTATCTTAAGAAACCTTTCCAAGTATAAATTGAAATGTAATATTTTTTTTCAATATTTTTCAATACGATTTTTTGCAACTATGTTGACTTGAGAATTTTACTAATAAATTCTTAGAGTTAGGTACCGGATGACAGTAGACTTATGTACTTTTGACAACAATTTCATTTCTTATTTATTCTTTGGTGTAGCCTTTGAAATAAACATGATAATTTCAGAAAAACGTTCTGTTTCAACTACAAATCCCGCTTTATTTTATTGTAATCAATTTGGGATTTACTATTTAAATGTTTAAAAATTAAACTTTAAATTAAAAAATTTTGTTAGAAAATACTTATGCCCTAATTCTGTTAGACGATTATGTCGTCTTGTCTGAGGAAGAAAAGTAGTCGAATTTACGATTCTTCATGTCAATATATGTTTTTCGTCTATGTTACGTGGTTTGTGTCTATGATTAACGTTATTGTCAAACTATTGTTACCAATATCTATATATATATATATATATATATATATATTTTTTTTTTTTTAATATTTATATATTTTGCTTTACATTTATATATTTTAAACATTTGGCAATAATATTTTTTTAATAAAATTGACAAATAAAAAATTTTAATTAATAACAATTTGTGGAAAAAATATGGAAGATTGTACCAAAAAAAGAACGTAAGTATACAATTTGCATTTTTTATTCTTTTTTATTATAAATACATTTTATAGATTGAAAATAACAATAACCGAGCAGTTCGAGTTTTTATGTAGGGAAATTAAAAAGTGCCCAGAAATAGCTTCAAACAAACCCGTGTTTGGAGGAAGCAAAGCCAAGATTGAGGGTTGACATAACTGCAAAATTAAATGGTCTTGGACCTCCCCAAAGAGAAGTTGGGGAATGGAAAACGGTGAGTATCAGTGTAGTTATCATAAACAACAAAATAACATTTTTTTAAGGTTTGGGCGGAACTGAAATCCAGAACCAAAAATAAGTTGTCAGAGAACCACAAATCCTTAACAGGTACTGGAGGCGGTCCTTACCAAGCAGATACGCTATCTCCACTAGAGGAAATGGTAGACGAAGCCATTAATATAAGATCAGCAGCACTACCACCTGGAAACGCGATAGGTTTAGAGGAAAATATATGTCCAACCTCTTACACTAAAGCTGATTGTGGTCAAACTAATTCGAAGAAGAGGGTCGCTGATTCCACCACTGATATGCTGAGGGAGCAAGTAAACCAGCAAAAGAAAATTCTAACATATTTGGAAGAACTAAATGCGACACAAAAACGAATTGCCGATTCCACAGAAAAATTTGCAAACATTGCAGAAAAGTTTTTTAATTATGTATCATCAGATGAATAAACTACAGTTTCTTTTATTTGAAAAATATATAAATAGTGTTTATAAAAACTCAAAGGTAGATAGATAGATAGATAGATAGATAGATAGATAGATAGATAGATAGATAGATAGATAGATAGATAGATAGATAGATAGATAGATAGATAGATAGATAGATAGATGACGAATCCAACAAAAGAAAACATTTTTAATATTTTAAAAAATTAAGCAGACTACAAAATTTTATTCGTCTGGTTTGAAGTTTTGAAACTTCCACAATATTTTTAGTGAATCAAATATTTTACGTTATTAAGAGTTTTTATCACAGACAACAACCATTATTGACTTCAAGAATTCAAAAACAAATACTCAAATGTGTGAGGAAGAAAATTCGTCCAATATCGTCTAACAGAATTAGGGCATTAGAATGTCTGTTCATTAACAAAAATTTTTTAAAAATTATCTGAAATTGTTTTTGTATTTCAATATAAATTTCAAATATTTTTGTGAAAATTAGTAACAACTTTTAGTTATTGAACAGACAAAGAGATTAAAAAAAATACTTATTCTAATATTTTTTAATAATTTTTCAAAATGTGGGTAAAAGTAGACATCCACTATTTAAATAACAAAGTTGATTTTTCAAGTTAATGGTCTAAAAAAATTATTATTTTAATTGACAAATGAACATTGACTTTTTGGACCCATGACTTTTAACTTATAAAGCTGGAAAATTGAATTTATTCTCACTTACAGTGACTATGTATCTGATCTATCAGAACACACTAATATTTAACAATCAGGAGAAAAAACAAGTAAGAAAGATTAGTCGGGCGTGACCGACCATATTATACCCTACACCAGTTATAAATATTAAATGTGATTTATTGTTCATAATAAAGCATATATCTTCAATATTACCTTGTTCCGATACATTTAAACAATTTATGGATGAAAAACTAATTTTCTGAAAGAGGCTTATATGAGGGCTAGAGGCAAATATGGACCAAGCCTGATAAAATTTTGTGAATATTTTTATATTTATGTAATACTAGATATACCCAGTGTGCTTTGCTACCCTAAAAGGAATATGTATAAATAAATACCAGATTTATTATATGTTACATATAAAAGATGTCAAGCAAATTATTGCAAGTTCGCCAGTTTCTATCTATCGCCAATTTCTATCTATCTACAAAAAATTTGAATAATATAAGAGTTTCCAAGATGCACGAAATTTTGTATTTAATTCATATATGTGGTGCCAAGCCCCCCATTGAAAGTCCGCCCGTTATTCTCTAAATGTTCACATGAATGTCAAAGTTCTTCATGTAAAATTTTAAGATTCTAGCTCTAATAGTTTCTCAGATATACGAATTTAATTCATGTGGGGGCTTCAAGCCCCCCGGATGAAAGTCCGCCCTTTTTCCTCCAAAATATTCAGATGATTATTAAAATAATTTGTTCAAAATTTGAAGAATCTAGTTCTATTAGTTTCCCAGTTAAACGAAATTTTGTATTTAATTCATATGGGAGGTACCAAGTAACCCATTGGAAGTCCGCCCGTTATATTCTAAATGTTCAGGTGAATGTTAAAGTTCTTCAAGTAAAATTTAATGATTCTAGCTCTAATTGTTTCTCAGATATACGAATTTTTCTATTTTATTCATATGGGGGCTCCAAGCCCCCCAGATGAAAGTCCGCTCTTTTTTCCTTAAAAATGTTCAGATGAATATTAAAGTTCTTCGTGCAAAATTTTAAGAATTTAGTTCTATTAGTTTCCCAGATAAACGAATTTTTGTTTTTAATTAATATGGGAGGTGCCGCTCCCCTCATGGGTAGTCCGCCAATTTTTTCCCAAAATGTTTATATGGATGTTAAAGTTCTTTGTGCAAAATTTTAAGAATTTAGTTCTATTAGTTTCCCAGATAAACGAATTTTTGTATTTAATTAATATGGGAGGTGCCGCTCCCCTCATGGGTAGTCCGCCAATTTATTACCCAAAATGTTTATATGGATGTTAAAGTTCTTCGTGCTAAATTTTAAGAATTTAGTTCTATTAGTTTCCCAGATAAACGAATTTTTGTATTTAATTTATATGGGAGGTACCACGCCCCCTAATGCTAGTCCGCCTACTTTTTGTCCTAAATGATCATATTGACACTAAAGTGGCTCCGACAAAATTTGAGGACTCTAACTGTTATATTATCTAAAATATACGGATTTTATATTTTCTTAATGTGGGCGTGGCTCATCGCCCACTTGAAATTTCGAAATAAAAAGTAGCCTATTACCTATTCCAGACATGCAGGAATATGCTGTGAAAATTTCAAGAAAATCGGTTCAGCCGTTTAGTAGTCTATAACGTTCAAACATACAAACATACAAACAAACACACATTCATTTTTATATATATAGATTTATTTGTGCTGAATTTCATCGTGATGTTTGTGTTTATAAGTTAATTTTGGACATTCAAGTAATTTTCTGAAGGGGACTTTGTATGGGGGCTAGGGTCAAATAAATTCCGATAATTACGGAAATCGGTAGTATTATTAAGACGTATATAGAACTAAGTTTTGCTGATTTTTGTAGAGATATTACAATATTTAACATAATTATGAACTTAAAAGCCCATTTCGGGGGGTAGGGTTGTATGGGGGCTAGGTGAAATAATGGACCGATTTAAACCATTTTCAATAGGCTTTGTCATTGGGCCGAAAAACACGTATGATCCAAATTTCATCAAAATATCTTGAAAATTGTGACCCGTACCTTGCGCACAAGATTAATCGACTCAGAAAGTGATACTGTACTTTAAGATGGGAGTAGGACCAATATTTTTGTGCGTTACAAACATCAGCACAAACGTATAATACCGTCCCCACTATGGTGGTGTAGGGTATAATTAGTTTGTAGTCCCATTCTGATTTGTTTTATATTTTTAACAAATATTTCAGAATGATTTTAACGAATTTTTCTTATACACTATGTACGCTAGATTTTAGGCAGAATTCTCGAGGAACATATGAAAAATGCTGTATAAAAAGTTTAATTTATACTGCTATTTTAATAACACAGGCCAACAAAAAATTTTATAAATCGAAATGAAGGATTGCTACTTAAAATTTGAATCTGGCATTAAAATTTTTTATCATATCAGGTTTTTATTGCCACCATCAAAAGTATATATGTATATTCAGGGTCCTTATTAAATTCTAAGATGATTTAGCCATGTCTGTCCGTCCTTCCGTCTGTCTGTTTGTTGAAAGCACGGACGGAAAGAGCTAGAAAGTTGAAATTTCCCACAAATTTTTCTTATAGGTAAGGTTTGCTTGGTAATGAAAATGGGGAATATCGGTCCACGTTTTCGCATAGCCCCCATACAAGTGGAAAATAAATAACATTTTATGTGGATCGGTCCATAAATGACCCTACCCCTCATATATTGTGTGAACCTTACCTCTGGGAGAGTATTCAGTTAAAGCTTTCTTACAATCCAATACGGTCTTAGATATCGCCCTAATTGCCTTCTGGCTATCAGTAAATATATTAAGCGCTGTGGGCGCCATATTTATGCTAATCCAATTTACGCATTCCGTTATTGCTCGTACTTCTGCCTGGAAGCTTATGTTATGATTTGTTAAACGATGGTATATTTCTGTTTCTGGGTCTTCAATATAAAACCACAGCCCCACTTTGTCCCCCAATTTAGAGCCATCCGTGTAACTTTTATAAAGTCAATTGTCATAGTAGGAATAAGACCCCTAAGTACTTAACTTTGTCTGTCACTGGTATCTTTTTGCCCAGGAAGCAAGGTTCGGTATACGTAGATATTTTTGTCTTTCTTGTGAAAAGACAGATTTCCGTCTTCGCCGGGTTAACATTGAGGCCTCTCGGTTGAGCCCAGCTCAAGGCCGTATTCAGAGCCTCCTCAGCTCTTCTACACAAGTAATTTGGATCCTTTCCCTTTAAAAGCATTACGACATCGTCTGCATAGCAGACAGGTCTAAGTCCGTTGCCGGTTAGGGTCCTTAGGAGGGTATTAATCGTGCACGCAGAAAATAAGCATGGTTCGACATGGTTACTATAACTACGCCATGTTTACTGTAACAATATATTGTTTTCAAAAACATGTAATTGTTATTTTAATTAGATTTTAACAATATTGTAGTTACTGTAAACCGTTTTATGTTCAAGGCAATTATAAATTTGAGTATGATTCACTGAAAAATAATTATTTTTACAACAACTAAATAATTATAACAATGAAAACAAAACATGTTATTTACAACCATTTATAACCATTATATGTTATGTTATATAACCATTGTATGTTCTGTTGTTATAAATAATCATTATATGTTATGTTGTTATATGTCTCCTGATACAACAACAAATGAATACAACAACAAAACAAATTTTGCCACACACATTTACTCATACAGATTACTTTTTCGTGTGTGTTTTTTTACGCGACAATAAAATAGTTGAAATAATTCTCATTTGGTTTATAACATTAAACGTATAAGTTTTTCAGTTTATATAAAACTAGCTAAAACCCGGCGTGCTTTGCTACTCCTGTCGATATAAAATAAAAAATTTTCAAAATATATTCATATACATTTTTTGTTTATAAAAATTTTATTAATATTTGTTTGTCACTATCCAAAACCATAAAGTAATAACCCAATAAACATCGATTCAAACCTGTGAATATTTTTGAAAATTTTCTTAACTAAATAATGTATTTTCCAAATTGTTTTCAAATTTTAAAGTTTAGCCTTTGAAATAAACATGATAATTTCAAAAAAACGCTTAAAAAATATAATGTGTGATACATATTTATAAAATTTTCAAAGTTTTGTTTTAATTGAACTTAGAAAAGTTTCTTTCAAAAAATAAATTATTTTAGAAAAATAAAAACAGAACATTTTTTCTACAGCAAGGGAGCGAAAAAACGTTAAATATAGGAGAAATAATCGGAGATATAAAAGAAAAATATGCTAAAATAAATGTATGAATGTTTTATTTTCAGGTGATGTAAAAAAATATATGAATTTTGCAATAGTTAGCATTATAATTAGGGTTTGAAATATGTATGAAAATAATAATAAAGAATACTTGAAATACGTTTGAAAATTTTTTTAGTTTCAAGCTTACCTCTAGCCTTTTTTTAAATTTGAAATACATTTGAAAAATACGTTTGATTTCTAACTGCCTTTTTCTTTGAGAAGGCCATAGTTTTCCATTTGAAAACAAAAATTTTCAAATTTGTTCTCAAAGGCTATGTATGAAATTTGAATAGGTTTTCAAATACATATTTACATCATTTCAAAGGTTTTTGCTTATTGGGAAGACAAAGAAAGTTTGATATTTAAAGTATTTTATTAATTAATGATATTTACATATGTACATATATTATTTCTTAATAATTATTTCTTATTCCTATTCATTAGCATAAATTTACAAAATATTACAAAATTACTAAAATTTAATTGACTTAATATTTACAATTAAAATTTTTCTTAATAATTATTTCCTATTCTAAAGCCTTGGGATATACAATATTTTTCGTTTTCCCCTCAGGCGCGTAGATATACAAATCTGAAGGTTTCTCAACTCGCGAGCATGCAACATAAAGCTGACCATGTGAGAAGCATGGATTTTCGAGATTTATTCCACACACTTGCAGGGATTGACCCTGAAATTTGTTTATTGTCATCGCGAATGCCAAACGTGTAGGAAATTGCAACCGTTTAAAGTCGAATGGCATTTCCGATGTTGTCATTGAGATCCGATGTAGTAAGACATCCGTTCCTTTATATTGGCCAGTTGTAATCGTTGCTTCGATTAAGTTGTTCATTAATTTTTTAACTGTTAATCGAGTACCATTACAAAGACGTGATGGATCAATATTTCGCAATAAAATAATTGGAACGCCAATTTTCAACTTCAATTCGTGGGGATACATTGACGACATCATCATTAATTGTAACAGTATCGATGGATTTATATGTTTTTAAATTACCATCGATTCTATTCAAAATAATATTATTGATACAATTAACGTCAATGTTTTTGGGTGCCAGTAAAGCACGCTCACATAACCACTGCCTATTTTTGAAATTACGTTGAAGATTTGGAAAAACACAATATATTAACTCTTTCTTTGATTGTGTGATCCTACAAAAGTTAGAGGGAAACTTTACACAATGTGGTTGGCTCAATTGTCATTTTTCCATTTCCTAAATCCAGCAATTGTTTTGTTGTTAATTTTAACGTGTGAACATGTTGCCAGAGATATGATGATTTTAGGCAAGCATTGAGTTCATCAGCCGGCGTTGAACCAGGTATCACAGGAAGTGTCCGGCGAAAATCACCCGCTAAAAGAATTAATGCACCTCCAAATACAATAGAATTACTTCTCATGTCCTTTAAAGTGCGATCAAGCGCTTCTAAGGATTTTTTGTGGGTCATGGTGCATTTATTCCACACTATTATTTTATATGTTTGCAGGATTTTACCCATTGTAGAATTTTTCTTAACACTACATGTATAATCTTCAGAAAATTGTGTTTTCAACAATAATTTGAGTGCATAATCTAAAAGTGTTGCTGCAATACCTGATGACGCAATGGCTAAGGCAATATTCTTTTGTGATCGAACTTTAGCTAAAATTAATGAGATGAGAAAGGTTTCTCCGGTTCCTCCTGGCGCATCAATGAAATAAAATCCTCCTTGTAAGAAATAATTATTAAGAAATAATATATGTACATAAATATCATTAATTAATAAAATACTTTAAATATCAAACTTTCTTTGTCTTATTACTTTATGGTTTTGGATAGTGTCAAACAAATATTAATAAAATTTTTATAAACAAAAAATGCATATCAATATATTTTGGAAATTTTTTATTTTATATCGACAGGAGTAGCAAAGCACGCCGGGTTTTAGCTAGTTTCAACATAAAAAGTAACCTATAGTTCCTTCCAGAAATACAGGAAGAAACTGTGAAAATTTCAGGAAAATCGGTCCAGCCGTTTAGCAGTCTATAAAGCACAAACAAACATACATACACACATACATACATACATGCATACATGCATACATACATACATACATACATACATACATACATACATACATACATACATACATACATACATACATACATACATACATACATACATACATACATACATACATACATACATACATACATACATACATACATACATACATACATACATACATACATACATACATACATACATACATACATACATACATACATACATACATACATACATACATACATACATACATACATACATACATACATACATACATACATACATACATACATACATACATACATACATACATACATACATACATACATACATACATACATACATACATACATACATACATACATACATACATACATACATACATACATACATACATACATACATACATACATACATACATACATACATACATACATACATACATACATACATACATACATACATACATACATACATACATACATACATACATACATACATACATACATACATACATACATACATACATACATACATACATACATACATACATACATACATACATACATACATACATACATACATACATACATACATACATACATACATACATACATACATACATACATACAATACATACATACATACATACATACATACATACATACATACATACATACATACATACATACATACTACATACATACATACATACATACATACATACATACATACATACATACATACATACATACATACATACATACATACATACATACATACATACATACATACATACATGGCGAAAGTCCGCTCTTTTTTCTAAAAAATGTTCGGATTAATATTTAAGTTCTTAGTGCAAAATTTGAAGAATTTAGTTCTATTAGTTTCCCATATAAACCAATTTTTGTATTTTATTAATATGGGAGGTACTGCTCCCCTCATGGGTAGTCCGCCAATTTATTTCCCAAAATGTTTACATGGATGTTAAAGTTACTCGTGGAAATTTTTAATATTCTAACTATAATAGTTTCCAAGATAAACGAATTTTTGTATTTAATTTATATGGGAGGTGCCACGCCTCCTAATGCTAATCCGCCCACTTTTTGTCTTAAATAATTATATTGATACTAAAGTTGCTCCGACAAAATTTGAAGACTCTAACTATTATATTATCTCAGATATACTAATTTAATATTTTCTTAATATGGGCGTGGCACGTCGCCCACATGAAATTTCAACATAAAAAGTAGCCTATAGTTCCTTCCAGACATACAGGAAGAAACTGTGAAAATTTCAGGAAAATCGGTCTAGCCGTTTAGCAGTCTATAAAGCACAAACAAACAAACAAACAAACATACATATATACATACATACATACATACAAACACACTTTCATTTTTATATATATAGATATATATATATATATATATATATATATATATATATATATATATATATATATATATATATATATATATATATATATATATATATATATATATATGTATATATATATATATATATATATATATATATATATATATATATTTGATTTCGATACATATTTAAACAAAATTTTCATCACATTGGATCGTAATATGATCATGTATAACAATCAGTGTTACCATATGTCAAGTTTTCCCTTTTTTTGCAAGTTTTTTGAGATTCAAAAAAGTTTTCAAGTTTTATTCCTATAAAAAAAGTTTTTTGAAAATTTATACAGTTTTTCAGTTTTTATTTTATTTAATCAATAAATAAGTTTAAAATAAAAAAACAAAGTTTACCATTAACAAAATAATATTTTATACCATTAATATTCGAGATATTCCTAAAAACTGAAAAAAATTGACCGGTGTTGATGACCTTAATCCTTTAGAATTAGGGATGCCAAACGGGACTGGCTTTTACAAATCCCGGGATTCGGGATTTTGAAAATTGCAATCCCGGGATCCCGGGATTTTTCGGGATCCCGGGATTTTTCGGTATTTCGGGATTTTACGGGATTTCGGGATTACATGAATTTAATTATTTTATATATGAAAATCTTTAAATCATCATATTTGTAAAGAAAATTGTTTAATTTTGTGGAAATTTAACAGACAGAAGATATATTTAAATTAAAACAATCCAATTAATTCCAATTTTTAAATAAAAACTTTCAGAATTGCATAATTTCTGAAACTTTTTAAATACATACTTACTTCCTAAATAAAAATAAATATCAAGTTCCGAAATTAGACATAAGCACTTTTTAAAACCTCATACTGTTCCATGTGAACTAATAATTATAACAGATACCAATTAAATTATTCGAACATCAATTTAGAACCTATTCTTTGAAAAATATTTGGAATTTTACTCAAAATACATATTAGTTTTGGAACATATTATTATATTCGTAGTATTAATTTAAAATTTTAGGTGCATTCAGAACAAGGTAATTTACCTTTACCGTTATCATTCAAATTTGTAGAAAGTTAGAAATGTAAAATCCTCTAGTATTGAAAAATAAAGTTTGTATTCGACTGTGTCGAAATTAAATACCCACCATCAAAATATTGTAATGTATTGATATTAATATCAGCATCAATGTGATTTTCAGAGGAGGTCCAATTAGGTTTTTTTATGTCAATTTTGGTCCAAATTTGCAGCCCAAATAGAATGAGTCTTCTAACTCGTGTTTTCAGCTTACAGACACAGAATGTGTATACTTTTTGGGTCGGTCTACGACCAACATTGTAATGTGCTAACAAGTAAAAAGTTATAGTTGGGCGAAGCCTACCATATAATACCCTACACCAGTTATAAAAATAAAATGTGATTTATTGTTCATAATAAAGCATCTAAGTTGAATTGTACCTTGCCTCAGATATAATTTAGCTATTTTTTGTTGAATAAAATTGTGTACATTTAAGTCATATTTCGAAGGGGGCTTTGCATAGGGGCTAGGGTCAAATGAGGCCGCATCATCAAAAAATACATCAGGTTCATGAAGGCTAGTATAGAACTTGGTTTTGCAGCTTTTTGTCGAGTTACGAGTATATTGAACATAATTATGAACTTAAAAACCCTATTTGGGGGGTTCAGTTGTATGGGGGCTAGGTCAAATATTGGACCGATGTTATCCATTTTCAATAGGATCCGTCTCTAGTACAATAGAAGATCATGCAAAATTTCATTGAATTATCTTCAAAATTGCTGTAGTTTGATTACAAGGTTTACACGGACGGACGGACAGACGGACGGACATAGCTAAATCGACTCAGAAAATGATTCTGAGCCGATTGGTATACTTTAAGGTATAGGACCAATATTATTGTGTGTAACAAACATCAGCACAAACCCAATATACCCTCCCCACTAAAGTGGTGTAAGGTATAAAAACGAAGTGAATAAATAAATTTATATGTGCTATGTGTATGGACTCATACCACTTTAAAAAATAAAAGGTTCAAATATGTATAAAATTAGCTCTGCGGAATTTTGTTTTGCATGAGTCAAAAATAAAATAAGATCGTAATTTTCAAATTAATGAAAATTATGGCTCAAAAAAAGAAAATAAAAACAGTTTTTTGAAACAAATCCTAATCCCGAAAAAATCCCGGGATTTATTTTCCAAATCCCGGGATTCGGGATTTGCCAATCCCGAAAAATCCCGGGATTTTCGGGATCGGGATTTCGGGATTGGCATCCCTATTTAGAATAGACGTTAAGGACACAATGCACTTCGACCATATTGTAGAGATTTTGTGCAGCCCATTGGTTCACCATACTAGGCCAAATTCGCGTATGAAGATAAATGGATTAATCGGTGAGTGTTTGAAGATATCATCTGGGTCTGGGTAAGACAAAATCTTCGTATTTCGAGTTCCCAATGACGGGTAGTTACAAAAGTTCAGAGGTTTCCTCTTGTAGTACACAGAATCTACATAGATTCATTATGACATTTCAAGTGTAAATTTATGGTGTCTAAGACCACAATATCCAGTAATTCCTTGCTACTGATGTTAAGGAACAGTTCTGTACCAATTATCATTAAGCTATTTAAAATTCCTCAATTTGCTCATTTTTTCACTAATTTTTCTTGGGTATTTTGTAATTTTAGTACAAAAAAAGTTTTTTTGTTGAAAAAAAGTTTTTTTCATAAAAATAAAAAGTTTTCTTCAAAAAATATATGGCAACACTGATAACAATATTATGATAAATAGAATAATATTATGATAAAATATTCCACGGTATATAATCATAATATGATATTTTAATATTGTTACAATAACTATAATATGTTTAGACTACAATCATAATTTTAACCATAATATGTTGCTCTTAGAACATGGTTACCACAACCACGTTTTTTCTCTGCGTGTGGTAACCCAGAGTAAAGGTGACAAAATGCCACCCTGTGTTTATCGCGAAATACCTTTTTCCTGATAGTTACATATATCGTACATCTCGCAGCTTATCCATCTGTTCCTTAGCATGTGGTTGATCCAGTTACGGAGTACCCGGTCAACATAAAACTGGTCTAGGGATTGGATAAGAGTATCAGTGTGCACGTTATTGAAGGCGCTTTCGATGTCAATGCATACCGCCAGTGTATATAGTTTGCTATCAAAGGATGCACCTATGTAGTGGACAACTTCGTTTAAAGCAGTTTCCACCGATCGTCCCTTTACATAAGCATGCTGCTTAAATTTTAGATCTTTGTCGGGTATACTGCTTTTAACCATACTATCGACTATCAGTTCCAAGGTTTTAAGTAGGACTTATCGGTCAATAGGACTTAGGTGTCGAATAGCTAGGTTTCCTTGGTTTAGGTATAAATATTACCCTTGCATCCTGCCATTTAATGGGGGTATATGTGATGCAGTGAATATTTGAGGCAGATGTACGGAAACCAGTCCCGCCTCCATCTATAAGAGTGCCGGAAAAATGCCATTCGGCCCTGCAGCTTTATAGGGAGCGAAGCTTCCGTGTTAGCTTTCCCTTTCCAATATCGATTCATCTATTTTATTCGATATACCGGGTGGGAAATGAGAGTCCATTAGGAGTTTCATTGTCTTCTCCATATCCTCCAGCCTCCTGCCCGTGCCATCTACCATAGATTCCGGTTGGACATGAGTTTCGGATAGGAATTTTTTATCTTCGATACGTCATTTACGCTGTCTACCTGTTCACAGAGTCTCGTTTGGCTTTACGAACAATTTTCTTATATTCACCAAGTTTTTACGCCATGCCTGGGTAAATAGTTTGCGAAGAGTCTTACCAAGGTTCCGGATCTCCCCGGTTACCCAGGGTTTATCCTGGGCAGATCTTCGCTCTCGCAGAGAGCAGCTGTCCAATCTCTCCAATTCTGAATTTCGTTTATAGGCTCTTCTGAACATATAGTTATATCTAATACTTCTTCTCTGATTCTATTGACGAAGGTAGCTTTATTATCTAAGTTCGATGTGATCAAGTCTTTAGTATTAAGGACATCCATAAGGGCTTGTCCCCTGCGATTGGTGTTTGTACTACCCCAAGCTACATGGTGGGAGTTGGCGTCACAAGCTATTACAATTTTCGTATTTTTCCTTTGTGCCTCTTCGACCAGTTTCAGCAGCTCCGACGTTGGTGGTAGTGTCGTAGATTCGAAAGGCAGATAAACAGATGCAAGGTATATGTTGCCACGACCTTGCTTCAGTACCGTTGCATCCGATGTGAGAGGGGAAAACATAAGTTCTTGTGACATAAGATACATGTTCTCGGTCGAGACCCTGTAACAGCGTAGAAAAGTTGGAAATTTACGTGATTTAATCCAGAAACTTTGTTGCGAATCGTCCAAGGTTCCTGGATTATAGCTATATGTATCTTTCCTGTGATAATAAAAATAAAAAACCTGAAGTGGCTATTGATGCAGTGGGTACCATTGATGGCACTGCGGCGTCCTTATCAGGCATAGCAAGAGCAGTCTTTTTAATCGACACTTTCCCAATTTTGGACAGCACTGCTGTTCTGTCTTTTGGCGAGTGAGTGATTTCCTCCTCGCTTTTGGGATTTGACTCCTCAAAATTACCAGTACTTGCTAATGATACTTTGGGTACCGTCTTAGGTGTTTTAGTGACCTTATCGGGGCCGGTTTTGACATCCCTTTCCATCGGCGCCTCCCCAATTTTGGAAATGGCAGCTGCATCTCTTTTGGCGAGTTAATGGTAGCTTCCTCGCTTTAAGGATTTGACCCCTTAACGTTATCAGTAGTTGCTACTGATGCTGTGGTCTTAGGTATTTTAGTGTCCTTTTCGAGGCTTGTTGTAACAGCCCTTTCAATCGGCACCTTCCCAATTTTGAATATGACAGCTTTAGAGGCGAAGTAAGCCCTACCTTTATTCTTGGCAAGACTAGCCATAGATTTCTGGTCGATACCTATTACAAATAAAGTTTCCTCAAGTTCTTCTTTCCTGTAAAAGACATCCCATTTTTCTACAGTCAGCTCAGTATTTTGACCACCAAGAATTTCCTGTATACGCTCGATCTTCTTTGTCAGTCCCAGCTTAGCGCCGTCCCAGGGAGAAGGGATATTTTCCACCAAGTTCTTTAGGGTGTTAACACATTGGTGAGATACCAACCTCATCAACATCATGCCCATGGTGAACTCGCAGCTCACGCCTTCTATTGGTTGTATGCCCTTTGAATTGATTGCATGGTCCACTATCTTATTGGTCACCAGATCTTCTACTTTACTCTGTTGGTCTATTGGAATTTTGCATGTTGGATTAACGGCATAGTAAACTGCATAGCAGAGATCGTCCCGGTGTCTTCTTCTGGCAATTTTGGAGTAAGATGGCGACTCTTTTCCTTTTCCACTCTCTAACTTCTCTTTACTCGCTTTTCGGAGCTTCTTTTGAGTTACCGTACCTTCGAGGTTGATTTCGCCGACGTGATCGTCTTCGGAATATCTATCTTGGCGTTGTCACCCTTACTCTCAAGATTCTGACTTGAGGTTCCTTTGAGTGAAGTATGGCTTGGCTTGGACTGTGTATTAGAAGACGGTTAGCACTTTTTCTTCTTAGATTTATTTTCAGTTTTCAACTCTTCGGGAGACCTGATCCTCTTTGCCTCAGATCTTCTGAGAGAGTTCGATTTTTCCTTTGCAGTGTCGTTGGATTGACTAACTATGATTTCCTGAAGCATCTTTTTCAACTTCCTCCTCTGTGCTCCAGATAGTCTTTTCTTGGTAAAGGGTAGTTTGTCTATGCTATCACTCACCTGTTTCACCATTTGCTCTACTTCATCCTTTTTGGGATTTGCTATAATAGTGTTGTTATTATCATCTGAGGATTCAGAGTCGGAACCCTCACCTTTATTTAAAGGCTGAGGTAGGTTAATTAGGCCCTGCACCGTAACTTTCATATTTTTATTTTCCATGTTGTTTTTTCCAGTTTTTTGGTCCGCGGGGAAAATAATATTCCCAGGTGGTGGACAATCTGCCCTCCCTCAGCTTGAGTCAAACTAAAACTGGGGGAGGACAGATGGTCCATCACCACCCCCTATCCGCCAACCGGGGACGCGCTCGGTAGGAAAAACGGGAAAACTCCCCCGAGGTAAAATGTTATAAGTTGGCATCAAATAAAACAAAAATGGCCTTTGCTTTCCATGTTTCGGCCTATTTGACGATTTTATTTTTGTTAAAAATGTTGAAACTTAGTTTTTTTTTAATATAACTTACGCCCTTATGGGTTTCAGAAAAAACAAATTCTTAAGGGCGTAAGTTTCATATCCCCGCAATTAAAACAAAAACCGCAAATTTTTCTTCAAATACTAATCTATATATATAAAAATGAAAGTGTGTTTGTATGTATGTATGTATGTATATATGTATGTATGTTTGTTTGTTTGTTTGTGCTTTATAGACTGCTAAACGGCTAGACCGATTTTCCTGAAATTTTCACAGTTTCTTCCTGTATGTCTGGAAGGAACTATAGGCTACTTTTTATGTTGAAATTTCATGTGGGCGACGTGCCACGCCCATATTAAGAAAATATTAAATTAGTATATCTGAGATAATATAATAGTTAGAGTCTTCAAATTTTGTCGGAGCAACTTTAGTATCAATATAATTATTTAAGACAAAAAGTGGGCGGATTAGCATTAGGAGGCGTGGCAC